>NW_027141562.1:0-342170 GCF_036365525.1 Heterodontus francisci
GGGATCACTTAGCTCTGTTTATTGCATGCTGCTTATGCAGTTTGGCATGCATGTCGTCCTGGGTTGTAGCTTCAGCAGGTTGACAACTCATTTTGAGGTATGCCTGGTTTTGCTTCTGGCATGCCATCCTGCTCTCTTCATTGAACCAGGGTTGGTCTCCTGGCTTGATGGTAATGGTAGAGTTGGGAATATGCCTGGCCATGAGGTTACAGATTGTGGTTGAGGACAATTGTGCTGCTGCTGATGGCCTACATCGGCTCATGGATGCCCAGTTTTGCATCGCTGGATCTGCTCGAAATCTATCCCATTTAGCACGGTGATAGTGCCACACAACACGATGGACGGTATCCTCAATGTGAAGGCGGGACTTCTTCTCCACAAGTACTGTGTGGTGGTCACTCCTACCAATACTGTCATGGACAGAAGCATCTGCTGCGGGCAGATTGGTAAGAACGAGGTCAAGTATGTTTTTCCTTCGTGTTGGTTCCCCCATCACCTGCCACAGACCCTGTCTGGAAGCTAGGTCCTTTAGGATTCGGCCAGCTCGGCCAGTAGTGGTGCTACTGAGCCACTCTTGATGATGGACATTGAAGACCCCCACCCAGAGTACATTTTGTGCCCTTGCCATCCTCAGTGGTTCCTCAAATGGTGTTCAACATGGTGGAGTACTGAGTCATCAGCTGACTGAGGGAGGTAGTTAGCAATAAGTAGGAGGTCATGGCGTCCGGAGTCGATGTTGAGGATTCCCAGCGCAACTTCCTCCCTACTGTAGAGCACTGGCCTGCCACCTCCGCCTGTTCTGTCCTGCCGTTGGGGCAGGGCATACCCAGGGATAGTGATTGCTGTGTCTGGGACATTGTCTGTAATGTGTGATTCTGTGAGTATAACTATGTCAGGCTGTTGCCTAACTTATCCGAGGGACAGTTCTCCGAACTTTGGCACAAGCCCCCAGATGTTAGTACGGAGGACTCTGCTAGGTCGACAGGGCTGGCTTTGCCGTTGTCATTTCCGGTGCCGAGGTCGATGCCCGGTGATCCGTCCAGTTTCATTCCTTTTCATTGACTTCATAGAAGTTAGGTACAACTGAGTGGCTTGCTAGGCCATTTCAGAGGGCATGGAAGAGTTAACCACATTGTGGTGGGTTTGAGTGCAACAGGACAGATGGATAAGGTGGTTAAGAAGGCTTACGGAATACTTTCCGATGTATCGGAATATAAGGTCAGGGAGGTTATGCTAGAACTGTAAAAAAAACCACTGGTGAGACCACAGCTATAATTCTAAGTACAGTTCTGGTCAGTACATTACAGGAAGGATGTGATGACACTAGACAGAGTGCAGAGGAGATTTACCGAGCATGTTGTCAGGAATGGAGCATTTTAGCGATGAGGAACGATTTGATAGGCTGGAATTGTATTCTTTGGAACAGAGGAGGCTGCGAGGAGATTTAATTGAGGTGTATAAAATGATGATAGGCCTAGGTAGAGTGGATAGGAATGACCCATTTCTCTTAGCAGAGGGGTCAATAACCAGAGACATAGATTACAAGATTTCCGCACCAATATCATGAGGGTGTGATGGCTCCCACAGTGGAATAGCTTGCTGAATGCTTACAATTGAGCGTTTTACTTCTGCATCATCAGAACCGGTCGCCTGGGCTCCAATCTCATCCACATTTCTCCCTCTCTACAAATATTTCACTCGACGAACCTATCTTTCTCTGTTTGTGCACATAGGCGAGAAGGATTATGTCAAATTAATATATGTTACATTATCCCTTTCAATCCAGTCCAACAATCTATCTCCCTCCATCGTTGTCCCTCTCTGCAGCACTCGCTCTCTCAGCCTGCATAGCTAACCTTCTCTCCATATGTCTCTGATATGTCTCGTGTCAGAGATAGCAGGAGGGAGAGATAGAGAGTGGAGGACGGAGAAAGACACAAAGAACAACCCCAGCTTCTTCAATCTATCCATGCAACTGAAGACTCTCATCCCTGATCCTTTCTTGTGAATCTTTTCTGCACCATTTCTAATTCCCCCTCATCCTTCCTAAAGTGTGATGTGCATAATTGTGCAATACTCCAGTTGAGGTGTAACCAGTGATTTACAAAGGACCATCATATATCCCCTGCTTTTGTATTCGATGTCTCTATTTAAAAATTCCCAGGGCTAACCCCTTATGCCTTTTCACCATTTTCTCAACCTGACTTGAGACCTTCAGTGATTGGTGCACAGACACCCCCAGATCTGTCTGTTTCTGCAACCCCTGTTAGTATTGTATTCTTTTGTTTTTTTATTTGCCTCACCTCCTTCTTCCTGTCTGTGGAAGTGGAAGATGTGGGCATTGTTCAGAATTAATACATTGCATCTGTCTTCACAACCGAGGGGACGAGACAGACAATGTAGTCAAGGAGGAGGAGTTTGAAATATTGGATGGGATAAACATATTGAGAGGAAATATTAAGGGGTTTAGCATCTTTGAAAACTGATAATTCCCCAGGCTCAGATTGTTAAGAAGAGCAAGGGAGGAAATAGCAGAGGCTCTGACCATCATTGTCCAATCTTCTCTGGTTACAGACGTGGTGCCACAGGACTGGAGGACTGCTAACGTTGTACCATTGATTAAAAGGGAAGAACGGGATGGACTACGTAATTACAGGCCACACAGTCTGAGCTCAGGGGAGGGGAAATTATCAGGAAATATTCTGATAAACAGTAGTATTTGTCATTTAGAAAGGTGCAGATTAATCAAGCACAGTCAGAGACAGAGAGGGAGGCAGAGAGACAGTGAGAGATAGACAGAGGGGGAGAGAGAGGGTGGGAAAGAGAAAGATAGGGAGGTCGGGAGTGAAAGAGGGAGGGAGGTGGGGAGAGAGAGGGTTGGAGGGAGGCAGAGATAGTGAGAGAGGGAGCGAGAAAGGGGGAGGGAGAAAGAAAGAGGGAGGGAGGAGAGAGATGGAAGGAGGGAGAGATAGGGCAGGAGGAAAAGAGAGGGTGGGAGGGAGAGCGGGGCAATGATAGAAATTCAGAGGGAGACGAGAGGGAGAAAGAGAGGGAGAGAGAGAGAGAGAGAGAGAGAGAGAGAGAGAGAGAGAGAGAGAGAGAGAGAGAGAGAGAGAGAGAGAGAGAGAGAGAGAGAGAGAGAGAGAGAAGGAAGGGAGAGAGAGGACGCGCAGAGAGAGAGATCGAGGGAGAGAGGGAGACAAAGAGGGAGGGAGAGAGACAGTGGGAAAGAGGTAGAGAGTCAGAGAGAGTGAGGGAGAAAGTGAAGGTGAGAGGGAAGGAGAAAGACAGACTGAGAGAGGAAGTGAGGGAGAGTCAGAGAGTGGGAGAGAGGAAGGGAGGGAGAGAGAGACATGGAGAGGTAGGGCGAGAGAGAAAGAGAGAGAGAGGGAAGAAGGAAAACAGAGAAGAAGGGAGTTAAAGAGAGTTAGCGAGAGATGGAGGGAGAGAATGATAGACAGGGAAAGAATGAGTGAGAGAGGAAGAAAGAAAGAGGGGGAGGGGGAGGCATAAAGGGAGAAACACAGGGGGAGCTATATGGAGAGAGGAAGAGAGAATGGGAGGGAGAGAGACACAGAGGGGTGAGGGAGAGAGAGGGTGGGGGAACGAGAAGGAGGGAGCTCCATCTCCATATCTAAATTCGGGGGAGATACCCTTCGATTTATACAATTGGAGGAGATCCTTGTCTATGTAACAATTGGAGGGAGATGCCCCTTTATATATAAAATGCAGGGATTTCCACCTGGACGTATAAAATTGAGTGGGATCCCAGAGACAAATCACACAGTTTAAAACACTTTTTAACCATTTTATACCAGAGTCATTGCTAAGTATAATACAAACAGAGGGGTTTCAAAATGAAATCTTAACTGGTACAGTGGAGTGTGCGGGAGAGAGAGAGAGAAAAAGACGGGGCGAAAGAGAGAGATACACATTTAGGTGGGGCAGTATGCTGTGAGGAGGGCACAAAGAGGCTGCAAAGGGAGATGGACGGGTTAGGTGAGTGGGCTAGAAGGTGGCAGCTGGAATATCGTGGAGAAATATGAGGTCCTTCACTTTGGCAGGTAGAATAGAAACACAGAACATTTTTCACATGGTAAGAAAATATTTAATGTTGGTGTTCAGAGGGATTTGGGGGTCCCTGTACAGAAATCACAGAAAGTTAACACGCAGCAACAAACATCAATTAGGAAGGCAAATGGAATGTTGGCGTTTATTTCAAGTGCGTTAGAGTACAGGAGTGAGGAAGTCTTGCTGTAATGGTACAGGGTTTGGTGAGCCCACACCTGGAGTACTGTGTACAGTCCTGGCCTCAGTACTGAAGGAATAATTATAGCAGAGCAGGCTTGAGGGGCCGAATGGCCTAGTCCTGTTATTTCTTATGTTTTTATGACAGGAACGGAGAAAAGAACAAAGTGGTGTTGAAAGAGGGAAAGACACAGCGAGTGAGGGGGAGAGGCAGAGGGTGAGGTGGAGAGGTCATGAGATGGATCACACAGCTGAATAGCTCACTTGATGTTACACAGAATTCAGAGGCAGATCTCCAGTTTGCAGTCACTGGGATGATGTGGCGATGGATTTAAACCCTTTATCCACTGATTCGCAACTGAAAATGTTACCACTGTGCAGAAGCATCCTTCCAGGCCATTGGTGCCAATACACTGATGGCTTTCTGTTTGAAAAAAGGTTGACCAGGCCGGGGTTCTCTCTGGACCCCCCTAAACCCTCCTGCCAGCCTTGTAACAACTCATCGATTCATGTCTCATTTAACTGGTCAATCGTTCTGGTAGAATTTCTCTCTTTGCTGACGAGTTAATGAAGCAGATGGTATCCTGGGCTTTATAAACAGGTACAGTGTATAAAAGTCAGGATGTGATTCTAAACCATTATAAAATAATAGCTTGTCTTCAGCTGGGGTATTGTGTCCAATTCTGGGACCAAACTTTAGGAGGGACATGGAGGCTTTGGTGAATGTACAGAAGAGATTGACTGGAACGGTTCCAGGGATGAGATTATTACAGTTAAGCTGATAGACTGGAGAAGCTGGGCTTGTTCTCCTTAGAGCAGAGAAGATTACAAGGAGATTTGATCGAGGTGATTACACCATGAAAGATGGAGTGAAATAGAGTGAAACAGTTTCCAATGGCTGAAGCATCAATACACAGAGGGCACAGATTTAATGTGATTGGTTAAAGAACCAGAGGCGATTTGAGGAAAAACATTTTTTTCAAATGTGACGAGTGTTTAGTGTTTGCCAAGCACTGTCTGAAAGGGCTGTGGATACAGATTCAATAGCAGCTTTTGAAAGGGAATTGAAGAAATAATTGAATGGGGAAAAATTACAGAGATGGGGGTAGGAGTGGGATGAACTGGATTGCTCTTCAAAAGAGGCAGTAGGGTCTCTATGGGCGGAATAGTCTCCTACTGTGCTGCATTATTCTATAATTTTATGTTCCTCTTCTGTTCACTGTTATTTACACCAACACTCACTTGCTCCGGTACAGTTTGAGATAAAAAAAACTAATTCCCCGCAAAACCTCTCAACCTTTTCGCTCTGCCCTCTCCAGATGGAGTTGGCTGTAAGACAGCAAGAAACAAACAGGAAACATGGATTTCAGGAGAGAAAGATTTCACCTGATGTTCATGTCGGTGGATTCTCTGTCACGGGAGAGGTCGTCGTAGATCCTACGGAAAGAAACAACTCATTAATATCAGTCAAAGAATTCGAGTAAAAAAGAGACAAGACAGATGAAAGCGATTGAACTACAGGACTATATCCATGCAAGAAGCTGTCGCATTGCAAGCCTATGCTGCACTGAAATGGCTATTGTGCGACAAGTAAATTTTGGTTTGAAAAGGCCTATTGCACTGGACGTGCTATTACATAGCTTGTGGATTGACATTGTGAATGGCAATTGCACTGAGAGAAGCTGTTCCTATGCATGTGGTTATTGCATTGCAAGGGATTACTGCATTCGGACAATCGACTAAGCTGCAAAAAGCTAGTGTCGAGTCAGGCTTCAGTGTGCTTAAGTGGCTGCTTTATTGCAAAGTGCTATTGGATTGAAAGACACCATTGCATTGCTGTGGTGTATCTTGCTGAAAGAAATATTGCAGTTCAAGACACCATCGTTTTGCAAATAGCTAGAACATTACAAGCAGATGTTGCAATCCATTTTGTTATTGCATTCTGAGGAGATATTGCATGACAACAAGCTATCGAACAGAGAATGGAAATCGGAATTGAGAGAGTAAAAGAGAGGAGAACAGAGAGACAGAGATGGAGAGAGATTCCCAGGGAAGTGTGGATGTGTTTACTCTCTCTTTCTCTCTCTCTCTCCCAGGTTTAGGCCCATCCTGTTGAGCCATTCCTCATAAGACAACCCCTTCATCCCAGGAATCAGCCGAGTGGATATCTCCCCTCCAATCTTTCTACACATCCCTTTAAGTCTGTGAACCCGCATCACTGGCCTCTCTGCTCACGTGAATAGACCCTTCACTTTCACTCTATCCTAGTCCCTCACGTTCCAATCAGATCTCCCCTCAGTCTTCTCTGTTCCAAGTAGAACAACCCCAGCCTATCCAATCTTTCCCCACAGCTGCATTTTTCCAGTCCTGGCAACATCCTCGTAAATCTCCCGTGCACCCTCTCTCATGTGCAATTACATCCTTTCTGTAATGAGGTGACCAGAACTGCACACGGCTCTCAAGTTGTGGTCCAATCAATGGGTTATACAATTCCAGCATAACCTCCCTGCTCTTATATTCTGCACCTGCCTTGTTGGGAAGGTCACTGCAGTTTGAAAATATCAAACACTAATCCAACACTCACCCGTAAAACAGTCACTCTAAACTCCCAATACAGGACTGTGCAGATAATGAGGATTGTTAGTGATTGTTTCGTCTTGTCTCAACCTCTATCTGTCTCTCCCTCTCATGTCTGACTCTTTCCATCTCTCTCTCTCTCCCTCTATCTCCTTCTCCATCTTTCTCCACCTCAGTCCATGACTGTGACTGTACCTCTCTCACACCATGTTGCCCTCTCTGTTTCCTTGGACAGAATTGTTTTAATCCATTTCTTGGTTAATTTTGAACCTGCAATTCTTGCCCTTGCTGGGAACGTCACCGCAGTTTAAAAATATCGATTAACACTGATTAACACTCGCCCCTAAACTCTCACACTAAACACCCAAAACCGGACCGGACAGATAATGGGGATTGTTACTGAGGTTCTGTTAAGGTCCCCTCACGCGCTGTCTACCCTTTCCCCTAATTCTAAAATGTTTCAGCGTTTTATAATATTTTTCAATAATATTAAATGTCACTGCAGATTGAAAATATCAATCACTGATCCAATACTTGCCCGCAAAACACTCAGACTAAACCCCGAATGTTTCTTTTCAAATGTATTTCTTGCACACAGCCAGATGTACTGTCTAATTTTACCTTTTTATTCAATATTATTCGATGTAACGTTTCTCCTACAATCTTGCCCAGTCTCTCTCTCTGTCTGTCTGTTTCCCCCTCTGTCTCTCTCTCACCCTCTCGCGCTCTCTCTCCCTCAGTGTCTCTGTGCCTTTCTACCTCTGCATCAGTCTCTCTCCCTCTACATCTGTCTCTCTCCCTCTGTATCTGTCTCCCTCGCTTTCTCCCTGTCTCTTTCCCTCTGCATCTGCCTGCCTCCCGCTCTGTCTCTCTCCCTCTGTCTCTGTTTCTCTCCTTTTCTCTCTCACTTTCGCTCTGACTCTTCCTCTGTCTCTGTCCCAATTTTTCTGTGTCTATCTCAGTCTGTGTCTCTCTCCCTCCACCTCTCCCTCCCTCTGGACAGAATTGCTTTGAGCCATTTTTTGGTTAATTTTGAACTTGTAGCTCTTGCCCATGCAGCTTGGAAATATCAAACACTCATCCAACATTCATGCATAAAACCCTCACAATAAACCCCCAATAACGGACTGGGTAGACAATGGGGGTTGTTACTGGACTGGGGTTCTGTCAAGGTCTCATTTGCTATCTCTTCTGTCTATCATTTTCTTCCACTTTGTCCATCTCTCCATTTCCCCATTTGTTTCCATTTCCCTCTCTCCTCTTTCCTTCATCGCCCTCCATTTATAAATAGAGAGTGTGCACCCTCCACTTTATAAATAGAGAGGGCGCTCCCTCCACGTTATACATAGAGGGGGCGCTCCCTCCAATTTATACAACGTGAGAGTGCTCCCTCCACTTTAGACGTAGATGGGAGCTGCCTGTACTTGAGACATAGATAGGTAGCTCACTCTATTTTGTACAGCTGTCATGGTGGGATTTGTACCCCTGTCGCCAGAGCATTAGATTGGACCTCTGGATTACTTGACCAGTGATATTATCAATGTGTGACTGCCGCCCCAATGGACATGAATAGTGTCTGGCCCCCAATTTCACCCACAGTAGTTTCTGGGCTGTAACGCTGAACATGGTCCCAAATCTTTTTCTTTTTCTTTTCTTTTTTTCTTTTTTTTTTTCTTTTTGGGCCTCCTTATCTCGAGAGACAATGGATACGCGCCTGGAGGTGGTCAGTGGTTTGTGAAGCAGCGCCTGGAGTGGCTATAAAGGCCAATTCTGGAGTGACAGGCTCTTCCACAGGTGCTGCAGAGAAATTTGTTTGTTGGGGCTGTTGCACAGTTGGCTCTCCCCTTGCGCCTCTGTCTTTTTTCCTGCCAACTACTAAGTCTCTTCGACTCGCCACAATTTAGCCCTGTCTTTATGGCTGCCCGCCAGCTCTGGCGAATGCTGGCAACTGACTCCCACGACTTGTGATCAATGTCACACGATTTCATGTCGCGTTTGCAGACGTCTTTATAACGGAGACATGGACGGCCGGTGGGTCTGATACCAGTGGCGAGCTCGCTGTACAATGTGTCTTTGGGGATCCTGCCATCTTCCATGCGGCTCACATGGCCAAGCCATCTCAAGCGCCGCTGACTCAGTAGTGTGTATAAGCTGGGGATGTTGGCCGCTTCAAGGACTTCTGTGTTGGAGATATAGTCCTGCCACCTGATGCCAAGTATTCTCCGAAGGCAGCGAAGATGGAATGAATTGAGACGTCGCTCTTGGCTGGCATACGTTGTCCAGGCCTCGCTGCCGTAGAGCAAGGTACTGAGGACACAGGCCTGATACACTCGGACTTTTGTGTTCCGTGTCAGTGCGCCATTTTCCCACACTCTCTTGGCCAGTCTGAACATAGCAGTGGAAGCCTTACCCATGCGCTTGTTGATTTCTGCATCTAGAGACAGGTTACTGGTGATAGTTGAGCCTAGGTAGGTGAACTCTTGAACCACTTCCAGAGCGTGGTCGCCAATATTGATGGATGGAGCATTTCTGACATCCTGCCCCATGATGTTCGTTTTCTTGAGGCTGATGGTTAGGCCAAATTCATTGCAGGCAGACGCAAACCTGTCGATGAGACTCTGCAGGCATTCTTCAGTGTGAGATGTTAAAGCAGCATCGTCAGCAAAGAGGAGTTCTCTGATGAGGACTTTCCGTACTTTGGACTTCGCTCTTAGACGGGCAAGGTTGAACAACCTGCCCCCTGATCTTGTGTGGAGGAAAATTCCTTCTTCAGAGGATTTGAACGCATGTGAAAGCAGCAGGGAGAAGAAAATCCCAAAAAGTGTGGGTGCGAGAACACAGCCCTGTTTCACACCACTCAGGATAGGAAAGGGCTCTGATGAGGAGCCACCATGTTGAATTGTGCCTTTCATATTGTCATGGAATGAGGTGATGATACTTAGTAGCTTTGGTGGACATCCGATCTTTTCTAGTAGTCTGAAGAGACCACGTCTGCTGACGAGGTCAAAGGCTTTGGTGAGATCAATGAAAGCAATGTAGAGGGGCATCTGTTGTTCACGGCATTTCTCCTGTATCTGACGAAGGGAGAACAGCATGTCAATAGTCGATCTCTCTGCACGAAAGCCACACTGTGCCTCAGGGTAGACGCGCTCGGCCAGCTTCTGGAGCCTGTTCAGAGCGACTCGAGCAAAGACTTTCCCCACTATGCTGAGCAGGGAGATTCCACGGTAGTTGTTGCAGTCACCGCGGTCACCTTTGTTTTTATAGAGGGTGATGATGTTGGTCCCAAATCAGATCCTCAAAATTCACATTTTATCTGGGAAAAGGCAGGAACAGAGTGAAACGGGATTGCTTTTGTCCCCGGATTCAGGGTCCACTGCAGACAGATCAGTTACATTTTCAACAGAAACGCCAGGAGTGAAAAAGGTCAATACAATAATATGGAAAATGTAAATGACTCCACTCATAATTGCAGCATCCATCCAGTATGAGTACAGATTTCAGATTCCCGAGAGAGGTATTACTCAGAAAATGTCATTGACAGCTAAATGATTGTGTTTTATTCACCACATTATTTACATCAGAGTCAAAGCTGATGATGTAATGTATTTGTTCAGGTGAGTGGAACAAAAACAATGATCAGGGGTAGAACAGTGTTAGTGGAGAGTTATCCCCTGTACAAATCAGGACCCATTGGAATGGATCCCCTCAGAGTGCCTGGTGGAGCTGTGGATTCCAGGCCAACAGAAGACTCTGCTTCTCACAGAAATGGGATATCCAGTAATGTATCAGATTGAAGACATTTACTATCCTGTACTTGCAGCAATTGGAGTTCCTTGTAAGCCAGTATCTCATCTGTTAATGGTGTAAATCGATGTTAACTGTGCTGCTGTACTCAGAATTAATTCTCACTGTGTGTGTTACACAGCCACCTGTTCTTTTCCAGCAATTTACTGATGGAATATCCTCATGGTCTACTCTTTCACTCTTGCAGAAGTTGTATTATGTCTTTAATGTTCACTAACCGTGGCATTGATACTGGATTATTATCATTTGAATGAGATGTTTCAGTTCGGATCAACAATCAGGCCATCAGGAGTTTTAACAGTTTCATGATGTGGATCTAATTGGTCCTGGAATAATTTTTATGATTTTTTTTCAGTGATTGATAATGAGGCATCTCACGGTCTCAATGTAACAATATCTTCCCTCCCCAATAAGATGGCTCAGGAGAACGGCGATTTCAATGTATTTATTGGTTATCACTGTTATCAAGTATTATTTTATTATGTGTATGTCTGACACTGCTTCAGAGGACTGCCTACTGAACTGAGTTTGCTGCTGACACTTCCACATCTCCTTCTCTGCTTTACTGCGGAGCCTTCACTGTCACTGGACTACATTGTAAAATAGAAAGTATTGATGTGATGTTTTATTGGTTTACACTCTATCAGTTGGAATTAGCAGTATTTCCATTTATCTGTAGATTATCAGCTCCAGCGCTGATGTTGGTATTGTATGAATTATACAATCCCACATTCTAATGGATTACTTTATAATTCCAGGAGAAAGAATTGCAATGATTGTGTGGAAGAAGCTTTCGAACCTGTTTATTCCATGCATTGTCGATGAAATGAAGAGAGTAGGTGACCAGGTGGAGATTTGAGTGTTCTTAAGATAGAGTAAATTGCACACAGAGGTTTCACCATTGAACAAACTGACTCTGAGAATAGAAGCCTTGAACCTGGGGCAGGTGAACAGAGCACAGGCGCAGAATTTTAGGATAATATCATATGTGAAAAGTAGCATCGAGGAACATTTTGCAAGGTATGAGTGCTCAAGAGAGATAATGAAGGAGAAAAGGAGCAGGGAGAACGAAACCGAGGGAAAGAGATAGGCAGCAGTAAAGAGAAAGAGAAAGAAGCAGCAGTGTGAATAATTCACTATCATTGTTCGTGGGAATGAATCTGAAAGTATCACTCGAGACTCCGGTCTGCTCCAAACGTAAAACTGCTTATTGGTTTAAACCGGCGGGGAACAGGTCAATGGGCAATCCAGATTCCTCTCCACAGAACAAAGGAAAATCATCAATATTTATACAGTTTCAAACAGTTACTCAGCCCATTCTGGCTGGACACGGACCAATCATAGTGATTAGAGATTACATACATTGATTACTGGAACCAATGAAATTGGTTACTCGCCATTGGGGGACTGCGTGACCAGCATATGGACAGCTAGGGGGTTACTCATGAACTCATGATGTCTTCCAAACCCCCTTATCCACCGTCCTCGGGTCTTATGTATACATAACATCTTATCTTAACCTTGTTACAGGCTGGTATCTTTGTCAGCATTCCATAAGGGTATCTGCTGGAGGCTGTTTGATTAGAGATATTCCGCTGAATGAGTCCTTTTCTGTCTGAATCTGTGTGAATAAGCCCATACAAGGAATGTAGTCAAGTTAGTAAGCTAAGTCCCATGGTGCCTTGCAAACATTTCATTGCTGGCTAGAATTGTATGTCACTGGTTATTCGTATAATATTTATTGCAGATGCCTCTTCCCTGAGAATACACTTCAGCAATCATAAAGTGCTGGAATGTCCAGAACAATTAGTGAGAGAAAGTGGGAGTTGAAGTTGTCTGTTGTCAGATTATGTTCATTTTCCTGTTGGACTTGATCCTCTGTGTTGATTTCTGTCAGCTCCTCATTTTTTTTGTAGAAAGTTTATGTTCCTTACTTAGTGACTGAATAAACAGAATAAAATCAGTTCTTCACTGATGGGAATTTATTATTTAATGCTGAATTCAATAAGGAGCGAGTTTGAGATAAGAAATATATTTAAATTTATATTTAATTTCCTGTGCAAACTAAATATATTGACTAAATTGTATAAACAATGAACTGTTCTCCAATACCAATAACCACATGGATTATTGTTTGAATGTATTAATTGAGTTGTATTACTGGGATCTATAGATTAGATTTCATCTAACACTCTGCTGCAGTCTCTCCCTGTGAATCTCAGACTCTATCACTGTATTGAATCCTCAGTCTCCTCATCCATTGCTTCAGTTTATCCACTTTCCCAAACCATCTGCTCCTGTCTCCCCTCTTGCTCCAACATGTCCTTTTCCTTCTCTCCCTCCCAATCTCACTCACTGCCTCCACCTCCAGCTGCCTCGTCCAACCTGATAGGAATACAGGAACATAGGAGCAGAAAGAGGCCATTCAGTCCTTCGAGTCTGCTCCACCATTCTAGATCATGGCTAATACTCAAACTCAGCGCTGCAGCTTTCAGTATTTTCCCATTTGGTAACAGTCTCTTTCAGTTCCCTGCCCCCAGAGCAACAAACCAGCTACACATCCCGCTCTCCCCAAAACTTCACAATCAACAGTCTGGAGACAAATTCCCAATCAACCCATTGGATTTCATCTCTGTAAAACCCCTTGTCATTTCCCCACTGCATTGCATCCTCACTCAGTACTTCCAGTAGATCCGGTGCTGACTTTGATTCACTTTCTGTATCAATTTCCCAATTCATTCTTAATAATTGTGTTTTCAAACATTTCAATGTGGCAAAGCACTGCCCAGGTCAATGAATCAGTTTGCACTGTTCGATGCAGCGCCAAACCTGGAACTTTCAGCCCAGATCCTGTCAAACTTCTGCTTTGCTCCAGGTCTGATCAGTAATTTCTCTGCTTTCTTTTCTCTCTCTTCCAGTTAACTTGGTGGCGATTGTGATCCTGTGCCGAGGAAAGTGCGGTCTCTCCAAATGTATCACTGTCTACCTGGTGGGAATGGCAGTGTCTGATCTCCTGGTCGTTATCACTGAACCCATATTAACTTGGATAGTTTCAATTTATTTCTCATATTCATTCCTGAGAATTACCACTGTATGTTCCCTCATTGGCGTTCTGCTTTCTGCAGCCACAGTTGTTTCTGTCTGGCTCACAGTCACGTTCACCTTTGATCGATTTGTGACCATTTGTTGTGAGAAGCTGAAAACAAAATATTGCAGCGAGAAAATAGCGGCTGTGGTTGTAGGAACAGTGAGTGTGCTGGGCTGTTTAGAGTCTCTCCCCTGGTACTTTACACAAGAACAATATTACATTATTGATAATTAGATTAGATTAGAGATACAGCACTGAAACAGGCCCTTCGGCCCACCGAGTCTGTGCCGAACATCAACCACCCATTTATACTAATCCTACACTAATCCCATATTCCTACCAAACATCCCCACCTGTCCCTATATTTCCCTACCACCTACCTATACTAGTGACAATTTATAATGGCCAATTTACCTATCAACCTGCAAGTCTTTTGGCTTGTGGGAGGAAACCGGAGCACCCGGAGAAAACCCACGCAGACACAGGGAGAACTTGCAAACTCCACACAGGCAGTACCCGGAATCGAACCCGGGTCCCTGGAGCTGTGAGGCTGCGGTGCTAACCACTGCGCCACTGTGCCGCCCATAATGTTCCCATGGATTGTGTTTATAAACCGAGCTTCTATACTTCCCCCACATGGGTGACATTTGAATTCTTTGACCTCATTTTAACCCCTTGTGTCCCGGTATTTCTGATGTTGCTGCTCAATGTTCTGACTGTCAGACGGATTTTATTCTCCAGTAAAGTCCGCAGAGGATTCCGGCGCCACAGCAATGGAGATAATCTCAAGGACCCAGAGATGGCGAATCGCAGAAAATCAATAATTTTACTCTTCGGTATATCTGGCAGTTTTGTACTGTTATGGGTGACCGGGGTTGTGTATAACATTTATAGGCGAATTGCAGATATTCAGTATCATTCCTCCGACACTGACCCTCTCTATATCACAGATCAAACATCACAGATGCTACAGGTTCTCAGTTCCTGCACCAACACATGTATTTACATTGTGACCCAGACTAAATTCAGACAGGAGCTGAAGAAGGCGGCGAAATACCCTCTCCATCTCATTGTTAAATTAGTGAAATCAGAGAAAGAGCAGAAGGGTTTGAAACACTGGAACTAAATCTCATTCCGCCCTTCCGCAACCCTCCCCCACCCGACTTTGTGATAATTTGACCGGCGACATCTTTAGTCTTGGCAGCTGCCTGAACGTGGCAGACTATGACGTTTAAGTGGAACAGGCTGCATTTGCGCATGTGCCAGTACAGCGCCACCTATTGGTTGCGTTGTCAACAAAAGCAGCCCAAGGACAAAGCTGCAAATCACAGTGATTGTGAGGAGGTGAGAGGGGACAGTTACTGCAGTGAGACAAGGACACCAGCTGATGGAGATGGTGAGAGGGGGCTGAAACTGCAGTGAGGTAGGGACACCAGCAGATGGAGATGGTGAGAAGGGCAGAAACTGCAGTGAGAGAGGGAAACCAGCAGATGGAGATGGTGTGGTGGCAGAGACTGTCGTGAGACAGCAACACCAACAAAAGGAGATGGTGAGAGGGGGGCAGTAACTGCAGTCAGACAGGGAAACCAGCAGATGGAGATAGTGAGCGGGAAGCCAGTAACTGCAGTGAGATACGGACACCAGCAGATGGTGATAGTGAGACGGGGCAAGTAACTGTAGTGTGACATAGACACCAGTAGATAGAGATGGTGCGACGGACAAAAATTGTAGTGAAACAGGGGCACCAGCAGATGGAGATGGTGAGAGGTGCAGTAACTGCAGTGAGACAGGGACACCAGCAGATGGAGATGGTGAGACGGGGACAGTAACTGCAGTGAGAAAGGGACACCAGCAGATGGAGATGGTGAGAGAGGGATAGGAACTGCAGTGAGACAGGGACACCAGCAGATAGATCTGGTGAGAGGGGGTCAGTAATTGCAGTGAGACAGGGACACCAGCAGATGGAGATAGTGAGCGGGAAGACATAACTGCGGTGAGACAGGGAGTCCAGCAGATGGAGATGGTGAGAGGCGGAACAGTAACGGCAGTGAGACAGGGACACCAGCAGATGGAGATGGTGAGAGAGGACAGTAACTGCAGTGAGACAGGGACACCAGCACATAGATCTGGTGAGAGGGGGTCAGTAATTGCAGTGAGACAGAGACACCAGCAGATGGCGATGGTGCGACGGGCAGAAACTTTAGTGAGACAGGGACACCAGCAGATGGAGATGGTGAGAGGGAGACAGTAACTGCAGTGAGACAGGGACACCAGCAGATGGAGATAGTGAGCGGGAAGACAGTAACTGCAGTGAGACAGGTACACCAGCAGACGGAGATGGTGAGAGGCGGGACAGTAACTGCAGTGAGACAGGGACACCAGCAGATGGAGATCGTGAGAGTGGACAATAACAGCAGTGAGGCAGGGACACCATCAGATGGAGATGGTGAGAGGTGGACAGTAACTGCAGTGTGACAGGGAAACCAGCAGATGGTGATGATGAGAGGGGGACAGTAACAGCAGTGAGGCAGGGTGCCAGCAGATGGCGATGGTGAGAGGGGGCCAGTAACTGCAGTGAGACATGGACACCAGCAGATGGAGATGGTGAGAGGGGGACAGTAACTGCAGTTGGACAGGGACACCAGCAGAAGGAGATGGTGGGAGGGGGACAGTAACAGCAGTGAGACAGGGACACCGACAGTTGGAGATGGTGAGAGGGGGACAGTAACTGCATTGAGCCAGGGACACCAGCAGATAGAGATGGTGAGAGGGGGCAGAAACTGCAGTGGGGCAGGGACACCAGCTGATGGAGATGGTGAGAGGGGGATGAAACTGCAGTGAGATGGGGACACGAGCAGATGGAGATGGTGGGAAGGGCGGATTCTGCAGTGAGAGAGGGAAACCAGCAGATGGAGATGGTGCGAGGTGCAGAAACTGCAGTGAGACAGGAACACCAGCAAATGGAGATGGTGAGAGGGGCAGTAATTGCAGTGAGACAGGGACACCAGCAGATGGAGATGGTGAGAGGAGGACAGTAACTGCAGTGAGACAGGAACAGCAGCAGATGGAGATTGTGAGAGGGAGCAATAACTGCAGTGTGACTATGACACCAGCAGATGGAGCTGGTGAGCCATTGCTGATGGGAGATTCCATGTTGCTGAGAGGTTGAAAGTTTCCACAAGTTTGAGGAATTTGCTTTATTTAAACTTGAGAAGCTGATTAAAATAATTTCAGTGCCACTTATGTTGAATGGCTACTTTCCTATTATGTGAACACTTGTAACGTTAAACTCATTCCTGTATGGAAAATTATTTTGTGTGATTAATGGAAATGCATAAATAAAACAACAGGATCAAATAAAACTCAAACAATCATTTATAAACAAAAGCACTCTGGATATGTGGTGTTGTGTTCTTCATCACAAATGTTATGACATCTCTTTGTCTCACTTCTCTTTCTATGCTGATATCTTCTTTATTGTAACTATGATTAATTGAAGTTTTGGGCGCTATGGCGTTGGAAGGATGAATGAGAACGGGCAGAGACTGCTTGAGTTGTGTACCTATCATAACCTCTGCATCACCAACTCGTTCTTTCACACTAAACCCTGTCACCAGGTTTCATGGAGGCACCCAAGATCACGTCGTTGGCACCAGCTAGACCTCATTGGCACAAGGCGAGCCGCCTTAAACAGTGTTCAAATCACACGCAGCTTCCACAGTGCGGACTGCGACACCGACCACTCCCTGGTGTGCAGCAATGTTAGACTCAGACCAAAGAAGTTGCATCATTCCAAGCAGAAGGGCCACCCGCGCATCAACACGAGCAGAATTTCTCACCCACAGCTGTTACAAAAATTTCTAAATTCACTTGTAACAGCCCTTCAAAATACTCCCACAGGGGATGCTGAGACCAAGTGGGCCCACATCAGAGACGCCATCTATGAGTCAGCTTTGACCACCTACGGCAAAAGTGCGAAGAGAAATGCAGACTGGTTTCGATCTCATAATGAAGAGCTGGAACCTGTCATAGCCGCTAAGCGCATTGCACTTTTGAACTACAAGAAAGCCCCCAGCGATTTAACATCCGCAGCACTTAAAGCAGCCAGAAGTACTGCACAAAGAACAGCTAGGCGTTGCGCAAACGACTACTGGCAACACCTATGCAGTCATATTCAGCTGGCCTCAGACACCGGAAACATCAGAGGAATGTATGATGGCATGAAGAGAGCTCTTGGGCCAACCATCAAGAAGATCACCCCCCTCAAATCTAAATCGGGGGACATAATCACTGACCAACGCAAACAGATGGACTGCTGGGTTGAGCACTACCTAGAACTGTACTCCAGGGAGAATGCTGTCACTGAGACTGCCCTCAATGCAGCCCAGCCTCTACCAGTCATGGATGAGCTGGACATACAGCCAACCAAATCGGAACTCAGTGATGCCATTGATTCCCTAGCCAGCGGAAAAGCCCCTGGGAAGGACAGCATTACCCCTGAAATAATCAAGAGTGCCAAGCCTGCTATACTCTCAGCACTACATGAACTGCTATGCCTGTGCTGGGACGAGGGAGCAGTACCCCAGGACATGCGCGATGCCAACATCATCACCCTCTATAAAAATAAAGGTGACCGCGGTGACTGCAACAACTACCGTGGAATCTCCCTGCTCAGCATAGTGGGGAAAGTCTTTGCTCGAGTCGCTCTGAACAGGCTCCAGAAGCTGGCCGAGCGCGTCTACCCTGAGGCACAGTGTGGCTTTCGTGCAGAGAGATCGACTATTGACATGCTGTTCTCCCTTCGTCAGATACAGGAGAAATGCCGTGAACAACAGATGCCCCTCTACATTGCTTTCATTGATCTCACCAAAGCCTTTGACCTCGTCAGCAGACGTGGTCTCTTCAGACTACTAGAAAAGATCGGATGTCCACCAAAGCTACTAAGTATCATCACCTCATTCCATGACAATATGAAAGGCACAATTCAACATGGTGGCTCCTCATCAGAGCCCTTTCCTATCCTGAGTGGTGTGAAACAGGGCTGTGTTCTCGCACCCACACTTTTTGGGATTTTCTTCTCCCTGCTGCTTTCACATGCGTTCAAATCCTCTGAAGAAGGAATTTTCCTCCACACAAGATCAGGGGGCAGGTTGTTCAACCTTGCCCGTCTAAGAGCGAAGTTCAAAGTACGGAAAGTCCTCATCAGAGAACTCCTCTTTGCTGACGATGCTGCTTTAACATCTCACACTGAAGAATGCCTGCAGAGTCTCATCGACAGGTTTGCGTATGCCTGCAATGAATTTGGCCTAACCATCAGCCTCAAGAAAACGAACATCATGGGGCAGGATGTCAGAAATGCTCCATCCATCAATATTGGCGACCACGCTCTGGAAGTGGTTCAAGAGTTCACCTACCTAGGCTCAACTATCACCAGTAACCTGTCTCTAGATGCAGAAATCAACAAGCGCATGGGTAAGGCTTCCACTGCTATGTCCAGACTGGCCAAGAGAGTGTGGGAAAATGGCGCACTGACACGGAACACAAAAGTCCGAGTGTATCAGGCCTGTGTCCTCAGTACCTTGCTCTACGGCAGCGAGGCCTGGACAACGTATGCCAGCCAAGAGCGACGTCTCAATTCATTCCATCTTCGCTGCCTTCGGAGAATACTTGGCATCAGGTGGCAGGACTATATCTCCAACACAGAAGTCCTTGAAGCGGCCAACACCCCCAGCTTATACACACTATTGAGTCAGCGGCGCTTGAGATGGCTTGGCCATGTGAGCCGCATGGAAGATGGCAGGATCCCCAAAGACACATTGTACAGCGAGCTCGCCACTGGTATCAGACCCACCGGCCGTCCATGTCTCCGTTATAAAGACGTCTGCAAACGCGACATGAAATCGTGTGACATTGATCACAAGTCGTGGGAGTCAGCTGCCAGCATTCGCCAGAGCTGGCGGGCAGCCATAAAGACAGGGCTAAATTGTGGCGAGTCGAAGAGACTTAGTAGTTGGCAGGAAAAAAGACAGAGGCGCAAGGGGAGAGCCAACTGTGCAACAGCCCCAACAAACAAATTTCTCTGCAGCACCTGTGGAAGAGCCTGTCACTCCAGAATTGGCCTTTATAGCCACTCCAGGCGCTGCTTCACAAACCACTGACCACCTCCAGGCGCGTATCCATTGTCTCTCGAGATAAGGAGGCCCAAAAGAAAAGAAAAAGAAAAAAAGATCCAATTTTCTTTTGAACGTTAATATTGAATCCACTTTCAGAAACCTGTCAGACAGTGAATTTTCGACCAGACCTTTCCTCTCTGATGTCTCTCTTCATGTCTCGAAACTGAGGGAAAGATTTTGAATACAATTCATTTCTCCAGGACAGCAGCGGCAGTGGAGCTGAAACCTCGTGAATTTGGACAAGTGATGAACAGAAATCCCTCCGAGCCCCCCAGGAGAGCAGAAGAATGGAACAGTCAGGAAGCAAATGGAAACAAGTGACACTTTATTTCAACAGCAAAAACTCTTTGTCAGAATGTGGAGGTCTTTATCGCTGAGCTTTATATAAACTGAAGCTGAAAGCTGGAAGATGCTTAATACAATGTGTGTTAAATGGCCGCTTTCCTGTTTGTTAAACTCTTGTTATAGTAAATGATAAATGTTAAGAAGGTTTTATCGAATAATTACAGGCTAGTACATAAATACAGCAGCATCAAATAAAGTACAAACAATCATTGACATATATGACTGTATATATGGGTCGGAATTGTTGTGTGAAATGTTACCAGTTGTAAATGTTCGCTTGGCTGCATCCTTCACCTACAGGAGCTGAATTTGAAATTCTAGCATGCTATGATCACTTTACCCTGGAGCATGATAGAATTTCAAATTCATTTTGATGGCGAGAAGCTGGAGTCCCACAAGAGCGTTCTTGGTTTAAAAAAAAGGTAATTGCACGGGCATGAGGACAAATTTGACCCTAGTGGATTGGGCAGGAAGACTACAAGGTAGGACAGTTGACAACCAGTGACAGAAGTTTCAGGAGATATGCAGTTTATCCCAACTAAAATATATTAAAGAGAGGAAGAAAGATTCAAGGAGGTGGAAAAAAAACATCCAAATCATGGCAAGGAAGTTAAGGATAACATAAAAACAAAAGCTAAAGCAAACCATATTGCAAAGGCTAGTGGCAGGCTGGAAGATTGGGAAACTTTTAAAGATCAACAAAGGGTCCCTAAAAAGGTAATACAAATTGCTTAGGTAAATTATGAAATAAAACTAGCGCAAAATATAAAATAGATAGCAAAAGCTTCTAAATGCATATAAAAGTGAGAAGTAGCTAAAGTGAATGGTGGTCCATTGGAGGATGAGACTGGGAGCTAATAGAAGGGAACAATGAAATGGCAGAGACATTAAATCAGTAGTTTGCTTCAGTTTTCACGGTGGAGGACACGAGTACCATTTCAGTTGTACCAGGTAATGCGGTGGTTATAGAACAAAGAACAGTACAGCACAGGAACAGGCCATTAGGCCCTCCAAGCCTGCAGCAATCTTGATGACTGTCTTAATTAAAACTTTCAGCACTTCTGCAGACCTCTGTTCCCATCCTATTCATGTCTTTGTCAAGATGTATCTTAAACGTCGCTATTGTACCTGCTTCCAACACCAGCCCGGCCGCGAGTTCGAGGCACTCACCACCCTCTGTGTTAAGAACTTGCCTCGCAGATCCCCTCCAAACTTTGCCCCTCTCACCTTAAACCTATGTCCCTAGTAACTGACTCTTCCACCCTGGGAAAAAGCGTCTGACCACCCACTCTGTCCATGCCACTCATAACTTTGTAAACCTCTATCATATCGCCCCTCCACTTCCGTCGTTCCAGTAAAAACTGAGGGAGGCAAGGGAAGAAATTGCTGGTTCCGAGTTTATCCCATCTTTCCTCATATCTGATACCCTCCAGACCTGGCAACATCCTGGAAAACCTCCTCTGTACGCTCTCCAAAGCCTCCACGTCATTCTGTATGTGTGGCGACCAGAATTGCACGCAATATTCTAAGTGTGGCAGAACCATGCTTCTATACAGGTGCAGCATGACTTGCCAATTTTTATACTCTATGCCCCGACCGATCAAGGCAAGTATGCCATATGCCTTCTTGACTACCTTATCCACCTGCGTTGCCACTTTCAGTGACCTGTGGACCTGTACGCCCAGATCTAGCTGCCTGTTAATAATCCAAAGGGTTCTGCCATTTACTGTATACCTCCCACCTGCATTAGACCTTCCAAAATGCATTACCTCACATTTGTCCGGATTAAACACCATCTGCCATTTCTCCACCCAAGTCTCCAACCGATCTATATCCTGCGGTATCTTCTGACAATCCTGATCATTATCCGCAACTCCACCAACCTTTGTGTCGTCTGCAAACTTACTAATCAGACCAGCTACATTTTCCTCCAAATTATTTATATATACTACAAACAGCAAAGGTCCCAACACTGATCCCTGCGGAACACCACTAGTCACATCCCTCCATTCAGAAAAGCACCCTTCCACTGCTATCCTCTGACGTCTATGACCGAGCCAGTGCTGTATCCATCTTTCTTGCTCCCCTCTGATCCCGTGTGACTTCACCTTTTGTATCAGTCTGCCATGAGGGACCTTGTTTCCAAATGGGAGTAAATCCTATCCCGAAAATTCCACTCTTAATAATTTCCCTACCACTGACATAAGACTCACCGGCCTATAATTTCCTGGATTGCCCTTGCTACCCTTCTTAAACAAAGGAACAACATTGGCTATTCTCCAGTCCTCTGGGACCACATCTGTAGTCAATAAGGATGCAAAGATTTCTGTCAAGGCCCCAGCAATTTCTTCCCTTGCCTCCCTCAGTATTCTGGGGTAGATCCCATCAGGCCCTGGGGACTTATCTACCTTAATGCTTTGCAAGACACCCAACACCTCCTCCTTTTTGATAATGAGATGACTGAGACTATCTACATTCCCTTCCCTTGGCTCATCATCCACCCAGTCCTTCTCCTTGGTGAATACTGATACAAAGTACTCATTTAGTACCTCGCCCATTTCCTCTGGCTCCACACATAGATTCCCTTCTCTGTCCCTACGTCTGTTTCCTTAGCTCCTGGTTGTAACTGTAATGCCAACAGATCAGTCAAATGCTTTCGTTGATTCTTGCATAAGTATCTGAATTCATTGAGGAATAGATTTCCTTCTGTGGAAAAGGCATAGCAACTGTTAAAGACATTCCATTGGTTTAAACATTACTCTATTGCACAAGAAACCTGGTTCTTTTCTCCCTTCTCCATTTATTGTTACCCCACGTACAGTTGTATGTCATTAGCCATCCGTTTATCCCAGACCAGCCACAATTAAATATGTTACGACTGAGGTGGGAGGAGTGCACTGTTAATTCAGTCCCACTTCTCCAAATGACACAACATACTTTTTAATGTTTTCCCATTTACTGAAACAGTCAATCAGATAGACTAAATTCCCCAGAAAAGAACACACTAACACGATTTCTTTGCTGAACAGCGAAATTAGCTATATTATAAAAAGGTCTGAATTAATAATGAAATAAAGCAACATTAGAAATATAATTTTGAAAAAGAATCCAACTGAAATATTAAAAGTCCCTTTTCTTCCATAACCAAATGTTAAAGTCGTTCCTTTTTATCTTAGAACCTTCACAATCATAAAGACACACACATGTACATGCCGTTTCACTATATATATATATATATATAATCAATCAATCTTTGGCCTCCTTATCTCGAGAGAAAAAGGGTAAGCGCCTGGAGGTGGTCAGTGGTGTGTGGAGCAGCGCTTGGATTGCCAATTCTAGAGCGACAGGCTCTCCCACAAGTGTTGCAGAAAAATTTGTTTGTCGGGGCTGTTACACAGTTGGCTCTCCCCTTGCGCCTCCGTCTTTTTTCCTACCAACTGCTAAGTCTCTTCGACTCGCCAAACTTTAACCCGCCTTTATGTATATATATATATATATACATATAATAATAAGGGATTTCTGGACCAGAACAATATTACATACAACAAAACACCAGGCAGATCAGTTGTCCACCGCTGAAGAAAAATAGGAGATGGCACACGCTGCATCAAACTGGCACACAGGCCAACCTCTGAGTACATGCAGACAGGTCACTAGAATCTTCCAGAAACAGTTCTTTTTAGGAGATGTTGATAATTATTTTAGCAGGCTTTCTTCAAATACAGGAAACAAGATAAATCGACACAGTGGACTTCAAAGGGTCATTTCTTGGGATTTTCCAAAAAGCGAGCTGGGTTGTGCTCTTCTGTTCTTTTTCTTAAATTTCAACAGCACGTGACTTTATCTCCTTCACGAAGGTGAAATCTAAACACATTGAATGACAAGCAAAAAGCTTGCCAGTTATTTTCCTCTGGTCGTCCCAGGTGCTCTGCTATTACTGGACTTGTCCAATGAAAGGAGCACTTTTCACTTCTCTGCCTTTGTTACCAGGTTTCCACTCCATCTCCAACCCAAGCCATGTGATAACCAGCAACACTGTTGCCAATCCGGCTCCCTCAGTGTCCTCTAATGACTTCATAAAAAAAAGTGCTTGCTCCAACGTTGAATCAGTTTAACCATACATTCCATTGAAAATATACTTTATTAAAAAAGAAAACAGAATCACTTTCATGACAGTTGTTTTGGTGTTTCCTAATGTGATGGTTGGGGCAGGAATTTCATCATCCAGGTTGACGGTTCCCTGATGTACTGGAACGCTGGCAAAGAGGCCTGGAGGCAACGCCCATAGAATGTACCAAGACAGTAAGGAGTAGAAGACATGCCCATTACGGTTAGCTTGCAGCTCATCATCAGTTGAGAATTGCTTCCTGAGCTTTTGAACTATTAAAATCTTTTACAAACGTGTCAGAACTTTTGAAGCGTTGAAATAATTCTATAACCTTCCGACGGCAGATAAGAAATAGTCTAAAAACCTTTTTTAAAAAAGCAGCAGTGTATTTGAAAGATAGTGTACAGATTAACGAAGTGAAATTAGCAGTTAAAAATAAAAACAATACAGACTAATTAATTAACTGTCTCGGGAAAAGCATGTATATACTTGCTGCCCAAAAAAAGGAAAATGGCAGCGCAAAAGGCAGATGGGAGGAAAAAGTGTTTTAATGTTCCCATAAAAGTCTAATTACATTTCTCAATGAGGTGGACATGAAGCATCTCTGTCTTATCGATAGCGATAACTGTAGGGCGCCCAGAAAGTTTAGCATGTTGTCAGCAGGCGGTCGCAGAGGCTTTTGACTGTTAACTGCAGTCTTCCACAGACCACAGAATGATGTCACCAAAACATTGAGGGTTTTGACACAATCTGCCAGGCTTTGTCGAGTTCTTTGAAAAGTGTACCTTTAAAGATTCTTCACGGGTTACTGAAAAATAAAAAAGCTGGTTACGGGTGGGGTGTTCGGGGTAACATTATGTGAAATAGTTGTACGATTCAGTTGGCAATGGAAACGGACCACACTGAGTGCTTGTAAAATTCTCTGTACCTCACAGTGTTGAGATGTGAAATTGCTTTCAGCGCCTTTCTCTTAACTACCTGCTGCTGGGCATGCCTTTGTGTAAAATTTGGTTTGGAAGTCACAGATGACCCAAAAACGAGAATTGAAGTCATAGGCGTATTTCTATAGTAGTTTCTGAGGAGGCAGCAGTTTTAATATGATGATACGTAAGCTAAGTACACAGAAAAGACATACGAACAGAACAGGTTGAATGGTTTACCAATCCGAGATTGTCCGATGTGAGAGAGCAGTGGTGACAGTCTTGCTGACAGGTGAGACAAGAGAGGTGTTGAAGGTCTCTTAGGTCCTCTGTCTTCTTGAGCTATCCAAAGTGTTAGGCTGTAGATTAACACTCAGCTGAAGCTCAGCTTCAGTGCGAAATGCAAGAAATGGCTGTCTAATAACCTCACAAAACCTGATGAAAATTAACCCTATGGCATGGTTGAGCTCAGCTCCCCTTCTGTGCAAAGAAGACTGAAGATTTCCCTCCGACCACTTGTTTATATACATAATTTCGAGGGGCTGATCAGAGTCTCTGGTCAATCATATTTTTAATTCCAATTGTCCAATCACCAAGGGATAGGTAAACAAAGTAAATACACCTCTGCCCATCACTCTGCCCTGAACTCACCCTTCACCTTATCTTGTGCTTGGTACAGCGTGTAAATATCTGCCAGACAGTTGTGTAGAGAGAGTTTGAGTCTCCATTTGAACAGCTTTAGCAATGTCTTGTTCCAGATGCTGTGTTGGAGTTATGCCCTTGGCAGAGATAACACTCTTACATGGTCCTGTGTCTATCCGCCCTGCTGACTGCTGTAGAATCTTTCTTCATGAGATAGATGGATAGATAGACAGACAGACAGACATGGAAAGCTATCTCCAAAATAAAAATAGTTAATTTTCATCTGGTTTTGTGAGATTATTAGACAGCCATTTCTTGCATTTCGCTCAGGAACAGGGAAGATGCAGGGGGCTGCAGGGTGCCTTTCAATGTTTCCATTCGTGAGAGTGACCCTCTGGCATGGTTGAGGGGGAGCGTGATACCTATGGTACGTTGAAGTAATGTCTGTGTTGTGTTATGTATTGATTATTTTTATTATTGAAT
Source organism: Heterodontus francisci (assembly GCF_036365525.1). Classification (NCBI taxonomy): domain Eukaryota; kingdom Metazoa; phylum Chordata; class Chondrichthyes; order Heterodontiformes; family Heterodontidae; genus Heterodontus; species Heterodontus francisci. The sequence goes on from NW_027141562.1 coordinate 26,392, forward strand.
GATTGTTGTGTTTTTTGAGCCTGTCATTGCTGTAGATCAGCATTGACCTTTTATCATTCTAAACTATTCCAATTAATTTAATTAACATGAACCGTGAACTATCTTAATTTTACAACAGTTTATTCAGCATAAACTAGCTAATTAATTCAAATTGTAATAGTCTGGCACTCAGCAGTTCAGATTTTCAACGTTCAGCAGATAACTACCTCAAAAGCCATGCAATGAATATCTGCTACAATAATAAAATGTCACTTGCTTCAATTTCTATCTTTCTATCTGTCCTGTTCTGTCATATGATTTCCGGGAAGAGGGAAAGAGATTTTGCCATAATGAATGCCCAATTGCATCAAGCTCCAGCTTCTCTCCAGCTACCCTGAACAATGTTGAAGGAGCATTAATCTGTACATAACCCCGTTTATTTTGTAATTAGTATCTTACCCAGTGCCGTACCTGCCCTGGGAGTGTATGCTGGGTCAGTGCAGAGGGAACTTTACTCTGTATCTGACCCCCATTTTTTTTACTTTGTACAGAATCACGTTTTTTTTTGGTCGAGGGGGCCTTTAACTTCCAGGCTCCCTTCATTGACATTTTAAAATTCCTTTACTAAAGAAAAGCTAAATGAAACAAAAAAACTCAAATTAAAATGCCATTCCCGGCATCGACGATGCACTCCAGCCCGTACGGTGCCCACCGGTCGCGGAAGGCCTCAAGTGTGCCGGTGGACGCCGCATGCTGCTTCTCCAGGGGCACCCGGGCGCGAACTCACCCTCAGAAGAGGGGCAGACATTTAGGGCGAACGGACCCTCCGATGGCCCGCAGCTTGGACCTGTGAGTTGCCACCTTGGCCAGACCTTGGAGCAGTCTGACGAGGAGATCCTTCTCCTGGCCCACGCCCCTCCACATCTGGTACCCAAAGATCAGGAGCGTGGGGCTGAAGTGTAGCCATAGCTTGAGGAGCAGCCCTTTCAAATACTCAAAGAGGGGCTGCAACCTTGCACCTCCATATTACATGAGCAAAGGCTCGTCCAACCGCAGAAATTGCCAGCAGCCTGGGAGTCCACGAACCGACTTAAAGGTCTGGTGCACGGGACTGCCCTGTGCAGCACCCTCCGCCAGAGCCAGGTCCCTGATGTAAAAGGGGAGGGCTCTCGCTTGGAGAGTCCTTCGCTGCCAGATGGCAACATGGACCGCCAGGGCGTGTCCGGCTGGCATACGGGGGGGAGGTATTGGAGAGTGTGCAGAAGCAGATCATAAAGGAAACCCCTCTGCGCTGATTGGAATGGCATGGAGGGCATTTCCAAGAGGTGGCACGGGTTGTGCCGGACCGGGTCCCGAGGAGGGTTTCAGGACCTGGGTCCGATGAACAGTTCCCGCCGAGCGAGGGTCCGCTCATCCGCAGTGAGGGGTGTCCCGGGGGCTTTGACTACTCCCCTACCCGCTGGTCCAACCCCGCAGTCGGCAGCCCAGACAGCCGAGGCGTTCTTCTTCGTCGGCGGATGAGTGCCCTGACTGGAACCAACCATGTTCAAACTCGGAATAGATCCTGGTAAAAGACAGGCAACTGTCTCAGTGAGGCACGGCTTATGGTCTCCGTCTGGAGCTGCGTGGCGACTTGAAGGCAGTGACACTGGTGGAGAAAAACGTCACCAGTGCACACCATCTGGGAGGATGCTCAATGTTCAGGTGTCTCTGCATGGTCCGAAGGCGGATGGTAACAGCCTGCGGAGGGTAACAGCCTGGGTGCGGAGGCACACCAGCGTCTGGCCACCCTCCTCGATCAGGAGACTCAAGACCGCAGCAGAGACCCAGTGCTTCCGCTTGCCCCAGAAGAAATCGATGGGTTTCTTCTGGATCTTGTTGGCGAGTGCAGGAGGCGGGGCCAAAGTGACCAACTGGTACCACAGCATCGAGACCACGGGTTGGTTTATGACCAGCGCTCAGCCGTTGTGGGAAAGCACCCGGAGCAGTCCTGTCCAGTACCCCAGCCGAGTGGTGACGTTCGCCTCAAACTGCTGCCAGTTTGCCAGCCAGGCTTCCTCAGCGGGATTCTGTTATGTGATTAACATTAAATTGATTTATGATAATTTTATAATCACCCCAACTCTAGAACATAGTTTTACACGAAGATACTGCAGATGTCAGAGGCAGGTTCTTTACACAGAGAGTGGTGGGTGCCTGGAATGCGCTCCCAGCGATGGTAGTAGAAACAGATACATTAGGGGCATTTAAGCGACTCTTGGATCGGTACATGAATGATAGTAGAATGAAGAATAGGTAGTTAGTTTGATCTTAGAGTAGGTTAAAGGTGCGTCACAACATCGTGGGCCGAAGGGCCTGTACTGTGCTGTACTGTTCTATGTTCTATGTTCTATGTTCTATGGAAAGGCTGATGTTCAAGGGTAGTACTTGTGGACTTTACATTTTCCGATTTGAAATGGAAATGATAAATAGGGTGGTTGAAACTTAAAAGCAGAAAGACAGGGCGACATCTGGCGAACTATCTGGTAATATGAACCTGAATTGATGAATCACATGAAGCAGCATCGGATCCTGCTCTTCTTTGCAAAAATTGCTCATTAGTCAAAGATTATTCACAAAGGAAAAGATCACGCACAGCATATCTTCTCCATCACAAATCTTCCTGCTGGACAATTCCCCTGCCTCATTCACCTTCAACAGCAAAAACAACTGAGAGGAGCTCGTGAACTTTTCTGTTGCAAAGTTCAAAAACATCCATTCAGTCGCCTCCACGGCTTCCCTTTCTTCCCCAACCCACCAGGCCTAAACTCCTATAAGTGTACGCCCCCCCATGCCATCATCCTGAATTCGCATTGCTTGTTTCTCTCCTAGAGTCCTTCACGTTCTCGCTGGACTTATGCTGTCGATGAAATCCGCATCTTGCTGTTTACACCCTATTTCTACTAAATATGGAGCTGCATGTTTCAATTCCTCAAATCAGATTTCTCGCCACACCACAGTACCAAAACAACTCTTATCAAAGTCACAATATGCATCCAAAGTTATTATGACAAATGTAAACGACTCCTCTTCCTCCTTCTTGGCTTGTCTACAGCTTTTGATATGGTTGATCATGGAATTCTGCTTCCAGTCCTCTCGAGTAACACCTGGCTGTGTGGAACTGCACTCAGCTGCTTCCAGTCTTATCTTATCATAGTCAGAAAGTTGCCTGCAATGGCTTCTGTTCCCGCTTCTGTAAAGTCACAAAAGGATCTATCCTTCGACACCAAATTTCTCATTTACATGCTGCCTTTCAGTGATATCCAAAAAGACAAATTTAGTTTCCACATGTATCTCATAGAACTCAACTATACCTCAAATCCAACATTCTTGGTCCCACCACTACCTGGAAACTGTCAGAATTCCAGTCTCACATTCAGTACTGCATTAGCAGAAAATTCCTACATTTCAGTATTGAAAAGATAGAAGTCATTGTCTTCAGTCCCCATCGCATCTGTTCCCTTGCCACCAACTCAATTTCTCCCCATGCCAACTGTCTGTGACTAAGCCAGACTGCTTGTAACCTTGGTATTATATTTAACTCCACGCACATATCCTTACCATCACAAACACTGTCTATTTTTACCTCCATAATATCACCTGACTTTACCCTTATCTATTCTTACCATTGCTTTGTTCCTCTAGACTCGATGATTCGAATGTACTCCTGGCTGTCTTCCCTAGTTACAAACTCAGCAAACTCTGCTGTCTCGACCAAGTGCCAGTCAGCCATCTGGCCTGTGCCCACTGACCTACATTGCCCAGCAATGCGCGATTTTAAAATTCTCATCCTTGTTTTCAAATCCCTTCCTGGCCTCACAGCTCCTTTCTTTGCAATCGGCTCCAGTCTGACAGCTCCCAGTTCTGGCTTCTTGAGCATTCCTGATCTTAATTGCGCACCATTGGTGGCCGTGTCTACAGCTGCGAAGGTCACATGCTCCAGAATAACTTCCTTAATTTTATCTGCCTGTCAACCTATCTTTCCTTTTTTAAGACGCTCCATAAAAACTAACTTTTTGACTTAGCTTTTGGTCATCTGACTTAATATATTCTTCGGTGCTCCGTGTCAAACTTCCTTTGATATCACTCCTGTATAGCGTCCTGGGATGTTTTGTTATTTTGATGGCGCTAGATAAATGCAAGTCACCAAGTATTCAAGATAAAGGAAATAGGAGATGGCAGTAAATGTCGGACCAAGATAATAAATAAGGGTAACATACATATACAAGGAACAGATACAGTTACATAACTTGAGCATAAATGGACGGTTAAACGTGTGAGCGATTGCCTGTACAACAACGTACACAAGGTTTGAAGCATAAAAGGTGAACTGGAGGCCAGAGCCTGTCAGGGCCAGATGTTGCAGGATATCTGAAACATTTCTGTGCTTTACATTATATGTAATAGGTATGTGTAGACAGATATTATGTTTTATAGTTTCATTTACCTATTACATGTGGATGTAGAATGTTTATTTTTAGCTGGTGATGGTACAATGAGTTGGATTGAGTGATGAGGTGAATGCCTATTGTGATTAGAATTCTCCTATATTGTTGTCCAACAGACCATTTGCAGTTAGGTTTGCCCGATGGTGGGAGCCCATGTACTGGCCGAGTGGAGATATATTACAATGAGTCATGGGGCTCAGTTTGTGATGACTCCTGGGATCTGGTGGAGGCTAACTTGGTTTGCAAGCAGCTGGGTTGTGGAAGAGCATTCGACATGGCACTTCCTGCTTCTTGTGAACCAGGCTAAGGGCCAGTTTGGTTGGATGAACTGAACTGTTTCGGTAACGAAACATTTCTCTGGGAATGTCCTCTAGCATCGTGGGGTAACAACGACTGTTCTCAGAAAGAAGATGTGAGGATCATGTGTTCAGGTAAGGGTGCTGTGAATATACTCATTTTCTTTGGTGGTTAAAAGGGTATTCACACAGAAGTATTGATATAGAATTGCATGGAATATGTCGTGGACTTGTATCTTTTCTCTCCTCCGGATTTAAAACAGTGTGCACCTTTAAGACTGTTAAAATAGAGCACCTTTAAGGGAGAGAACGTTCTGGAATTTCTAAGGCACAGTGTGCCAGAAGTTGCATTCTTGTTACCTGGGCGGCAACAGGAGAGAAAGGTCACATGGTGTAATGTTGCTACTTAACTGTGTGTAAAACTGAAAAAAAAGCGGCTGAAAGCAGACTCACCAGCGAAACGTACTGAAGAGAAAAGAGCTGTTTAATTCTGTCTCGGCAAAAATTCAATAGAGAGCTCCAGCCGAATTAATTGCCTGAAGAAGAAATGCCTTCTTTTTTCAAGAAAGTGTATTGCTGAAGGAACTGTTGTTGCCTACCGCAGCCGAAAAGTTTAACGCCTGTTAAGAATAAACCACTGCATCCAATCCTCATGAAGGCTTCGAGTGGCCTTTAACTATTTCTACATAATAATGCCTCATCCACCAGGAATGTAATCCACAGGCTTCCTTATTTCATTCCTACTTGAGAAGCAGCTGAATTTCAAACGCACTAATTTTAAAACTAGTTAACTCCTGCTCGTTTAGAATGCCTTTGTGCGAATGTGGGGAGTGAGTTCAAAATAAAAATGTCTTTCGTCATAGGTTTATCTTAATAGTGTTTAAGATTTTTAAAAAATAAATAGTTAATTTGTTGGTGTCTAAAGGTATTTGGCTTGGTCTCTTTTATTCAGGGGTTACCAGGGTGTTTATTTTGGCTGTTTTCCAATTGGGTGTGAAAGCTTAATAATGGGCTGCGACCTGTGGAGTGACGGGACTAAACTGATAGTGCTGCCAGACCTGCTGATTATTTCCAGCACTTTTTGTTTTTATTTCAGGTTTCGAGCATTTAGCAGTATTTTTTTTTTATTTTGGGCGAGTATCTATACCTGAAGGGTGAACCCAATTTTGTATGGACTGCAGAAAAATCAATGAGGTAATGATGGCAGACTCCTACCCAATTCCGCGTTCAGAAGACTGTATTGAAAGGGTCGGCAGTACTAGATGTACTCCCAAGATCGACATGTTAAAAGAATACGATCAAGTTTATTTCTCTCCTCGAGACAGAGCTATCAGCTTTTCTGACACCTGACGGTCTTTATCAGGCCACTTGATGTCATTCAGGCTAAAAGAACTCCTCAGCCACTTCTCAATATTTAATGATTCAGGTGTTCCCGACTGTGTAGTGTATCTCAATGATGTACGAATATACAGCAACACTTGGCAACAGCACTTAAACCATCCAGAAATTATGTTTCAAAAGTTACAAGCCATGGACCAAGTGATAAATCTGGTAAAAATCGAACTGGGAAAAATAAGAGTAACTTAGCTCAGACACATAGCGGGGCAAGGACAGTTATTGCCGATACGGCAAAGGTACAAGCCTTATTCGAGCTATCTATCGCGAAATCTAGGCGGGAAATAATGAGGTTTTTAGGGATGTGCCGTTTTTACAGAAAATATCCAGTCTCTTAGTACTGTGGCTGCTCCATTAACAAATTTACTGCAAAAAAGGTAAAACAATGTAGTATGTTCAAATGAATGCCAGACAGCTTTTGAAAAGCTGAAGGAAATCTTGACACAGAGCCAGTGTTAGCTGCTCCGAATTCTGCTTATCCCTTTAAAATAGTAATTGTTGCCAGCGACATGGGGGCTGCTGCAGTACTATTACAGGATGACGAATCAGGCACAGAGAAGCCAGTAGGGTACTTTTCAAGAAAACTAAATTGTCATCAAAGAATGTATTCCACTGTGGAAGAAGAAACATTAAGACTTTTGCTGGCTCTCAAACATTTTGAAATATATGTCTGCTAAGACTATAAATAAATACTAATATGTAATATCTTTATATATGACCTGGAAGGGGGTGTAGAAGGGTGGGTTAGTAAATTTGCGGATGACACTAAGGTCGGTGGAGCTGTGGATAGTGCCGAAGGATGTTGTAGGGTACAGAGGGACATAGATAGGCTGCAGAGCTGGGCTGAGAGATGGCAAATGGAGTTTAATGCGGAAAAGTGCGAGGTGATTCACTTTGGAAGGAGTAACAGGAATGCAGAGTACTGGGCTAATGGGAAGATTCTTGGTAGTGTAGATGAACAGAGAGATCTTGGTGTCCAGGTGCATAAATCCCTGAAGGTTGCTACCCAGGTTAATAGGGCTGTTAAAAAGGCATATGGTGTGTTAGCTTTTATTAGTAGGGGGATCGAGTTTCGGAGCCACGAGGTCATGCTGCAGCTGTACAAAACTCTGGTGAGACTGCACCTGGAGTATTGCATGCAGTTCTGGTCACCGCATTATAGGAAGGATGTGGAAGTTATGGAAAGGGTGCAGAGGAGATTTACTAGGATGTTGCCTGGTATGGAGGGAAGGTCTTACGAGGAAAGGCTGAGGGACTTGAGGTTGTTTTCATTGGAGAGAAGGAGGATGAGAGGTGACTTAATAGAGATATTTAAGAAAATCAGAGGGTTAGATAGGGTGGATGGTGAGAGTCTTTTTCCTCGGATGGTGATGGCAAACACGAGGGGACATAGCTTTACGTTGAGGGGTGATAGATATAGGACAGATGTCAGAGGTAGTTTCTTTACTCAGAGAGTAGTAGGGGCGTGGAACGCCCTGCCTGCAGCAGTAGTAGACCCGCCAACTTTAAGGGCATTTAAGTGGTCATTGGATAGACATATGGATGAAAATGGAGTAGTGTAGGTCAGATGGTTTCACAGGTCAGCGCAACATCGAGGGCCGAAGGGCCTGTACTGCGCTGTAATGTTCTAATTCTAATTCTAATTCTAATGTCCATAACACATTAACATTCGTGTAAACAAAAACGAAATGTTAGAATATTTAGATGGAGTTTGTTATTACAGCCTAATCATCTAAACATTTTACATATATCGAGGAAAAATAATGCGATCGTTGACACCTTGTCCCCAATTTGGCCATATTAAATTATATGGATTGCGATGGTAAAAAGAGAATTCTGTAAGTTATCAGTAGAATTAATTGTGCTTCAATACGGCAGAAAATGTTACTTTTATCCCAGTTTCGAATATCTTTTAGTTTTTGCATTGTAATGAATGCATTACAGGAATGACATTTCATTTCACCATACGGGAAGGTGTTGTTTTTACGTCGGATTAACAACAGTGTGTGCCTTTATGTCTCTGTAGAAAATAGTGCCATAGGGATAGAAAGTTCTGGAATTGTGTGCCAGCAATTGCATTTTCGTTACAAAGGCAACAGCAGGAGATAAAGTTTACATGGTATGATGTTTCTAGTTAATTGTGTAAAGTTGGCAAATCTGGCTTGAAACCAAACTCTCCAGCGAGGCACTCTGACGAGAAAGAAGCTGTTTATTCTCTCTCAGCAAAGATTCAAGAGGGAACTACGGGCCTAAAGAAGAAAAGCCTCCTTTTTCCCAATAAACCGTTTGTATTGCTGACAGAACTGTTGTTGCCTATTAAGAATGGACTACTGCATCAATTCCTTGTGAAGACTTGTAGTAGTCTTTGACTAATTCCCCATTCGAATACCTCATCCATCAGGAACGTAACCCACAAAGACTTGCTTATTTCATTTATTCTTAAGAAGCAACTAATTTTTAACAACATGACTATTAAAACCAATTAACTACAGTTATTTTTGAATGTATGCGTGTGCATGGGGAGTTAGAATGAAATTTGGAGTTATACTGTCTTTCGACACAGGTTTGTCTTCATGGTGTTTAAAATTTATTTCTTCATAAATAGTTAATTTGTTGTTGTCTAAAGATACCTGGTTTGGCCTGTTGCATTTCTGGGGTTACCAGTTTGTTTAATTTCGCTGTTATCCAATTGGGTGTTGCATAATATGTTGCAACCTGTGGACTGAGAGGACTGAATTAAAGTGCGTGTTGTTCCGGTCGTGGCCACAATAAATGTACAGCACAGAATCAGGACATTCGGCACAACTGGCCTATGTGGTATTTATGCTGCACACGAGTGTCACCCCAAATTACTGCATCCAACCCTCTTTGCATGTCCTCCAATTTCTTTGTCCCTCATGTCCTTCTCAACCTTCACTTTAAACACATCTGTGCTATTCGCCTCAACTATTGCATGCCGTCCAAGTTCCACATTCGATTCACACCCTCTGTATAAACCGATTCTGCAAAATTTCAGATTTAGTTTTTTGATGACTCTCTTCTAGTTATGACCTCTGGCGCTGGTCTCTGACACGTTATAAGCAATTAGTTTCTCCGTATCCCTAGATCTCTTTGCTCCTATATATCATTCTCACTCTTATTTTCCAGGTTTGTGCAGGTATCACAATAAATCTGTCAATGTGCGAGTGTCATTCTAAACATTGATGTCTGATACAGTCAGCATGTTTCTTTTCTCCACACAAGCAAAAGTAACTGTGGAGCAGACCCACAGATCAAAGGACCACATTCGAGAATATGGTTGTAAACGTGCACTTTCAACAGGTACTGCATCCTCTTTATTGTACAAACATTTTTTCTATTCATTCCTGACATGTGGACGTTGCTGGCTAGTCCAGCATTTATTCCCCATCCCGAATTGCGCTTGAGAAGGTGGTAGTGAGATGCCTTCTTGAACGGCTGCAGTCCAGGTGATATAGGTACACCCACAGTGCTTTCAGGAACTATCTGACATGTACTCCTGTCTTATACTACATCAATAATAATCATTAATTCCCTTTGACAGATTCGGAACAATGGTTGCGCCTGTTTGGAGGTAACAACAACTGCTCTGGGAGAGTGGAGATATCGTGCAATAACAGCTGAGGCGCGGTGTGTGATTACTCCTGGGATATGGCTGATGCCAATGTTGTCTGCAGACAGCTGGGTTGTGTCCACGCTCTGCTAGCCCCAGGAGGTGTTACTTTTTCCAGGGTGATGGCGTTATATGGCTGTATCAGGTGAAGTGCACCGGAAGCAAATCTTCTCTGGCCGACTGTCCTTCCTCCTCGCCGGGTCAATCTGACTGCGATCGCAAGGAAGATGCCAGTGTGATTTGTTCCGGTGAGGGTGGCAGGATTTGCAGAGCGGGGTTAGGGTTCTTTGTTTTGTTAAATTGACTCGTTCGGGACATTAAGAACAGTATTTATCCTTTTAATGTAAAGTGCTGAAATTTCATCTTCCGAACTTTTTGCACAATATCGTCCACAAGGTTCGATGTGCCTCCAATTGCTTTCCCGTCCACATCTGCAGGTACTTACCATTATTAGTATTCCAGCTAGCGTTAAGGTTTGTATTAGTTTATTTAGTATATTTGCCATTTTCAGAAGATAATATGATACACGTTCTCACTGACTGACTGGAGCATATTTTCCTCACTGCATATTTCCAAGCGTCTGGTTGGAGTTCCATTAACCCCAGTTTCTGGCTGTACCTGAACTGTCCTGTACTCAGCAGAAGCATGGGGCCACTGTCTCTGTAATATAGACTGGCTCACAGGTTCCTCTGGTGCAATGTGCACCACACATACTAGGGACTGTTCAGCTTGACTCATTGTTCTGAAGCAGTGTATATAATTATTAAATACTTATGGCAAATATGTTATCATGCAAGACGGATTGTGTCTCTGTTAAACCTTTCTGTATTGTTTGCATTAAGAACAGGGATATAAAACTACTTCCATCCTAGTTGCGGTCTGCTTCGGAGTCCTGCTAGTCTGTGAGTTGATCTCACTGATGGTGGTTATACAGGAAAAGTCATTCAGAAGAGGTGAGCCTTATACCTTACCGCAGAACCAACACAGGATCCCAGATATTGTGGCATATCCTTGTAAGACTCTAGTTCACTGCAGCTTAGCAAGGAATGTCAAGTGACCTTATTAGAAATAAATCGTAATCGTTTTTGCTGATTTGCTCTATTTAATGTGCTCTGGAATTCGTAAATTCCGACATTTAAAATATTATCTTCCTTCATCCATTGGTTATAATTCGAGCCATTCAGATTCTATGTATGGCCATCCATTCTCGAACTGTCTAATCGGTTTCCACATTCCAAAACAAAGCTTCCGCTCATATTTCACCCATCCAACTCACTCCCGAATTATTACAAGAAATGGGACTCTTAATAATTGACACCTCTAATAATATATATATATAGCTAGGACTAGTGGCAGCACAGTGGCACAGTGGTTAGCACCGCAGCCTCACAGCTCTAGCAACCCGGGTTGAATTCTGGGTGCTGCCTGTGTGGAGTTTGCAAGTTCTCCCTGTGTCTGCGTAGGTTTCCTCCAGGTGATGCGGTTTCCTCCCACATGCCCAAGACTTGCAGGTTGATAGGTAAATTGGCCAATATAAAATTGCCCCTAGTGTAGGTGGTAGTGAAATATCGGGACAGGTGGGGATGTGGTAGGAATATGGGATTAGTACAAATGGGTGGTTGATGGTCAGCACAGACTCGGTGGGTCGCAGGGCCTGTTTCAGCGCTGTAACACAAACGAACATAGGCCTTTTATCTCTGCCAATGATAGAACCAGCACAGGCTCTGAAATAATACATTCTTAAAGATGATAAGATGTATCCTAGTATCCTCACTGGACAAGTGCCTAGTAGAAGTTTACAGACGATACCAAGCACGAGATAAGGTGAAAGGCTACGTTGGGGAGCATATTCATGGACAAGGGGGAGGATAAATGTGAGGATATCCACTTTGGTGTTAAAAACGGGAAGGCAGATTATTAACTGAATGGCTATAAACTGAGAGAGGGGAATATGCAACGGGACCTATACAAGTCACTGAAAATAAGTATGCAGGTGAAACAGGAGGTAAAAGGCAAATGGCATGTTGGCCTTCATAGTGAGAGGGTTCGAGTACAGGAGCAGGGATGCCTTTCTGCAAGTATACAGGGCCTTGGTGAGACCACACCTGGAATATTATGCGCAGTTTTGGTCTCTTTACCAGAGGAAGGGTGTTCTTGCTATATAGGGGGTGCAGCGAAAATTTACCAGACTGATTCCTGGAATGGCGAGACGGGTGTATGAAGAGAGATTGGGTCGGTTAGGATTATGTTCGCTGGAGTTCAGAAGAGTGAGGGGCGATCTCATACAATTCTCACAGGACTTGCCAGGGTAGATGCAGGAAGGATGTTCCCGATGGTGGGGGAGTCTAGAACCAGGGATCATAGTCTAAGGATACGGGGTAAACTTTTCAGGACTGAGAGGAGGAGAAATTACTTCACCCACAGAGTTATGAATCTGTGGAATTCGCTGCCGTAGAAAGCAGTTGAGGCCAAAGCATTGCATGTTTTCAGGAAGGAGATTGATATAGCGAAAGGGTTCAAAGGATATGGGGCAATAGCGGGAACAGGCTACTGAGTTGGATGATCAGCCATGTTCAGAATGAATGGCGGAACAGGGCCGAATGTCCTCCTCCTGCTCCTATTTTCTATGTATCTATGTTTCTATGATGTCGGTATTATGCAATTTGCTCGAGCGTCCTTTTCAATCTCTCCAATAACCATCCATGAATGTGTTTAACAGTTACTGGTTCCATTGAGTCCCTCAGTCAGATTGAATATTACACCAGTCACAGTTTGAGTTACACGGATCCTGGATCAGAAAATCCTGAAGGGAACTCTTCCAGTATTCAGGGTAGGTACATCTTTACTTAATACCATCACTTTTTTAATCCATCACACTGACTGCTATCTAAAATCAGCAACTAAATATATCAGAACTTAAAATTATGCTGCTGAAAACATGGAGATGTTCAAAGTGATTTTTGCTTTTAAAAATGGAGAAATAATTAGGATTTATAAAACATCATCCTGATTGCACCCAGTACTATAACGGAATGAAACATTCAATTATTATGTTTTCTGACACTTGTCTGGGCGGAGAAATGTGAAATTTGTGTGCATGTTGGATGGGTGATTCAATGGGATGCATGTGACTTTAAAACGGAGGGCAGAATGTTGTCACACCGTGGCAACAGTCTGGGAGGCAAAATGCTGGTGGATAGCAGTGTGAAGGAATCCCAACATTTTTTGCTGCTGGGTGATATTCCCAGAGTCGCCCGAGCTGGTGGGTCAAGGCCGCACTTTAAGACGACAGGCTGGTAACTGAGCCTATAGAACAGGAAATGCAAGGTAATTTTCCAAGCTATTCACAATTTAGTGAAATTAGCGCGAAGAAAATGGCGTTTCAGAGCCTGGTCATCTGTAAGGAGGGGGAAGCTCAATGGAAGGTCAGTTTTCGATGTAAGAATCATCGTGGCAGTATAGGGAGGGTGAGTGATACTGAATCGCGGTATGGACTATCTGGAGGCTGACCAATCTTGGCGGGCACATCGGAGATATTCAGGTTGAGTTTCCACTCCGGCTTGCAACTTAAGTACAAAGAGTAAAAAGAATGGAGGACTTGCGAAATGAGGACAACAATTTACAATAGGTCTCATCGACTCCAGTTTTGAGGCCTTCCATTGTGGAGGAAGATCCGAGATGGAGAGAGCTGCAGTCCCCAGGAATTCGGCTGCAGCAACCAGAGAGGGAAAAGGATCTTGTGGCTGCAAGAGTGTGTGGATGACCAGGGCGCATAGAGCACACAGCCAGTGTCTTGAGTGAGGAAGATGCTGCCGACCAGAGAGGGTTTACCATTAGAGGTTCTGCTTCCTGCACAAGTCAGAGCAGCAGTGTCAGTGAATGTTGTGCCTCTCCAGAGAGGCGGCCACTGAGGTGCGTCCTATGCTGGACGAGGATCTGAACCCAATGAGAAGTGGTAGGCACCCATTTCCTGCGACACTGATACTCACAGTGGCACTGAATTATTACACCTCAGGATTATCACAGAGATCCTCGAGAAACATTTGCGGGATTTCCCTGTCTGTGGCACATCAGTGCATCAAGATGGCCACAAATGCCATGTTCAAGAAGGCGAGCCAATACATGCACTTTCACACTAATCTGGACAGCCAGAGTGAAATTGTTGTGGTATTTGGGGAAATCGTTACATGCAGGGTGCCATAGACTTCATGCATGTGGCCATCAAGACTTCCATAGTCCAGGCAGCAATAGGATGGGCTTCTACTCTCTGTGCGCATGGTTTGGGAACATTGTAAGTTCTTCTTATGTGTCTGTGAAAGATTCCCTGGAAGCTGTCACGATGCATTCATTCTAAGGCAGTCTGAGGTGCACGAGAATTTCAGCCCTCCCATGAGAATTCAAGGTTGGTTAATGGGTGTGAAGGGCTACCCACTGAACACATGCCTCATATGCCTGCACAAAGTCCCAGCGCAAATGCAAAGGAGAGTTGCAACAGCTGTCATGCAACAATTCCAATGATATTTGAGCAGTCCATAAGGCTGCCTCTGCTTCGATTTGATCTGTGAGAGAGAGAGGGCGAGAGGAATGGTGAGAGAGTGCTGCATACATTCTTTGACTACTCATTCTCTGGAGCTGCTGGAGGCCCATGATGACCACATCAACGCGATGCTTATTGCTCACCAGCATTTGTTTTTCCCTCATCCATTAGGACACACACTACCTGGTGTTTCCACATATAGCTCAACATCTGTGCCATAGGCTGCTCTGCCTCCAGGCCTCCTCGCTCCACAGCCTCTTCCTCCATTGGCATCAGGACGAGGAGGTATGGAACGCCACCTCCAGTCCTTCTTCTTTCGTGCACATTACGAACTCAGTTCCCCTCCAAGCACACAGATTAACATTGGCATTTACTCGTCATAGACACGCACCATACCTTTGTTAGTGGAAGCCTCACTGTCCATCATGGCACAACAACGATGCCTGCTGCATGCAGCCATTCAGTGTTGGAGGTGCAGGGCTCAGCTGTGACTGTCCAGTGTCCTGCACATAGAGGTTAATATACCTCTGGCAGCCAATGCTGCTGCCTGGTTATTGTTGCAGACTCAGTGGGGAGACTCCTTCTCCAGTTTCATTTTCATTTTTCTCTGGCATTTAAGGCTGCCAGCTAATGTTCAATACCTCACTCACCTTGCCTAAGTACATCATGGCATTGATCCTGTTCCTGCACTGAAGCCTCTTACATGGGAGCACCTCACGGCTGCTCACCTCCTGCTCAATCTCCTGCCATGCCCTCCCTGCCTGCCGAGCTGGTCTCCTCCACCTGTCCCAAGCGCAAAGCGCTTCCCTCCTTGCCTTTGCTGCCTGGATGAGCAGTTGCAGCGTGGCAGGAGAAAACCTGGGCGCCACCCTTGATCTGGCTGCTGCCATCTGCCAAGCACACCAGTTGTCAGTCCTCCCACCCAATGTCCTTCAGAGCTCCTGCCGTTCAATCGATTGCTGGCTTTCTTTTAAATACGGCACTGGCCTAGGAAGACTCAACTACCGCCACATGACATGGTCCTACCATTCGCTCTCCTCTAATCTTGCTACAGCTGAAGATCACAATCTACCCTGGCCGGCCCAAATAGACTATCATTTAATAATAGCATTCCAAGTATTCAGTGTTACCATTTGTTTTTTGTGAAAATCATTATTTCTTCTCAGGTCTGGTTCCGGGTGATTATGATGATATTGAGACTGGAGCCATTGACACTCAGGATGGTCACTTGTTGATGGACAGTGGTCCTGATGATCTCTTCACACTGACAAGCGCCGGCGGTGATCTCTCCACTCTCGGTGAGTTAAACTCCCACAGTCACCAGCTCTCTGTCACTACTTTGAATTTCATTCCAATCGGCGATCTCACTGACCGCTGCTTGATTTAAATTCATGTTGTGATTAAAGGAAATTAGAATAAACAAAGCTTGACTTATTTTAGAAAAGACATCCTGATGCTATTCTGTGTGTGATATCTCTCTTATTAACACTCCCACTGCAAATCCTTCAAGTGCTCACACTGAACACCCTGATTCAATCAAAGCAGATCCACTTCATCTGCTGTCACCCAGTGGAAATATAACAACACGGTGAATGAAGCTTGAAAACATTCAAAGGCCAACAAATTCCAGTCCCCTTTATGTGACTGACACAGATGTCGATGACCCGCGCTGAACCCGCTTTCAGTCCAATCATTAATCCATATTTTGTTCTCTCCACAGTACACAGCTCTCAGACACGCAACTAATCCGCTTTCAGTCCAATCATTAATTCTTATTTTTTCTCTCTCCACAATACACAGCTCTCAGACCAGCACTGAACCCACTTTCAGTCCAATCATTAATCCACAATCTTTCTCTCCACAGCATACAGCTCTCAGATCCGCACTGAACCCACTTTCAGTCCAACCATTAATCCACAATCATTCTCTCCACAGCATACAGCTCTCAGAACCACACTGAACCCGCTTTCAGACCATTCATTAATCCATAATCTTTCTCTCCACAGTGTACAGCTCTCAGACCCGCACTGATCCCGGTAAACACTGGTTCCCTCCATTCCTGAAAACAATGAGGAAGTTCACTGTGACACGTTCACAACAGCAGACATTCCACCAACGATGGACAGTGACTGTATCGGTCAATATCTTACATCTCCATCAGCCAGGTAAGACCAATGCTTCATTATTTGTTACATGTATTTGTGCTGACAATGTGCAGTCCCGGCTGTGACCGATATTAGTATGATAATTAATGGTGTTTTCAACGGTCATTGATTCCAAAATATCAGAGAGAACATTTGCTGTATTTATTGAGGAAATAGGAGGCTGATTGAAGCAGGAATATTCTGAGGAAATCATACACTGCATTTGATGTGTTTGTTTGATGGTTAGCATTGCTGTAAAACTTTCAAGTAATTTTCTTTTTCTTTTAAGTTAAAATTCAGTCTCAAATCCTGCATATGATGTTTGCAGGCGGTGGATCACAGACTGGTGGAAAATATTCCGTGTTAAACCTGAGAGAATGGCATGAACTTTCCCAACAGTGTGAACATGATGATTGTGCTTTGATTTACTATATAAACATCACTTTGTTTTAATCAACCGTCACTTTACTTTGCGTTGAAATAACTAGATTTGTTTTTTCTCTATATTTTGTCTGACAGTGTGTGTTTTCTGTTTAATTAAAATTCCAAACAGAATTCATTTCGGACCATTTCTCTGTCGATACAAATACTGAGATATATTACTCCACATGCAATTACCAACACTGTTGCAGAGATTAAAACCATTGTTTATTAATGAAGAGTTTATGCAAAGGTCCTTTTGTAACCGCCTCACATTTTCATCTCCTATTAAAGAAGGTTTAGAATACATCGGGTGACCAATAACAAATCTGTCTCTTTAATTTGCATTTCTTCTAACTGCTTCCGCCACTGCCATATAGTTAATGTGGACAAATTGCTGCAGTATATAAAGTATGTGTTGATGTACAATGGAAATAACGTAAAATAATAATAACACATTTATTCAATGTTTTAGCTGGAATTTGTGCCTTTGTCAATATTAATGCCTATATTGTATTTCAAGTACGAAATGTGCACCAATTCCTCGATACAATATATTGTTGTTTTACTGTGCCACACTATCCCTGTGGATTCCGGAGTATGTTGGGAGAGCAGGAGAATCTGATCAGAAATTAAAGTGTTTTTGCACTTTAATTCTTAATATTTTAGTTATTCATCAGCAGAGCATAATCGTTACTCAGTCGGGAGAACGACATGGAGAGCGGACCTGTGTGAGAAGGGCAGCGGCGGTTGGAGATAAAAAGCGGCGGCAGAGAATCCCTTCTACCTCTCTCCACCTGTCAGAGCCGAGGTGTGACATCTCAGGAAAACAGGTAGGTGATTGGTGGGTATCTTGACGGTGTCTCTTTTGATTAGTCAAGTGGTTTAAATCCAGAAATTATTACAGCTGAAGAGTACAGGTAAGAAATTCACTTTTATAATATTTAACATCCAAATTAATTAATTAAATAGAATAGAAATGGCTGGGAAGGCAATGTGTTGCTGTTGCAGCTGTAGTATGTGGGAGTTGGTGGACGCTGGTGCGATCCACGGTGACCACATCTTCAGCAAGTCTTAGCTGCTCGAGGTACTTCCGACTCAGATTTGATGAGCTGGAGTCCGAGCTGCGGACAGTGCGACCCATCAGGGAGGGACAGAGTTACCTGGACACAGTATTTCAGGAGACAGTCACACTCTTAGATTAATTAAATCAAACTTGGACCGTGGTCAGGGACATGAGGGTGTGACTGCGATTGAGGAAAGTATGGTGATCCCGAGTTTAGCTTTGGAGGAGACTTCGCCAGTCCGCTGAGTCAATAGGTACGAGGTTCTTGTTCCCAGTGTGGACGAGGGCACAGACTGCAGGGAGGATGAATGAACTGAGCACATCACAGTTGTTCGGAGCGCCATTCAAGTGAGGGGTGAGAAGAGAAATATAGTAGTAATAGGGGGTAGCATTGTTAGGGTAATAGATATGGTTCTCTGCAGCAAAGACAATGAGTCCTGAAGGCGGTGTTGTCTACCTGGTTCCAATGTTAAGGACATCTCTTCTGGGCTAGAGAGGAACTTAGAGTGGGAGGGGAAGGATCCAGTTGTTGTAATCCATTTAGGTACCGACGACATATTTAGGCCTAGGAAAGAGGTTCTGCTAATGAACTATGTGCATCTCGGGGCTAAATTAAGAAACAGAACCACAAAGGTAATAATACCCGGATTACTACCTGAGCCACATGCACATTGGTATTATGAAAATAAGATTAGAGAGGTAAACACGTGGCTCCAAGATGACTGTGGGAGAAATAGGTTCTGATTCATGTGACAATGGCACCAGTACTGGTAAGGTGAGAGGTGTTCCGTTAGGATAGGCTCAATTTGAACCAATCTGGGACCAGTGTCCTGGCGAATCGTATAACTCGGATTGTCGATCGGACTTTAAAATTATTAGTTGGGGGCGGAGTGGGGGTGGAGGTGTAGGGCGGGGAGGGTAGTGGTCGGGTTCAATTGAAGGGAAGTTTAAATAAGTCAAGGAAGAAGCGAGAGAGAAGAGCTGCAGGGTCATGAGGAAGCGATAAGTAATCAAAGTGTGACAGGAAGGGACAGAAAATATAAGCTGAAGCGTTAAGCTAAAATTAGAACCAGGATGAATAATAATGGTAAAAAGTCAAAGCTTAAGGCTTTTTATCTCAATGCAAACAGCATTTATATAAAGATAGATGATTTGATGGCACATATAGAAATAAATGAATATGACTTGATAGCTATTATAGAGACGTGGTTGTAGGGTGACCAAGACTAGGAGCTCAATATTCAAGAGTATTTGACGTTCTGGAAAAATCGGCAAAATGGAAAAGGAGGTGGAGTAGCTTTGTTAAAAAAAGAAGCTAATAGTACGGTGGTGAGCAGTGATATAGATGCAATTTTGGGTGGAAATAAGGAATAGCAAGGGTAAGACGTCACGCGTGGGGGGTCGTCTGTAGGCCCCTGAAGAGATGCCTCACTGGAGGACAAATTTTAAATCGGACACAATGGAGGCGTGTAAGAAGGGCGCTACAATTGTCATGGGTGATTTTAATCTGCAGACTGACTGGACAAATCAGATTGGCAGAGGTAAGATGGAGGACGAATTTATAGAGTGCATCAGGGATTGCTACTGAGAGCAATACGTTGCAGAACTTACCTGGGAATAGGCTATTTAAATCTAATAGTGTGTAATGAGGTAGCATTAATAAGAGATATCATAGTTCAGGATCATCCGGGGGGAATGAGCACAACATGGAAGAATCTCAAAATCAGTTTGAGAGAGAGCAACTCGGGTTTCAAACTAGTGACCTCAACTTAAACAAAGACAATTATGGAGGTATGAAGAAAGAGTTGTCTAAAGAGGGCTGGAAAAAAAAAGACTGAGGGGAAGGTCAGTGGATGTGCAGTGGCAGACATTTAAACAGATATTTCATAATGCTCAGCATAAAAAAATATCCAGGTCAAAAAGAAGGACTTGATGAGAAGGATGAATGGCCGGTGGTCAACAAAGGCGGTCAAGGAGAGCAGCCAATCAAAAACGAAGGCATACAAAGCAGCAAAAACTAATGATAGGCCGGAGGATTTGGAATATTTTAGCAACAAGCAGTGGATGACTAAGAATCTGATAAAGAAGCAGAAAATCCATTATGAAAACAAATTGGCAGGAAATATAAAAACAAACAGCAAGAGCTTCCACGGTTATATAAAAAGAAAGAGAGTAGCTAAAGTGTGTGTGGGACCCTTGGAGGATGCGACTGGAGAGTTGATAACAGAGAACAGGGAAATGGCAGATAATTTAAACCAATATTTTGCATCGGTCTTCACGTTGGAGGACACTATAAGAATCCCACAGATATCGGATAAGCAAGGAGCTAATGGGAAGAAAGAATCACAAGGGCCCAGAAATGGAGAATCGCAGAAAAACAATTATTTTACTCTTCAGTAGACCTGGCAGTTTTATAATGCTTTGAATCACACTGGTTGTGTTTATCATTTACAGCCGAATTGCAGATATTCAGTACTTTTTCTCCAACATTGACCCTCACTTTATCACAAATAAAACATCAATGATGCTGCAGATTGTCAGTTCCTGAACCAACACATGTATTTACGCAGCGACCCAGATTAAATTCAGACAGGGGCTGAAGAACGCAGTGAATTACATTCTCAATCTCATTGTTAAATTAGTGAAATCATAGAAAGAGCTGAAGGTTTCGAAGATTGGAACTAAATCCCATTCATATTCCATTCCCTACCCTCCACACATGACCAAAAGCATATTTTATATTCACAGCAATGAGCCCTGAAATGATTTAAATATGATTCTGAGATTATATTTTATCAATAAACTGACATATTTAGGTGGGACTTCACACAAAGGCATCACTGAAAATCTCAGCTGGATTCAACCAAAGGCAGCCTGGACGCAGAGCAAAATGGACATAGCGACAAATCACAGTGATTGTGAGATGATGAAAGGAACAGAAGTTGCAGTGAGACAGGGACACCAGTAGATGGAGATGGTGAGAGTGGGGCAGAAACTGCAGTGAGGCAGGTACTCCAGCAGACGTGGATGGTGAGAAAGACAGTAAGTGCACTGAGGCAGGGTCGCCAGCGGATGGAGATGCTGAGCAATTGCTGATGGGAAATTCTGTGTTCATGAGTTTGGAAGTTTCCACTTGTTTGAGGTATTTACTTCATTTAAACCTGAGATGCTGAATAAAAGAATTGCAATACAATTTACGTTAAATGGCTCTTTTCCCACTATGTAAACACTTGTAACATTAAACTGGCTGATGTTTGTAAAATTATTTTGATTGATTAAAGGTAATGTATAAATAAAGCAACATCATTAAATAAAACTCATGCAATCATTCACACATAAACACTCTCTAAATAGGTTGTGTTGAGTTCTTCATCGCTAAAGTTATGCCATCGATCTCTCTCACCTATCTTTCCATGCTGGTATCTTTTCTACTATATCTAAGAGTAATTGAAGTTTTTATCCTGTTGGCTTTTGAAAGTTAATATTGAATCTGCTTTGAGAAACCCATCAGATAGTGAATTCCAGAACATAACAACGCCCTGCCTATCAGTTTCTCCCCTCTGTTGTGTAAACAGTTTTTCCTCATCTCTCCAAACAGAGTGAAACATTTTAAATACAGTTGATTTCTCCAGGACAGCAGCTGCAGAGGAGCTGGAACCTCCTGAATTTGGACAAGCGATGAACAAAAATCCCTCTGAATCCCCCAGGAGAGCTGAGGAAAGAAACAGTCAGGAAGCAAATGGAAACTAGTGACACTTTCTTGCAGCAGTAAAAACTCTTTGCCCCAATGTGAAGGTCGTTATCGCTGAGCTTAAAAAGTGAGGAGAAAAGTGGAAGATTGTGAATAAAATTTGTGTTAAATGTCCATTTTCCAGCTTGATAAACCCTTGTAACATTAAAGTGGTAAATGAGAAGGAAGTTTTTCTTTTCCAATGATTACAGGCTAATGTTTAAATTCAGAGACCCGATAAGCAAGACCAGAGCGGCGTCAGCGAGAGCGGCAACAGGGGCGAGGACACGGGGATAAAAAAAAAGAAACAGTGGCTCTGTACTGTGGACCTGCTTGACCAAAAGAATCGAATGGGACGCCACAGGAGAGCTGGTAATTGACGGGTGGGTATTTCCTCCGTGTCTCTATTTTTGTTTTAAATCATTACACGTTGAGTGTTCACTTAAATAATTATTTTTTTAAATACTATGATCCAAATAAATTAATTAAATAGAATAGAGATGGCTGGGCAGATTATGTGTTGCAGCTGCAGTATGTGGGATCTGGTGGACGCCGGTGCGATCCACGGTGATCACATCTGCAGCAAGTGTTGGCCGCTCGAGGGCCTTCGGCTCAGAGCTGATGAGCTGGAGTCCCAGCTGCGGACACTGCGACACATCAGAAATGGGGGGAGTTACCTGGACACTGTTTTCAGGAGACAGTCACACCAATTAGATTAATTACATCAAAATTAGACCGTCGGCAGGGACAGGAGTGTGTGACTGCGAGTGACGCAGGTATGGAGATCCACAATTTATCTTTGGAGGAGCCTCAGCCAGTCTTTTTTTTATTCATTCATGGGATGTGGGCGACGTTGGCCACGCCAGCATTTATTGCCCATCCCCAATTTCCCTTGAGAAGGTGGTGGTGAGCTGCCTTCTTGAACCGCTGCAGTCCATTTGGTGCAGGTAGACCCACAGTGCTGTTAGGAATGGAGTTCCAGGATTTTGACTGCGTGAATGAAGGAACGGCGATATAGTTCCAATCAAGATAGTGTGTGACTTGGAGGGGGACTTGCAGGTGGTGGTGTTCCCATGTATTTGCTGCCCTTGTCCTTCTAGTTGGTAGAGGTCGTGTGCTTGGAAGGTGCTGTCGAAGGAGCCTTGGTGCATTGCTGCAGTGCATTTTGAAGATGGTACGCACTGCTGCCAGTTTGCGTCGGTAGTGGAGGGAGTGAATGTTTGTCGATGGGGTGCCAATCAAGCGGGCTGCTTCGTCCTGGATGGTGTTGAGCTTCTTGAGTGTTGTTGGAGCTGCCCCCATCCAGGCAAGTGGAGAGTATTCCATCACACTCCTGACTTGTGCATTGTCGATGGTGGAAAGGCTTTGGGGAGTCAGGAGGTGAGTTACTCGCATGATGATGCCAAGCCTCTGACCTGCTCTTGTAGCCACGGAGTATGGCTAGTCCAGTTCAGTTTCAGGTCAATGATAGCCCCTTGGATGTTGATAGTGGGGGATTCAGCGATGGTAATGCCATTGAATGTCAAGGGGAGATGGTTATATTCTCTCTTGTTGGAGATGGTCCTTGCCTGGCACTTGTGTGGCGCGAACGTTACTTGCTACTTATCAGCCCAAGACTGGATATTGTCCCGGTCTTGCTGCATTTCTACACGGACTGCTTCAGTATCTGAGGAGTCACGAATGGTGCTGAACATTGTGCAATCATCAGCGAACATCCCTACTTCTGATCTTATGATTGAAGGAAGGTCATTGATGAAGCAGCTGAAGATGGTTGGGCCGAGGCCACTACCCTGAGGAACTTTGCAGTGAGCTGAGCAGAGGGAGCTGAGAAGATTGACCTCCAACAATCACAACCATCTTCCTTTGCACTCGGTATGACTCCAGCCACCGGAGGGATTTCCCCCTGATTCCCAATTGACCGCAGTTTTGCCAGGGATCCTTGATGCCATACTCGCTCAAATGCTGTCTTGATGTCAATGGCAGTCACTCCCACCTCACCTCTTGAGTTCAGCTCTTTTGTCTATGTCTGAACAAAGGCTGTAATGAGGTAAGGAGCTGAGTGACCTTGGTGGAACACAAACTGAGCGCCACTGAGCAGGTTATTGCCTAGCACGTGCTGTTGATGACACCTTCCATCACTTTACTGATGATTGAGAGTAGGCTGATGGGGAGGTAATTGGCCGGGTTGGACTTGTCATGCTGTTTGTGTACAGGGCAGACCAGGGCAGTTTTCCACATTGCAGGGTCGATGCCTGTGTTGTAGCTGCACTGGAACAGCTTGGCTAGGTGTGCAGCAAGTTCTGAAGCACAGGTTTTCCGTCCTGTTGCCGGAATATTCTCAGGGCCCATAGCTTTTGCAATATCCAGTGCCTTCAGTCATTTCTTGATATCACGCAGAGTGAATCGAATAGGCTGAAGTATGGAATCTGTGATGTTGGGGACTTCAGGAGGAGGCCGAAATCGATCATCAGCTCGGCACTTCTGGCTGAAGATTGTTGCAAATGCTTCAGCCTTATCTTCCACACTGATGTACTGGGCTCCCCCATCATTGAGGATGGGGATATTTGTGGAGCCACCTCCTCAAGTTAGTTGTTTAATTGTCCAACTCCATTCACGGCTGGATGTGACAGGACTGCAGAGCTTAGATCTAATCCGTTGGTTATGGGATCGCTTAGCTCTGTCTATCACATGCTGCGTATGCAGTTTGACATGCAGATATTCCTGTGTTGTAACTTCACCAGTTTGACACCTCATTTTGAAGTATGCCTGGTGCTGCTCCTGCCATGCCCTCCTGCACGCTTCATTGATCCAGGGTTGGTCTCCTGGCTTGATGGTAATGGTAGAGTGGGGGCTATGCCGGGCCATGAGGTTACAGATTGTGCTGCTGCTGATGGCCCACAGCGCCTCATTGATGCCCAGTTTTGCATTGTTAGATCTATTGGAAATCTATCCCATTTAGCACGGTGATAGTGCCACACAACACGATGGACGGTCTCCTCAATGTGAAGGCGTGACTTCGTCTCCATCAGGACTGTGCTGTGGTCACTCCGACCAATACAAACATGGACAGAAGCATCTGCCGCAGGCAGATTGGTGAGGACAAGGTCAAGCATGTGTTTCCCTCGTGTTGGTTCCCCCACCACCTGCCGCAGATCCAGTCTAGCAGTTATGTCCTTAACGACTCATCCAGATCTGTCAGCAGTGGTGCTGCCGAGCCACGCTTGGTGATGGACATTGAAATCCCCCACCCAGAGTACATTTTTCGCCCTTGCCACCTTAAGTGCTACCTCCAACTGGTGTCCAACATGGTGGAGTGCTGAGCCATCAGCTGAGGGAGGGCGGTAGGTGGTAATCAGTTGGAGGTTACCTTGCCCATGTTTGATCTGATGCCATGAGAATTCATGGGGTCCGCAGTCGATGTTGAGGACTCCCAGGGAAACTCCCTCCCTACTGTGTACCACTGTCCGCCACCTCTGGTTCAGTGCGCCATTCAAGCAGGAGGAGAACAAAGAAATGTAGCTGTAATAGGGGATAGCATAGTTAGGGGAATAGTTGCAATTCTCTGCAGCAAAATAGAAAATTCCAAAGGCTGTGTTACCTGCCTGGTGCCAAGGTTAAGGACATCTCTTCTGGGCTAGAGAAGAACGTGGAGTGCAAGTGAAGGATCCAGGTGTCATGGTCCACATAGCTATCAACAACATAGGAAGGAGGTTCTCCTGAGGGACTATGAGCAGCTCAGGGCTAAATTAGAAAGCAGAACCACAAAGGTTCCAGATTGCTACTTGAGCCACGTGCAAGTTGGCATTGGGGAAATAAGATTAGAGAGGTAGATGTATGGCTCAAAGAATGGTGTGGGAGAAATGGGCCCCGATTATGGGACACTGGCACCATTACTGGGGAAAGAGAGAGCTGTTCCATTGGGATGGGCTTCACTTGAACCATGCTGGGACCAGTATCCTGGAGAATCGTACAAGTAGGTTTCTCGAAAAGACTTCAAAGTAAATAGTGGGTGGAGGGTCCAATAGAAGGGAAGTTTAAAACGTCGAAACGTGAAGAGGCAGCAGAAGTGCAGGGTAGAGAAAGGGCATACATTAATCGGAATGTGACAGGAAGGGACACAGAATACAAGCATCAGAGTACAGCAGACATTAGAACCAGAGTACGTAAAAATGGTTTTAAAAAAAAGTCAAAGCTTAAGGCTCTTTATCTGAATGCATGTAACATTTGTGACAAGATGGATGAGCTGATGGCACAAATAGAAATAAATGAATATGATTTGATAGCTATCACAGAGATGTGGTGGCAGGATAACCAAGACCGGAACCTCAATGTTCAAGGATATTCGGCGTTCTGGAAGAATACGCAGAAAGTAAAAGTAGGTGGGGTAGCTTTGCTATTAAAGGAAGTGATCAGTGCAGTTTTGAGTAAGGATATAGGTGCTGTAGATCGTGATGTAGAAACAGTTTGGGTAGAAATAAGGAACAGCAAGGAAAGAAATCACGGGTGGCAGTCGTTTGTAGGTCTCCAATGATTTGCCTCTCTGTAGGACAAAGTATTAATCAGGAAATGATGGAGGCGTGTGAGAAAAGCACTCCAATTATCATGGGTGATTTTAATCTGCATTTCGACTGGACAAATCAAATTGGCAAGGAAGACGAATTTGTCGAATGCATCAGGGACTGTTTCTTAGAACTATAAATTGCAGAATCTACCAGGGAACAGACTATTTTAGATTAGTAATGTGCAATCAGGTAGGATAAAGAAGATATCTCGTAGCTAAAATTCGTCTCGGGGGATGTGTTCATAACATGGTACAATTTCAAATGCAGTTGGAGGGTGAGCAACTCGGGTCTCAAACCAGTGTCTTCAACTTAAACAAGTACATTTACAGAGGTATGAAGAAAGACTTTAGTTTAGAGATACATCACTGAAACAGGCCCTCTGGCCCACCGAGTCTGTGCCGACCATCAACCACCCATTTACACTAATCCAACACTAATCCCATATTCCTACCACATCCCCACCTGTCCCTATATTTTCCCTGCCACCTACCTACGCTGGAGGCAATTTCTAATGGCCAATTTACCGATCAACCTGCAAGTCTTCAGGATGTGGGAGAAAACCGGAGCACCCAGAAGAAACCCACGCAAACACAGGGAGAACTTGCAAACTCCACACAGGCAATACCCGGAATTGAACCCGGGTCGCTGGAGCTGTGAGGCTGCGGTGCTAACCACTGCGCCACTGTGCTGCCCTTAGAGTTGTCTAATGCGGACTGGTAACATAGACTAAAAGAAAAGACAGCAGATGAACAGTGGCAGCATTTTAAGCAGATATTTCATAACACGCAGCAAACATTTATTCTGGTCAGAAGGAAGGACCCAATGAAAACGATGGACCACCCGTGGATAACTAAAAGGACGTTCAGGAGAGTATCAATTCAAAAACAAAGGCGTACAAAGTGGGGAAAGTTAGTGGCAGGGCAGAGGATTGGGATTTTTTTTTTTGTAAATCAGCGGATCACATAAAGACTAATGAAAAGGGGGAAAATTGATTAAGAGTAAATTGGCAAGAAATATAAAAACAAGCACAAAGAGTTTCTACGGTTATCTAAAAAGGAAGAGAGTAGCTAAAGTAAGTGTGGGTCCCTTAGTGGATGAAACTGTGGAATTAATAACAAGGAACAGGGAAATGGCAGCTAATTTAAATCAATATTTTGTGTTGGCCTTCACGGTGGAGGACACTATAAACATCCCAACAATAATAGATGAGCAACGTGTAAATGGGAGGGAGGAACTTGTAATAATCTCTATCACGAGGGAAAAGGCTCTTGCCAAACTTATGGGAATAAAGGCAGACACGTCGCCAGCACTTGATGGCCTGTATCCAAAGGTTTTTAAAGAAGTGGCTGCAGAGATAGTAAATGCATTGGTCATAACATACCAAAACACACTGGATTGCGTAAGGTACCAGCGGTTTGGAAAACCGCTAATGTGACGCCCCGATTCAATAAAGGAGGGATACAGAAAGCACAAATATATCGACCAGTTAGCTTAACATGGGAAAATATTCGAGTCCATTATTAAGGAAGAAATAGCAGGTCATTTAGAAAAACATAATGCAAACACACACAGTCAAAATAGTTTTATGAAAGGCAAATCATGTTCGACTAATTTGTTAAAGTTCTTTGAGGATATAACCAGCAGAGTGGATAAAGGGGAACTGGTAGATGTTGTGCATTTGGATTTTCAGAAGGCTTTCAATAAGGTGCCGCAGAAAAGGTTATTGCTGAGGGTATTGGGGGTAATGTGTTGGCATGGATCGAGGATTGTCTAGCACATGGTCTGCAGAGAGTGAGGATGAATGTGTCTTCTTCTGGTTGGAAAGCCATAACTGGTGGGATGCCAGAAGCATCGGTCCTGGGGCTTCAACTATTTACTATCTATATTAATAACTTGGAGGAAGGGACAGAGTGTAGTGTAGCCAAATTTGCTGACGATACAAATTTAGGTGAGAAGGCATGCTGTGATGATGACAGAAATAAGCTGCAAAGGGATGTAGATATGTTAAGTGAGTGGATAAAAAACTTGGCAGATGGTGTTCATTGTGGGAAAGTGTGAGGTCATCCAATTTGGTAGGAAGAGTAAAAAGGCAGATTATTATTTAGATGGAGAAGGACTACAAAATACTGCAGTACAGAGGGATCTGGGTGTTCTTGCACATTAAACACAATACAGTTATCATGCAGGTCATCAGCGAGTAATTAGGAAGGTAAGTGGAATTTTGGCCTTTATTGCTAGGGGGTCAGAGTTTAAAAGTATGGAAGTCTTGTTACAACTGTACAGGATGTTGGTAAGGACACACCTGGAGTACTGCATACAGTGTTGGTCCTCATATTGAAGGAATGATATGCCAGCATTAGAGGCAGTTCATAAAATAATTACTAGGCTGTTTCCTGTGATGAAGCCTTGTCTTTATCAAGAACAGCTAAACAGATTAGCCCTTTTTTCATTGGAATTAGAAGAATTCTTCACCTCCAGTGTTCTGTTCATTTGCCTTCCAATTGATTCAAGGCCACTTTATAAATGAGTTTTTATGATAAAGGAGGAACAGTTTGGATCTTGTTGCGCTGAACCAACTTGCCAAAACGGCACATTTCAATCGTCATTGGCAACTCTGTCTTCAGTCAGCCATACACATCAAAATATTATACAGAAGCGCCAATTATCAGCAATTCATTTCTTTAGCTTAGCATCACCTGTGGCAGAAGGTTCCTCAGGAACATTTCGTGAACAATCCATTCGCTGTCATTTCGCACGTAGGCCTAGCTTTGCTTGTGTATCACACAGCACAGAAGGCAGTGCATTGCGATCAATGGGTCTTTTTCAGATTGGAAAGCCGTAACTAATCGGGTGCCACAAGGATCGGTCCTAGGACATCAACTATTTATTATCTATATCAATGACTTGGAGGAAGGGACAGAGTGTTGTGTATCTAAATTTGCTGATGATTCAAAAATAGGTGGGAAGGCATGTTGTGATGAGGACACAGAATCTGCAAAGGGATAAAGATAGGTCAAGTGAGTGGGGGGAGAAAAGAAAACTTGGCAGATGGAGTTCAATGTGGGAACGTGTGAGGTCATCCACTTTGGTGGGATGAAAATAAGACAGATTATTATTTAGATGGTGAAGGCTACAAAATACTGCAGTACAGAGGGATCTGGGTGCTCTTGTACATTAAACACAAAATGTTTGCATGCAGCTGCAGCAAGTAATTCGAAAGGCAAATGGAATGTTGGCCTTTATTGCCAGGGGCTTAGAGTTTAAAATAGGGAAGTCTTGTTCCAGGGTATTGGTGTGGCCACATCTGGAGTACTGTGTACTATTTTGGTCCCCATATTTAATGAAGGATATACTAGCATTGGAGACTGTTCAGAAAAGGTTCACCCGGCTCATTCCTGGGATGAAGTGATTGTCTTATCATGAAGGGCTAAACAGGTTCGGGCTTCATTTATTGGAGTTTAGAAGAATAAGAGGTGACCTTTTTGAAACATATAAGATTTTGAGGGGGCTTTACAGGATAGATGTTCAGGCTATATCTCCACTTGTGGGGGAATCTCGAACTCGGGGTCATAATTACAGAATAAGGGGGCACAAATTAAAAACTGAGATGCAAAGGAATTTCTTCTCTCAGAGGGTTGTGATTTTCTGGGATTCTGCACCTCAGAGAGTTGTGGAGGCTAGGCCACTAAATATATTTAAGGAGGACGTAGATAGATTTTTGAAATCTCGTGGAGTGGAGGGGTATGCGGAGCTGACTGAAAAGAAGAGTTGGGACCTGGGGAAGCTCATCCATGATCTTATTGAATGGCGGGCAGGCTTGAGGTGATGAATGGCCTGATACTGCTCCTATTTCTTATGTTCTTATGTAAACCGTCTGGCAGATCTAAATTTCTCAACTGAAATCACAGCAAAAATGTGTATTGGTGTGAATGGGAGGTATGCTCCATCACCCCCCCGGAACAGCGGGCAAGCAGAGTAAATTTAATGGAGTATGTGTTGCAAATGAATATTATATAAGGCAATGTTGCAGGCAAGAAATGGAATGAGGAATGCAAAAGGTGAACATTGATTGTGGAAGGAAGAGCAAAACCGACATACCACGAAACACAATACGCCTACCAATAGCAGCAAGAACGAGAACACGTAATATCCGATTAGCAATATCGTCCTGCGCACATTTCCATGCTCCACCAGATATAAAGCTATTTCTTCTTTCTGGACGAGTCATTTCTCCTGACGACGGGCAGTGTACGCTGCCTGAAACGTTAAGGCTACCCATCCATCTCAGAAGTTCTCTCTTTTAAAGTCACCCATGTTCCTTTCCGAATCCAAAATGCGCATTGAGGAGCTACATGGGGAAACAATTTTTATCAGCGTGTTGTTGTGTGTTGATGGCACCAGATAAAGGCTGTTAATTTCAGATTGAATATTAACATTCAAAAGAGAATTGCATAAATACCGTAAGGGAAATAAAATTCAGGGTAACAGTAAAGAACGGAGCATGGATATTAATTGAGTTCATTTTCCAAAGAGTCGGAACAGGATCCAAGTATTCAATACGTATTGTGCTCAATACTTCTTTGAGTCCCTCCCATCGTTTTTGACTAGTTCATGCATAGCTAATTTTTCTCACTGCTTGGTGGCGGAGTAGTGATGGCACTGAGCTAGTAATCGAGATTTCCAGGATAATACCTTGGGGACACAAGTTCAAAATCCACCACGACAGCTGGTGAATTTACATTCAATTAATCAATACAAAAATCCAAACTAAAAGTAAAATCTGGAATTGAAAGCTGGTGTCAGTAATGGTGCCATGAAACTATCATTAACTGTAGTAATAACCCATCTAATGTCCTTTAGGGAAGGAAATCTGCCGTCCTTACAAGGTCTGGCATGCATGTCACTCCAGACCCACAGAAACGTGGTTGACTCTTATCTTCCCTGTGGAACGGCCTAGTAAACCCTTGGTTGTTAAGGGAAATTATGCTTGGGCAACAAATGCTGGCCCTGCCAGTGATGCCCAAATCCCATGAAAGAATAATCTCGGCTTTAAATACCCAACTTTAAACTCATTCAAACATGCCCACCTCAATTAAGTATTTAATTAAATTGTTAGATGAGGTAAAAGGGAATGTTGATGATGAGAATGCAATGGAGGTTGCTGCTGTGGATTTCAAGAAAGTGTTTAGCAAAGACTTAGGCAGTCTCTCGGGAATGAGGATGACTTTCTTCCACTCCAGCTGGGACAGGTTGTGTTTGGTGAGGTGAGTGAATGAGATGCTCGAATTTCCAAATGTTCCTTCCGCTGTTTGCACCTGGTCACTGTCTGAGTATGTCAACGTTTTTCGAACTGGCTGGCACCTTCACGGATGCTTCCTCTCCATTTTGGGCAGGCTGGGGCAAGATATTTCCACGTAACAGTGCAGAGTTAATATTTTGTCACGGAGGCTTTAAAGTCATTGTTGCATTTCCTCTGCTCTCCTGATCGCCTCTTGCTGTGCCAAAGCGCAGAGTAGAAAGCTTGTTTTGGGAGTCCTGTGTCAGGCCTGTTATATTTGTGGCCCGCCCAACATAACTGAGTGACTATGAACAGTGTCTGGACACTGGGGACGTTGGCCTGAGAGAGGGCACTGATATTGGAGCGGCTGTCCTGCCACTGAATTTGCAGGAGCTTGTGCCAGCACACTGGTGATATCTCTCCCAAGCTGACTCCTGACAACGCAGGAATCTGCAAAGGTCATCAGAAGCTCCAAGCTGCGCAAATGCACAACAAACGTCTTGCAAGGGCCAGGACCAAGTGGTGCAAATGATGTCATTTCGGATCCACTGATGAAGGGTCACTTACCTGAGACGTTAACTGTGCTGCTTGCTCCAGAGATACTGCCAGACCGACTGAGCACTTCCAGCATTTATTGGTTTATATCATATTTCAAGTATCTGCAGTATTTTTCTATTATTCTATTTATTATAATCAGATATCGGCACCTGGGCTATTCTCGAGCATGCGCCTGGCCTTCGCGCATGCGTAGTAACGTGTCATTGGTTCTCCAGTCCCCCAATTCGGCTGGAGGGAGCGGCTGAATTGGAGACTTTGAGGCTGGACTTCGATCCCCGTCACTCGTTCCATCCCCACTAGCCGCTCTCCTCCCTCCCTGGCAAGTCCCTTCTGGCCTCAACACTTCCTCCTCTCGGCCGCTCGCTCCTAATTCGCCCCATATCACTTCACGCCCTGCTTTTCTTCTTCGGGCGGCGTGTGGTGAACCAGCAAACCTGAGGCCTAGTGGCCGAGAAGAAAGAAGCTGTATGGCCTACAGCTAGCGGCAGTAACGGGGGTCATGGGAAGCGGGGTGGCGAGAAGCGAGGAGCAATCGGGCAGGGGAGTGAAGGGGAGCAGCAAGGTCAGGAGCGAACGGCTGAGGGCGTGGGGGATGGAAGCGGCCTGTATGCAGGAGGGGAGAAAGCGAGTTGCAGAGGAGGAGAGCGGCTAACTATTCGCTGCAATTGGGTGAAATCAAATCCTGGTCAGTCATAAAATCGAATCACAATAACGAATTGGCAGCAGAGTTTATACTCTGTCCGATTTTCTTCTCCATCGATCGGGGTGCCAATTCACTATCTACCAAAAGTATCAGAACATGTA
The DNA here is from genome assembly GCF_036365525.1 of Heterodontus francisci. NCBI lineage: Eukaryota > Metazoa > Chordata > Chondrichthyes > Heterodontiformes > Heterodontidae > Heterodontus > Heterodontus francisci. Next base: position 59,279 of record NW_027141562.1, read on the forward strand.
AATTCAATCATGATTTTTTTTCCTTAATAGGGTTACTGGAATATTATATGTATCTGAGGTTTATACTTAGTATCCTATAACTACATAGTAACATATTACTGGGCTTCCATCCAACTTAATGTAAGGTTAGTTTGTTAGAACTATCTAGCTATAAGCATTTTCTGTGATAAATTGAGCAGCACCATCTTTAATCCGGGCAACTGCCTGAACGTCTCAGATGCAGACGTTCCAGCTGAAGAGACTGAATTTGCCCATGTGCAAGTACTGCGCCACCTAGTCTTTACGTTTTCAGCAAACGCAGCCGACCTCTCCAGGGTTTTGAGATTTCTGCTGCACACCATGGATCCGAGGGAATCCGTGTCACAGCACCCCTCGTTTAACAGGGTGCCCACGGCTGTTTGAGGGTAAACCAACATCTGACATGTGGGAGTCTTTCAAATGTCAGTTGATTAGAATTCAGGACCAGCATGTTCCAGTGAGGAAGAAGGATAAGTTTGGCAAGTTTCGGGAACCTTGGATAACGCGGGATATTGTGAGCCTGGTCAAAAAGAAAAAGGAAGCATTCATAAGGGCTGGAAGGCTAGAAACAGAAGAATCCCTTGAGGAATATAAAGACAGTAGGAAGGAGCTTAAGCAAAGAGTGAGATGGGCTAATAGGGGTCTTGAAAATTCATTGGCAAACAGGATTAAGGAAAATCCCAAGGATTTTTATTCGTATATAAAGAGCAAGAGGGTAACTAGGAAAAGGGTTGGCACACTCAAGGACAGAGAATGGAATCTAAGTGAGGAGCCAGAGGTAATGGGTGAAGTACTAAATGAGTACTTTGCATCAGTATTCACCAAAGAGAAGGACTTGGTGGATGATGAGCGTGGGGAGGGGAGTGTAGATAGTCTCAGTCATCTCATTATCGAAAAGGAGGAGGTGTTGGGTGTATTGAAAAGCATTAAGGTTGATAACTCCCCAGAGCCTGATGGGATTTACCCCAGAATACTGAGGGAGGCAAGGGAAGAAATTGCTAGGGCCTTGACAGAAATCTTTGCATCCTCATTGGCGACAGGTGAGGTCCCAGAGGACTGGAGAATAGCCAATGTTATTCCTTTGTTTAAGAAGGGTAGCAAGGATAATCCAGGAAATTATAGGCCGGTGACCCTTACGTCAGTGGTCGGGAAATTATTAGAGAGGATTCTTCGGGACAGGATTTACTCCCATTTGGAAACAAACGAACTTATTAGCGAGAGACAGCATGGTTTTGTGAAGGGGAGGTCGTATCTCACTAATTTGATTGAGTTTTATGAGGAAGTGACGAAGATGGTTGATGAAAAAAGGGCAGTAGATGTTACCTATATGGACTTCAGTAAAGCCTTTGACAAGGTCCCTCGTGGCAGACTGATACAAAACGTGACGTCACACGGGATCAGAGGTGAGCTGGCAAGATGGATACAGCACTGGCTCGGTCATAGAAGACAGAGGGTCGCAGTGGAAGGGTGCTTTTCTGAATGGAGGGATGTGACTAGTGGGGTCAGGAATCCGTGCTGGGACCTTTGCTCCTTGTAGTATGTAGAAATGATTTGGAGGAAAATGTAGTTGGTCTGATTAGTAAGATTGCGGACGCCACAAAGGTTGGTGGAGTTGTAGACGGTGATGAGGATTCTCAGAGGATACAGCAGGATATAGATCGTTGGAGACTTGGGCGGAGCATTGGCAGATGAAGCATAATCCGGACAAATGTGAGGTAATGCATTTTGGACGGTCTAATTCAGGTGGAAGTATACAGTAAATGGCAGTATCCTTAGGAGTATTGACAAGCAGAGAGATCTGGGCGTACAGGTCCACAGGTGTGGCAACGCAGGTGGATAAGGTAGTCAAGAAGGCACATGGCATGCTTGCCTTCATCGGTCGGGGCATAGAGTATAAAAATTGGCAAGTCATGCTGCAGCTGTACATAACTTTTTTTCGGCTACACTTGGAATATTGCGTGCAATTCTGGTCGCCACACTACCAGAAGGACGTGGAGGCTTTGCAGAGGGTACAGAAGAGGTTTACCAGGATGTAGCCTGGTCTGGAGGGCATTAGCTATGAGCAGAGGTTGGATAAACTCGGATTGTTTTCAGTGGAACGACGGGGGTGGAGGGGCGACATGATGGAGGTTTACAAAGTTATGAGCGGCATGGACAGAGTGGATAATCAGAAGCTTTTTCCCAGGGTGGAAGAGTCAGTTATTAGGGGACATAGGCTTAACGTGAGAGGGGCAAAGTTTAGAGGGGATGTGCGAGGCAAGTTCTTTACACAGAGGGTGGTGAGTGCCTGGAACTTGCTGCCAGGGGAGGTGGTGGAAACAGCTACGATAGCGACGTTTAAGAGGCATCTTGACAAATACATGAATAGGATGGGAATAGAGAGATATGGTCCCCGGAAGTTCAGAAAGTTTTAGTTTAGGCAAACATCAATATCGGCGCAGGCTTGGGAGTCCGAATGGCCTGTTGCTGTGCTGTATTATTCATTGTTCTTTGTTGTTCTCTGAAAAGGCTGGTTGACAACGTTGAGATTCACATTATCGGAGGCTCAGTATCCAATTGTATTAGTCGGGTTAGAGGAGGTCGTGCGCGTTTTGAAATGCATTGTAAAGAAAAATAAACTCGAGGCTTCGGGGTCCTCCATCAAATGTAGATCAGTAAAGAGAGCAATGATTGGTGAGGCAACCTGTTGGCTGGGCTGGGAAATTGGCTTGGAGCAAGGCAACAGATTAGTGTCAAAGGCTATGTGCTGAAATTGTCAGGATATTATTATTGTTGTCTCCCAGTGATCTGAAACTTAGTATGGCATAGGAAAAAGGCAACAATGTTTTGGATCAATAAGTGAAAGGGAGGTGGAGCATGGGAGGTCAGTCTGGTGTCCATTCGCACAGTCGAGTCTGAATGTGACAAAGACATAGACGAGTGTTTCAATATCTGTTGGGCTGAGACAAAAGTGGAGCCGCAGGTGCTGCTGAGTTGGAAGGAAGTGATCTATTTAACGGAGGGACACATGTGTATGGAGCATAATTTGGGGACAATTATGCACTGAGTGGAACTCGGAGCCAGAAGCCATCATGTATATTGAAATTTGTGACTGGGATGGACAGTTTGTGACTGGGATGAAAGGTGATGGATTTAGTCCTGTCGATGTTTGATAGAAGAAAATTGTGATCATCCAAAACAGTATGTTGCATAAATAGTCTGATAACACAGAGACAGTAGGGGCAGCTTTGAGCGAGAGAGATGGATGTCATCAGTGCAGAAGTAATATCATGGCCCACACCTGCCGGTGAATGCTCACTGGAAATTTATCATTGAGGATGAATTGAAACATCAAAGGTAATGCTGATGTGGGATGAGGGGAGGTTCCATTACTGGAGATTCTGTATCTGATCAGATAGATAACTGTGAAAATAAGGAAAGAAGTCCCACAGAGAGGCGAGCTTCAGAGGAATGAGGAGGTGGCAGATTGTCCGAGAGGAGGTAGAGTTGACCAATATATGTTTTATCAGTGGCTGATGGGCTCAGACAGGGCTCGAGACCGTCATTTTAGGGAGGCAGATGTAGGCATCCTTTATTTTTCAAGAGATCTGAGATCGGAAGCTCAGATCGGAAGGACGAATAGGGTAAATGTTACAAAACATCATTTGCTGCCTGATACAACAACTACGAAGGGGATGAGGTCGGTGGAGTTTGTGGGAGGGCAAAAGATGATTGATTTGGTGTTATGTACGTTGGGTGGTGCAGTGGCGCAGTGGTTAGCACCGCAGCCTCAGAACTCCAGCGACTCGGGTTCAATTCCGGATAATGCCTGTGTGGAGTTTGCAAGTTCTCCCTGTGTCTGCGTGGGTTTCCTCCGGGTGCTTCGGTTTCGTCCCACATGCCAAAGACTTGCAGGTAAATTGGCCATTAGAAAACGCCCCTAGTATAGGTAGGTCGTAGGGGAATATAGGGACAGGTAGGGATGTGGTAGGAATATGGAATTAGTGTAGGATTAGTCTTAATGGGTGGTTGATGGTCGGCACAGACTCGGTGGGCTGAAGGGCCTGTTTCAGTTCTGTATCTCTAAACTAAACTAAACTAAACTGGAGAAAATTGCAGCTCACACAAAACTGACAGTTGTTGTCTGATCACACAAAGGGAGTGGAGGGTCGAGAATGATGGTGGAGAGCTGGAGCTGTGTGTTGTCAGCACACATGCAAAAGATGACCCCATGTCTGTCGTTGTTTTTGCCGTCCCCATGTCTGTCGTTGTTGTTGCCGTTGGAAAGAGTGCAGAAGTGGAAGAGGAGGATGCAAAAACCGTAAGTTCAGGGGCTGGTGATTGAACAGTTTTGGTAGTGGGAGGAATAGCCATTGCTGGAGATTCTCTGGCTATGATCAGATCAGTGAGTTAAGAACCAAGCAAGGGCAGTCCTTCCATAAGCGGCCAACGTCGGAGGTATGGAGCGATCACGGGTGAGTTTTGATGCAGTTTTACAGGAGTAGAGATGATGATGGCTTAGGTCATGACGGGATCTTAATTGGGAATAATAATTTCAAATGTAAGTTGTTGGGCGGATTGAGATCTAATCAGGGTCAGTGAATGCGACAGTGTTGGGCGAGCTGGACTTGTTGAGGGATGGAGTTGTACAGCACAGTGTTTTGGAAGGAAGGAAGTTTTAGATCCTGTTGCCAGTCAGGAGTGAACCAGAGGGATATTGTCCGGCAGTGGCACAGTTCTATTTTTACAGAAGCCACAGTAGAACAAACCGCTAAATATGTGCAATACAAATAACAGAGAGAGGAGTATCATTCTCCCAATGACACCTGCACTAAGTTATCAGCTGCAATCTCACACATGGATTAAACTGTTTTCTTGTAAAGTTTCTCATTTTATCTGCTTATGTTCTTGGATTCAGTGTGTACTGAGGAGACATCGGTGACATTTATAAATGAATCGTTACGAATGAATATTATCATTGCAATTATTTTAAACCAGCAAACTCTGCTGTGCATTATTGTGGAATCAATCTTGTATGATTACCGTTTTCAGTCTTATCCCCGGCAGAGGTCTGATGAAGATAATTTGCTGGATTTTGAGATGTTTGTTTGTATGCACCATTTTATTTACAATGCTGTCAAAGTTGCTGATGCAATATGTTTGTTCAATTGACTGCCACTAATAGCAATGATCAGGGGTATAGCCCATGTCATTGGAGACTTATCCCCTGTATAAATCACTGTCTGTTAGAATGGACCAGTTCATAGTGACTGCCAGAGCTCTGATTCTCAGACCAACACCGGACAATGCTTCGCAAATAAGCTAAATATCCAGTTCTTTTGGGCCTCCTTATCTCGAGAGACAATGGATACGCGCCTGGAGGTGGTCAGTGGTTTGTGAAGCAGCGCCTGGAGTGGCTATAAAGGCCAATTCTGGAGTGACAGGCTCTTCCACAGGTGCTGCAGAGAAATTTGTTTGTTGGGGCTGTTGCACAGTTGGCTCTCCCCTTGCGCCTCTGTCTTTTTTCCTGCCAACTACTAAGTCTCTTCGACTCGCCACAATTTAGCCCTGTCTTTATGGCTGCCCGCCAGCTCTGGCGAATGCTGGCAACTGACTCCCACGACTTGTGATCAATGTCACACGATTTCATGTCGCGTTTGCAGACGTCTTTATAACGAAGACATGGACGGCCGGTGGGTCTGATACCAGTGGCGAGCTCGCTGTACAATGTGTCTTTGGGGATCCTGCCATCTTCCATGCGGCTCACATGGCCAAGCCATCTCAAGCGCCGCTGACTCAGTAGTGTGTATAAGCTGGGGGTGTTGGCTGCTTCAAGGACTTCTGTGTTGGAGATATAGTCCTGCCACCTGATGCCAAGTATTCTCCGAAGGCAGCGAAGATGGAATGAATTGAGACGTCGCTCTTGGCTGGCATATGTTGTCCAGGCCTCGCTGCCGTAGAGCAAGGTACTGAGGACACAGGCCTGATACACTCGGACTTTTGTGTTCCGTGTCAGTGCGCCATTTTCCCACACTCTCTTGGCCAGTCTGGACATAGCAGTGGAAGCCTTACCCATGCGCTTGTTGATTTCTGCATCTAGAGACAGGTTACTGGTGATAGTTGAGCCTAGGTAGGTGAACTCTTGAACCACTTCCAGAGCGTGGTCGCCAATATTGATGGATGGAGCATTTCTGACATCCTGCCCCATGATGTTCGTTTTCTTGAGGCTGATGGTTAGGCCAAATTCATTGCAGGCAGACGCAAACCTGTCGATGAGACTCTGCAGGCATTCTTCAGTGTGAGATGTTAAAGCAGCATCGTCAGCAAAGAGGAGTTCTCTGATGAGGACTTTCCGTACTTTGGACTTCGCTCTTAGACGGGCAAGGTTGAACAACCTGCCCCCTGATCTTGTGTGGAGGAAAATTCCTTCTTCAGAGGATTTGAACGCATGTGAAAGCAGCAGGGAGAAGAAAATCCCAAAAAGTGTGGGTGCGAGAACACAGCCCTGTTTCACACCACTCAGGATAGGAAAGGGCTCTGATGAGGAGCCACCATGTTGAATTGTGCCTTTCATATTGTCATGGAATGAGGTGATGATACTTAGTAGCTTTGGTGGACATCCGATCTTTTCTAGTAGTCTGAAGAGACCACGTCTGCTGACGAGGTCAAAGGCTTTGGTGAGATCAATGAAAGCAATGTAGAGGGGCATCTGTTGTTCATGGCATTTCTCCTGTATCTGACGAAGGGAGAACAGCATGTCAATAGTCGATCTCTCTGCACGAAAGCCACACTGTGCCTCAGGGTAGACGCGCTCGGCCAGCTTCTGGAGCCTGTTCAGAGCGACTCGAGCAAAGACTTTCCCCACTATGCTGAGCAGGGAGATTCCACGGTAGTTGTTGCAGTCACCGCGGTCACCTTTGTTTTTATAGAGGGTGATGATGTTGGCATCGCGCATGTCCTGGGGTACTGCTCCCTCGTCCCAGCACAGGCATAGCAGTTCATGTAGTGCTGAGAGTATAGCAGGCTTGGCACTCTTGATTATTTCAGGGGTAATGCTGTCCCTCCCAGGGGCTTTTCCGCTGGCTAGGGAATCAATGGCATCACTGAGTTCCGATTTGGTTGGCTGTATGTCCAGCTCATCCATGACTGGTAGAGGCTGGGCTGCATTGAGGGCAGTCTCAGTGACAGCATTCTCCCTGGAGTACAGTTCTAGGTAGTGCTCAACCCAGCGATCCATCTGTTTGCGTTGGTCAGTGACTATGTCCCCCGATTTAGATTTGAGGAGGGTGATCTTCTTGATGGTTGGCCCAAGAGCTCTCTTCATGCCATCATACATTCCTCTGATGTTTCCGGTGTCTGAGGCCAGCTGAATATGACTGCATAGGTGTTGCCAGTAGTCGTTTGCGCAACGCCTAGCTGTTCTTTGTGCAGTACTTCTGGCTGCTTTAAGTGCTGCGGATGTTAAATCGCTGGGGGCTTTCTTGTAGTTCAAAAGTGCAATGCGCTTAGCGGCTATGACAGGTTCCAGCTCTTCATTATGAGATTGAAACCAGTCTGCATTTCTCTTCGCACTTTTGCCGTAGGTGGTCAAAGCTGACTCATAGATGGCGTCTCTGATGTGGGCCCACTTGGTCTCAGCATCCCCTGTGGGAGTGTTTTGAAGGGCTGTTACAAGTGAATTTAGAAATTTTTGTAACAGCTGTGGGTGAGAAATTCTGCTCGTGTTGATGCGCGGGTGGCCCTTCTGCTTGGAATGATGCAACTTCTTTGGTCTGAGTCTAACCTTGCTGCACACCAGGGAGTGGTCGGTGTCGCAGTCCGCACTGTGGAAGCTGCGTGTGATTTGAACACTGTTTAAAGAGGCTCGCCTTGTGACAATGAGGTCTAGCTGGTGCCAACGACGTGATCTTGGGTGCCTCCATGAAACCTGGTGACAGGGTTTAGTGTGAAAGAACGAGTTGGTGATGCAGAGGTTATGATAGGTACACAACCCAAGCAGTCTCTGTCCATTCTCATTCATCCTTCCAATGCCATAGCGCCCAAGGCAGGAGGGCCATGAGTCATGGTCGGCCCCAAACCTGGCATTAAAGTCCCCCAGCAGGAATAGGTGTTCGGTGTTGGGGATGCTGCTAATGATGTTATGGAGTTGTTCATAGAACTGGTCTTTAGCTTCAGGTGGGGAGCAGAGTGTTGGAGCATAGATGCTGAGTAGGTGTACTGGACCAGAGGTGGTGAGCAGTCGGATGGACAGTATGCGTTCCGAGCCATTTGAGGGAGGCTCTATCATGCTGAGCAAGGAGTTTCTGATGGCGAAGCCCACTCCATGCTGTCTTGGTTCTTCAGGATCCCTACCCTGCCAGAAGAAGGTGTAGTCTTGCTCTGCTAGAGAGCCACTCGCGGGGAGGCGAGTCTCCTGAAGTGCTGCAATGTCCACATTGAATCTACTGAGCTCGTTGTTAATGATGGCGGTCTTCCGAGAATCGTTGATTTGTGTAAGGTCTTCCGACAGGCCAGGACACATAGTTCTGACGTTCCAGCTTGCAAAGCGAAGGGCTGGTACCTTCTTTCCTTTTTTCGTGTTGTTTGTTGCTTCGCAAATAAGCTAAATATCCAGTAATGCATAAGATAAGACATATTTACTATCCCATTCTTTCAGCCTTTGGAGTTTCCGGTAAGCCACTTTTTCTCCAGTTGTTAATGGCTTAAATTAGCATTATTTGATTGCTGTATCTGAAAGTGCTTTACTCGCTGCATGTTTGACACAGCCGTCTTTTCACTTTGATCATTTGAATGACGGATTGTCATAAGTCTCTGTTCAGTTGGTCCTGTAGCAGCTGCATAATAACTTTGATCACTGTTAGTCAATTCCTTGCATTATTACTGGTTTATTCTCTTTACTGGATGTGTTGTTGGATGATGGAATATCCTCAGATTTTAGATGTTCGGGCTTGTATGAGTTTCTTTATGTCTGTCATGATTTTGTTAATCAAACCCGAGAGTTTTATTTGGTTAATGTCAAAACTAATTGTACTGGAATCAGATGCAAGGATTATGTATGCAAGAATATAAGCAATAGGAGAAGGCGTAGGCCATTCGGCCCCTCGAGTTTCTTCGCCTTTCTATAGGATCATTCCTGATCTGATCTTGGCCTCAAATTCTCTTTCCTGTTTCTTCGTCATCACCACAGAATCCACGAGAGTTCAAATTCTCTCCATCATAGCCTGAATGGAATCAATGGCTCAGCCTCCACCGCTCTCTGGGCTCGAGAATTCCAACGATTCATCACCCTTTTAGAAAACAAATTCCTCCTCATCTCCTTCTGAAATGCTCGACTTATTTCGCCTAGTTCTGGATTCCCCCTCGAGGGAAATGTTCCTCTTACCATCCCCCAGTCAAGTTCCCTCACACTTTAGCATGTTTCAATACTTCTCTCATACTTCTAAACTCAAAAGAGCATCGGCCTAACCTGTTCAACCTTTCCCAACAAGAGAGCCCCTCAACCCCAGGAGTCGAATCGTGATCCTTCTCTGAACTGCCCTCAATGCATGCGTACTCTCCTTAAGGAGACCAAAACTAGACACAGTAATATAGATGTAGTCCAAACAATGTTTAAGAACAATCACCAGACTATCAGGAGTTGTTAAAAGTTTCACTTTGTGGAACAAACCTGTCTTGGAATATTACTTCATAAACATAATTTTGGTGATTTATAATAACACAGTTCGCAGTCTCAGTGTTACAAGGAGGCAGTAGTTTCTGCCTTCCCCAACATCATGTCTCACTTGGATTTCAGTATTTCTATTGGTCATCACTGTTGTTGTATTATTTCTTTGTGTGAACCGAATGCTGCTGCAAAGTTCTGGCAGGTGAACAGAGTTTGCTGCTGACACTTTATCATCTCCTTCTCTGATTCACTGCGGATGAATTTATGTACTTCACCTGACTTCAATTTAATAGTAAAAATGTTCATTTTCTGTTGTGCATTGTATTTGTTGGGATCCAGAGCCCCTCTCGTTATTTGCAGATTATGAAACGCAGCGTTGTTGCGTTTCTTTGTTGACCCAGCCCACAGACTAACTCTGAACTTCAAAGTTACAACAGAAAGCATTTCAATTACTGTGAAATAAAAACAGAAGTGCTGGGAAATACTCAACAGGTCAGGCAGCATCTGCAGACAGAGAAGCAGAATTAACGTTTCAGGTCTGTGACCCTTCATGAGAACTGGCAAGCCTTGGAAAGGAATTAGGTTTTATAGCAAGAGAAGGAGCAGGGGTGGCTTGGTGTGGAAGCGATAAAAAGGGAATGTGTGTGATACGGCAGAGGTCAGGAGAGATAAAATAAGAAGTCGTCCTGAGGCAACAGTGAAGAGGGTGTTAATGCTTCCATTGAAAGACAAAGCATTCGTCCAGAGACAGTGTTGATAGCAAAGTTATGAGCAACTCTGTCCGCACAACGAACAGGCACATGGTTAAAAAATACAATACAATAAAAAAATATTTAAAAAATATGAAGGCAACAAAGGCCAGACATGCTCTAAAATTATTTAACTCAGTGTTCAGCCCGCAAAGCTGTAGAGTGCCTAACTAAAAGATCAGTTGCTGCTCCTCGAGCTTGCATTGATGTTAACTGGAACACTGCAGCAGGCCAAGGACCTAAATGTGGGTATGAGAGCCGGTGTGGGGTGCTGAAATGGCAAGCGACCAGAACCTCAGCATCATGTTTTTGGAATGAGCGGAAGTGCTCCATAAAGCAATCAACCAATCGGTCACCCAAGATAGAGACAGCACCACAGCGTAGGACAGGCGATGGTAGAGTGCTATTGTCGATAAACTAGTAACCCACGCACCCAGGAGCTGCTGCTTTGGGGACGTAGGTTCAAATCTCCCCTCAGGAGGAAGTGGAATTTGATTTCACAGAGTAAATTTGGAATGGAAAGCTGATTTAATAATGGCCATGAAACCATCATCGATTGCTATAAATGCCCATTTGGTTCATTTGTTGCCTTCAGGGATTGAAATCTGCTGACATGTGACTCCAGACCCACGGCAGTATAGTTGACTCTGAAATAGCCTGGCAAGTCACTAAGTCGTATAAAACCGCTAAGAAGTTAACAAGAATAATACTGGATGGAGGCAATGACCATCTCCAACAAGAGAGAATCTAGCAATCTACGCTTGACGTTCAATGGCATTACCAGTGCTGAATCCCCCATGATCAACATCCTGGTGGTTACCATTGACCAGGAACTGAACTGGAGTAGTCATAATGTGATATGTTTCAATACATCTTACCTTTAAAGTATCCTAGCTCAACCAGTCCATACAAAGCTGCCCCTTTACCCTGGAAATCTGCCCAATAAACCTTCTCCTAACTGCCTTCAATGCGTGTATATTGCTCCTGAAGTAAGAGGACTACAATTGGAAACAGTACTCAAGGTGTCTCGCCACCAACGTTCCAAGAACATTTTCACCCTGTGGAACTAGCCTGTTCGGTAGTCGTACTTTATAAATCTAATTTTAGTGACTCAGAATGACACAGCTCACAGTCTGGCAGGCACGGATGATGGGGAAGGAGGGTGGGTAATGAATGTAGGAAGGCGGGCTTTTCGAAGGGGTGGGCTGTTCTCTGATGGGGCACTTTGTGTGCCACAGATTGCCCACGGAGGAAGACAGCCGCGCCTATAGGGAGGACACTCATTTTACTGATCTTAATTCCACCAGCGGCAGAAATAGGCCCTTAAGCAGGTAATAATAGGCCTCTTAGGGCCCTCAATCGGCCTCTGGCCGTGGAAGCATTTTTCCACTCCCAATTTGTAGCAGTGCAATTGAAAGATGACGGTCCCTTCCTCCCCTTCCAGACATCGCACATCTATGGGACACACACTTCCTATTCTATCTCTAAGAGTGGGGTGGCATTACATCCAGGCCTAGTAGTCATCACACTTCCGCATTGGGAAAAGGAATGCCTTACTGCAGTAAGGGCTTCGTTGAAACGGTTAGAAAATACAATACGATCTTGATACTGTGAACATTTTTTTTTACAAGTAACTTATTGTGTACTGCAGAGGTGACATGCAATCATAAAACACATACTATATTTTATTAATACTATATACTATTTAGCTGACAGTAGCTGCTCGCCTCATCAAAGTTCAACTGCACTCTGGTGGGGGCTTCAAATTTGGCCTAGATGGAAAACTCTTTCGCCTCAGTCGCCTCTGTGCCAAACTTAAACTTAGACATACATGGTCTACAGTTTGTGGATGACTGCAGTGTCATTGCCCATACTGCTCCAGATTTCAAAGTCACTCTCGATCTCTTCAATTCTACACGGAAGGGACTTGAATGTCCTGTAATGTTGCCAAAAAAACTGTTATATCAATCTATTTGTGGTTATCCAAATATTCCATATCCGATATATGTTGAAAGAGAGACCCTGGAATGCGTTGAAAACTTCCCATAGCTTGGCAGCCACCTCTCTCAAAAGGCAGCCATTGATGGGGAGATCCAACACTAGATCAGCTATGCCAGCTCAGCCATCTGCAAACTGCAGCAGAGAGTGTTTGCCGGTAGAGACTTCTGCAAGTTAGAAAAAGTGCTATTGTACAAACAGTTGTCATCACCGTACTCCTGTTCTGCAGTGAGACCTGAACTGTGTATCAGCGACACATAAAAGCGCCCGAGAAATTTCATCAGCTATGACTCTTTTCTGCATCCTCCAGATTAACGGGAAGAACCATCGAAAACACGCTAGTTTCATTTTTTAAACCAGCTCCACAAGCATTCACGCAAATTTCCTTGAGAAAAACAAGATACTCCATTTGGATGCTCGAAAATCGTATCCCCCGCCAGGTCCTGTTTTCCCAATTCTCAAATGTCCTCCAGGGAGGACAAAGGAAATGCTTCAAAGAAACTCAGAAGCTCTCTCTGAAGCGTGGCAGCTTTGATATTGATGACTGGGAGGAATTTGCTACCAACCGTTCAAAATGGTGACAACTTGTCAATCATGCTTTGAATCCAATCGCCTTAATGATGAGGCAGAGTGGCGACAGAGCAGGAAAGAAAAGGAATCAAATCCCACTCTCGGGATCCCACTACCTCGTGTGAAGTCCTGTCCCACGTGCCCAAAAATCTGTGGGTCGAGAATTGGTCTATTCAGTCACACGATGACCCATGGCAGCCAATTGTGAACCTGTGTAGACGTCGTCCTCGAATCAAGGGACAGCCGACAATTTTACTAAATTTACCAATAACAAATGTAAGATTAATAGAATTCAGACAAGTCAAAATTCTCACAATTCAGACCTTTCCTTCAGACTTGCCTCTCTTCGAACTCTGGTCAGAGCATTAGCAATGACATTGCTTTTCTCTGCAAGATGTACAATTTCATGTGCAACTGCCTGTAACAAAATTCTTCTTGAAACAACCTGGCTTTCTCTGTTCTGCTTTTTCTGCAGAGAAGCGAGTGGTTTGTGATCGGTGTAAAGCAATATTTACCAGTGACTAGTGGTCATATCTGCATTAAGAGTGTTGTAAAGCCCGTACAAGATGACAACACTGGTTCAAATCTCAAAACCGGAGCTGGTGCAAATTTATTTCAATTCAATTAATTAATAAAATTACTTAACGAATAAAAGACAATTTGTAATTGAAGGCTATTTTCAGTAATGGTGCCATGTAAACTGACATAGGGTGTCGCAAACACCTGCCTAGTTGACCTTCAGGGAAGGAAATATGCATGTCTGCTTTGCATGTGACTCCAGACCCACATCCATATTGTTAACTCGTAACTGGCTTCTGAAATGGCCCAGCAAGCCATTCAGCTGTCAAGGGCAATTAGGGATGGGCAGTAAATGTTGGTTGTGCCAGGGTCACCCACTTCCCATTACGGCAACATCAATTATTATGCATTGGGAAAAGTCTACTTTGTTATAGTCACGTCAGTGATAATCTGAAGGAGATGAATACACTTCCAAAGATTTTCCTTTAAAAAGGGTCTCCAGGAGCTTGTCTAAGATGATTTCGGCCACTCCATATTGTGGCAATAGCTCAAATTGCACAATGTAAACTTCTACTCCCTCTTCACTAATTTTACATTTTCAGGTTCGCCATACTTCGCCAAGTCAGAGCTACGAGGAATTTCCCCTTGGTCAATCTCATCTTTCATCTCCAAAGCACGTCCTCCCGCGTGGAGTCTTCTATTCTCAATTCAAGATTTAATGCAAATTAAACATGAACAACAATTAAATCACATTCTATGTTTGTATATCTAAAAGATTACAGGTCAGTTAGTTTATATTATAACAATATTCCGTACTAATCCTCTGAAGAGGATTATCAACACGATGGTGCCAAACAGTTCCACAGTGTAAGAAAATCACGAATTTTCTCCAATAGTTTTCCACGTCCTCACCTCCAAGATGCAGATATGGAAGCAGTGATTGAGTGTTTCAGTGCCAGATGGACTAAGACAGTGCGAGTGGCTAGCGATGTTAGGGAGGTGCAAATGGGTATAGTTTATGATCGAAGGCTTATGAGATCTGAGGTTCAGATCAGGGACCAACAGAATAAACGTTAAAAAACATCGTACTGAGCCTGGCACAATAGCTAGGATGGGGAATGGTGTCAGTGAAATGAGTATGGACTCTGTGGTAGAGAGAAATATGATTGCTCTGGTATTTCATATATTTAGTTGGAGAAAACTGAAGCTGCAGCTAAACAGACATTTGTAGTATGGTCACACAGAGGCAGTGGAAGGTCGAGAGAGTTGGCGGAGAGCTGGACCATGGTGTTTCCCGCACACATATGGAAGCTGACCTCATGTCTGTCGGTGCTGTTGGCATTGGATAACATGTCGATGTGGAGAAGGAGGAGGCAAACTAGGAAGGTCAGGCACAGGCTGGTGGGTGGAGGGAATTCATTGCGGGGGAAGTTGTGGCTTTTATTGTATCGGTAAGACATGAACCAAGAAATGGCAGTCCCACCAAAATTGCCCAATGTAAGAGATATGGAGAGATCACGGGCGAGGTCTGATGCCGGTTTGGAAGAGAGGGTGGAGATAGTGAATTTCGAGACCGCGACCAGGTTTTAAGGTGAGGACCAGAATTTTAAATGTAAGCTGTTGAGCAATTTGAGATGTAATGTAGGTCAGTGAAAATCATTGCGTTGTGTGAGCTGCTGGACCTTTTGGGGGATGGAGATGTATGGTAGAGTTTTGGATAGAAGGAAGGTGGATGTTGGGGCCCCAGTGAGGAGTGAACTGGAGGAATAGTCTCAGGAGATGGCCCACTTCTAATTTTACTCGTCTTTAGCTACTGTTTTATTTACAATTATTTTATTTGCATAAAATAGCAGCGAGAGGGTTGTCAATGGAGCACACTCAGAGTCTGCCCCTACTATCACCCATAGTAAGTTCTCAGCTGCAACCCTGAGCATGTATCTAACTGCCGTCGTGTCAAAGTTCACATTGAACTGCTTGTGTCCCTGGATTCAGTATATACTCTGGAAAACTCTGTAGCATTTATTCATGAATCATTAGGAGTGAACATTGTCATTACAATTGCATGAAGCCTACATGTGAAGCCGCTCATTATTGTGGGATCTGTCTTGTATGCTTACATGTATCGGCCTTATCCCCAAGAGAGGTCTGATTAAGTTATTTTGCTGGACTTTAAGATATTCATGTTCTATGTACCATTTTATTAACATCGCAGACAAAGCTGCCGATGTAATGTGTTTGTTCCAGTGTCTGTCACTAATAGCAATGATCAGGGGAATAACCATGTCAGTCGAGACTTATCCCCTATATAAAACAGGGACTGTGAATATGTATCAGCTCAGAATGACGACCAGAGCTCCGTATTTCAGAACAACATCAGTTGGTGCTTCTCGCAGAAATGGGATATCCAGTAATATACCAGATTGTAGATATTTACTATCCAGTTCTTGCAACCATTGGAGTTCCCGGTAAGCTGCTATCTCCAGCTGTTATTGTAGCAAATCAATGTTAAATCGACTGTTGTATTTGATAATGTCTTACTTGCTGAATGATTTACGCAATTGTCTGCTCTGTTGAATGATGGGCTGTCCGATGGCTCTGAACATTTGGTGTTGTAGCAGAAGCATATTGACTTTGATGATCTATGTTCAACAAATCCTTGCATTAGTATTGGACTATTCACTGTGATAAATGTTTTGCCCGTTGATAGAATTCCTCATATTCTAAATGCTCGGGCTTGTATGACATCCTTTAAGTGTAATGATTTATGTTGTTCCATCCCTGAGAATGGGCTCAGATTAATATCTCAAATTAATGTATTGGAATCAGGTGCCCGGGATAAGTGTGTAAGAATATAAGCAATAGGAACCAGCGTAGGCCATTTGGCCCCTCGATCCTGCTCCACAATACATTAAGATCATTTGTCATTTGATCTCTGCCTGAAAACTATTTTCTCCCTTATTCTCCACAATTCTTGAATAGCCTGTAGTTCAAAAATCTCTCGACCTTCTCCTTGAATATAATCAATGACTCAGCCTCTGCAGCTCTCTGGGGTCCAGAATTCGAAAGATTCATGACTCTCACAGAAAATGAATTCCTCCTCAGCTCCACCTGAAATGTGCACCTTTTGCGCCCACCCCACCTCCCAAGTTCTTGATTACCCCTCAAGGGGCAACATCGTCTCACCATTCTTCCTCAGAATTTCGTATTTCAATATGTCTCCCATACTTCTAAACTCTGAAGTATATAGGCTGAAACGCTTCAACCATTCCTCGCAAGACAGCCCCTTTTAACACACATCAGAGTCATCAGAGTGAGGCTGCTCTGAACTTCCCTCAATTTATGTGTATTCGTCCATAAATAAGGGGAACAAAACTGTACACAGTAGTCTAGGTGTGTTCCCATCAAGGTTGTACGAGCAGTTATCAGACCATCAGGAGTTGTGGAACTAACCTGGCCTGAGATATTATTTCACGATTCTAATTTCGGTAATTTACAATGAGGCGGCTTCGTGTCCTCTTTCCCCAACATCAACGGCTGGATTGTAAAGGTTCACCAACGCTGGTACCGGTGGCGGGGGTGGAGGGAGGGGAGGGGAGGGGGGATGGGGACATGAAAGACACAGCGGGGTTAGGCCCGTAACCGACCCAGCTGCTGGTCCCGTCCTGAACTCAGCGGCGGATGAGACCCCGTGGCAGCCTCCCCGCTGCTTGGCGACAGGAACTGCATTAGAATATGCAAATGGATACTTCCCTTTTATTAATATGCAGGCCACAGTGATTCTGCCAGCAGGTTTGGATTTTCATCCGGCGGCGGGAATGCCGTACCTTCGAATCAGGAGGCGCCACAGCTGTGGGGAGGGGTGGAGGTGATTTTCCTAGTGTGGGAAGGGGAAGCGGGATTTCAATGCTACGGATTGGTCGAAGGGGTAATGGGAAGGGGGAAAGGACAAAGATGCCGAAATGTAAGGGGGTGGGGGCGGTGGGAAGTTAGCAAATTAATGGTAGGTATTCCGGGGGCGGGTTGGGGGTGGGGCGGGGGCGGGTTGTAAAGGGCAGGAATAATGTGTAATGCCATTGGGGGTGGTGGGAGAGGGCATTTATTTTTTTTTAACTAAATTTTATAAACGTTGAAATAAGCGTGTCTCTAAAAATGTGAACAATCATTTAGGGCTATAATCCCATTAAAAAAGACGTCGGCAACTGAGCATTGGTGCTGAAAGCCCTTGCCAGGGACGGAGGGATGGCTCGCCTCTCCCTCCACGTTATCATTAGTTCGGGAACAGCCGCCTGGGCCATGTTAATAAGCCACGAATTTAGAATCACAGGTGCTCTGCGACTTCGTGACGTGTGTGAGGGTCACAACATTTTCCACTCGTCACCTATTTTGGCCCCATGAGTGGGATTCACTGGAATTTCAATATTTTATTGGTTATCACTTTGATAAAGTATTTCCTTATGGGGATCTGACGCTGCTTCAGAGGTCTCGCAACTGAACTGAATTTGCTGATCACCCTTTAACATCCCCTTCTCTGATTCACTGCAGTTCAATTTATTTACTATCAGAGGGATTCGTTGTAAATGTATTGATGTTATGTTGTATCAGTTTGGACTGGATTTCTTGGAATCACAAGCCATTCTAGTTAATTGCAGATTATAAATCGCAGTGTTGATGGTGTAGTTTTGTTGATTGAGCAAATCCACAATCTAACTCTGGACTTTAAAATTACAAGAGATGAAATTTCAAATAGCGTGGGTTCTGGTCTGGAAGAGGTACTCAATTTTATGTGTTCTATGTATTGCAGATAGATTGAACAATGCCAGCTGTGGGAATGAGTGTCCACCCTACCTGTGTATATGAATGTCCTGGGTTATTTGTGGGATGTGCTCACGATGAGATCAAACAAGTTACGGAACCTGTACATACAGTTCTATATTCACAACACTTAAACCAATAATACCTTCGATCTCTACATTATGTGCATACTACAACTAAACAATAATACATGGAAGAAACAGATACTGGAATCTTTTTATGTGATGTGCAGTTAAGGACCGAATTCTCTACCGTTACATGAGCTTCTTGTGTACTTTGGTGTTTAAAGTAAATATTTGAATTGAAGTACGAAAGCAATCCAATACAGGATGTGATTATTAGTGCCTCCCAGTGATCTGGACTGAGGGCACAGCTTTTCACTGTATTTCCACATAATTTGAATTAAGGAGCCGAGGTCCATACATCTAGGTTTGCTGACGACTGTCAGTTCAGTGACTCAGTAAATAGTGTAGATGGAAAGAAAATTGTACAAATGAGTTGTCGATAGCTTAACTGATTTGATAAACTGTGGGATATGGAGTTCAATGTGGGGAGGTTTGAGGTCATTCACTGTGCACCAAAGAATGATAAATCAGAATAGTGTTACGATCTGGTGAGAAAGGGGTCTAACTTTCCATCTCAGCCTTCACCTGATCTTAACGGAACAGGGTTTAATTATAAACACACCCTGTTTAAAGTTCCCCCCTTGTGAATCCTTGTTCACTGCTTTCCAATTATAAGGCAAGGAAACCATCCCAAAACATGTTATCTTAGGTTTAAAGAAGAAACGTTGAAATTCTATTAAACTTAACGCATAGGGATACAAGATGCACCTACGCTAGCGTGCATACGCAAGACACACATGCAGGAGAGGCAGAAAAGAGCAGAAACAATGAAGTGGAAAAGTTTGAGGCAGTATCTGAACACGAGTTTTTGTTATGGTTCTTCGAGCTCGCTGCAGAGTCCCTGATTGTAGTTAGACCTTGCTTTTCCTTGTGGCCCAGTATTATTCTTAAACATTACGCTGTGCAGGAGACCTTTCTCTCTTGGGGTTCATGTGTCTTCAGTGGAGTTGGAGTTCCTTGAGAAAGGGAGGGAGAGCAGGCCAGAAGAGGTATTTTCAGTCCAGGGCCATTCAATCTCTGCTGACTTCAAACCTTTTGCACAATTCAGAAAACCCAGGTCGCCAAGCAGGTTAGTCATGAGACTAGTTAGTTTGGCCATGTCTGTTTGTGTATTCGGCCATCTTAGAATTCAACCTGGAATGCCTTTTCCACACCATACCTTGGTGCTCAAAGTCCATTTTCGGATAAATGGAGAAGGGAAGCAACCCTTTTGTCCCTCCAAGCACTATCTGTCAGTCTGAAAATGATTCTAAAGGCAAGCGTCTGTTTATTTACTTTAACAAGTCCTTTTTTCTTTCCAGTAACAGTTTAAAATGACAAATTTAATATGCCTCATTCTGGGCAGGTGGGGGTCTGCATGACAATTGCTTCTTAATCGTGAGAAGCTCTGAGCTGGGGACAAGCTGAGACGTTTGCAGGTCAAATACATATATCATTAGGGGACCAATAAACATTAGAGAACTGAGGTTGATAGACTTTTTGAGGTAATCATATTAAGAATTAAGGATACAACGCAATGGAATAAATTAATAGGGATAAATGGATTCTGTGTTGCTTTGAAATGCAAGGAAGGAAAAAATAAACTGGAGACGTTGGGATTCTCCATGCAATGCAAGTCAGAAAATAGAGCAATGTTTCTTGAGAGGAACCGGGCATGGGATAGGATAAAGGCAGCAGATTGCTAGATCCATAAGTGAATGGATAGTGGTGCGGGGGGTGGGGGGCCGGGTGGGGTGGCTGTGTGCCACGTGACAATTGGTGCATTCCAGTCTGGATGAGACAAAGGCATGGAAGTACGTTTCAATATCTGATGAACTAAGGCAAGAGTGGAACCAAGAGTAGTGATGCTGTGATGTGGAAGCAGGAGATAACTGTTTCGGCATGACACATGGTGCTATGAACGTGACACAGTTTTGTTAAAAAACATATATTTAAAATATATATATATAGTTAAGCTAAACAACGTGTCAGATTTTTTTTTAATCAGGAGGACTTAGGGAGCCGGATTAGCAACAGTGTTGCTGTTTGTTACATGGCTTGGGTTAAAGACAAGCTGAAGCTCTGACAATAGGGGCCGAAAAGTGACAAGCACTCCTTTGAATGGACAAGCCCAGTGGGAACAGAGAAAATCTGGGAGGGCAGAAAACTGTTAAAAGTTTTGGTTGTGAGTCACTGTGTTTGTGTGTTTGTGATACCTTCTGGAAGGAGCCGAAAGTCATGTTTGCTGCAGCAGAAGGAACGTATTCCAAGCACGAACAGAAGGCCACTACCCAGCTCTTTTTCTCGCAATTCCCAAAACGACTCTGTGAAGTTTAATAAGCCAATTCCTCTTGTTTCCTGTCTTTCAAGAAGGCCTGTTAAATTCCTTTTCAACGGCGCCTGAAGGCAGCAAATTCTAGAATATTCTAAAGACCTTGCTTGTGTGTGCTCGAGGTTTGGACTTTGTGGCCGTTCGTCGGGGCGTGTCTCATCTGCTATTTACTTTTTTCAGGGGTGGGCAAGTACATATGTAAGTGTGTGCATGTGTGTGTTTCTGGGTGTGCGTATGTGTGTCTATGTGCACATGCGTGAAGCGGTAAGGTACCAAAGGGGACTTAAAAAAATAATGTTCGATTTTTAATAATTAGACCGATCTGATATTATTTTAATTTATTACTAATTATGAATTGTTCTGTAATAAACAGTTAATTTTGCTGTTCAGCAAAGAAACATGGTTAGTACATTTTATTCTGAGGAAGATAATTGACTGGATCCGTAACTGAGAAAATGTTAAGAATATGTTGTGACCTGTGGAAAGGTGGGAGTGAATGAACAGTGCACACCTCCAGCCTCGATAGTAACAATACGTATGAAGCATAACCTGGGGTCATATAGTGTTCTGACGGTCATTCAAAGACAGCAGCCATCAGGTGGATTGGAATGAATACCTGGGATACAGTTGCTGGATTGGAATAAAGGTGATGGATTCAGTCCTGCCAATGTTAGAGAAACGACAATTATGGCCGATCCATAGAAATTATGTTGGATAAGTAAATAAAAGCAAAATATTGCAGATGCTGGCAATCTGAGATAAAAGCAATAAATGTTTCAAATACACAGTTGATCAGTCAACATCTGAGGAGTGAGAAAGAAGGTTAAAATTTCAGGTCCGTGACCTTTGATCAGAACATTCTGAGTTGTGCACATGCTGGATTGTGGAGGGTGATTTACCTGAGTTATCATGTTGAGTGAGCATGTGGACGCTTGAATAATCTGGAGAAGCGATTGGACAGGGTACGAGCTGTGGATAGAGAGAGAGGTTGAGTGAGAGACAGAGAGCAAGCGAGAATGAATAGGGAAAATGAAATAGAGGGAGAGAGAGAAAGACAGAGGGAGAATGAAGGAAGAAGGAGAAAGAGGGAGAGAGGCCACAGTATGAATAATTCACGAATATGAACTGCTAAATTTTCTGTAACTATTATAGTGAAACTGTGAGTTGAAGGTATGATTAGGATTTTGCTAGATTGGGTGAGATTTACTGCTGGACTCACTCCCTGTTTGTTACTCCGGTCATATCCTCAACCTGTTTCAGTGAATATTCCTCTTAATTATTTCTGAACTGAGTAAATAACTTAATGGAAGCAGTTATTTACCGAATGAAATGGTGCTTCACTTTGCTCGCTTTACAAACCCTTCAGGACCTGCCTCCTCCCCAGTTCCCAAATGTCATTTTGTTTATATCACTACAATCCACTCTCTGGCTCAGCCTCCATCGGCCTCTTCCCGACCTAAAACTGTCTAGCACTCACCACAGCGGCACTCGACATTTTCACTTTTCGGGTCAGCCCACGTTAACTCTCTTAACCAAGAAGTAAAAAACAGCTTCCCTGCTCCTCACTTACTCGGCCATTGGTCTGGAGGCTAAACTGGATTTAAACCATTGGATTCCTTCTTTGAAAAACCCTTTGCCCTTCCACCCTGGCAGCGCGCCCTCACCTAGACCTTCCACTGTATCCAATGATCATTTTATTTCACCTTTATTTTTACAAATCAATTATTGATAAATGTGTTCAAAAAATATTCTGACCGAAATGCTGGATGCTGCAACAAAGCAGTCAATTTAATACCAGATCATGTCAAACTTGAGGTCTGTTTTAACTTGAGGTCTGGCCATTAATATCTCTGCATCCTTTTCTATCTCTTTCAGTTAACCTGGTGGCGATTCTGATCCTGTCCCGAGGAAAGTGCGGTCTCTCCAAATGTGTCACTCACTACCTGGTGGGAATGGCAGTGTCTGATCTGCTTGTCATTATCACAGATCCTATTTTGAGGTGGATTCCAAGTATTTATTTCACAGATTCATTCCTGTTCATTACTCCCATCTGCAGGTCAATTTATTTCCTCATTTTTGCAACCACAATGATTTCTGTCTGGTTGACAGTCGCTTTCACATTTGATCGATTTGTAACCATTTGTTGTGAGAAGCTAAAGACGAAATATTGCACTGAGAAAACAGCAGCTGTGGTTATCGGAACAGTAAGTGTGCTGTGCGCTTTGGAAAGTCTTCCCTGGTACTTTACAATCGAACCTTTATATATAATTGATAATGTTCCCTGGTACTGTATCTCCCAGGAAATATTCAATACTTCCCCCGCATGGAGCGCGTTTGAGTTGTTTCATCGCGTTTTAACTCCTTGTGTCCCGTTCTTTCTGATTTTGCTGCTCAATGCTCTGATTGTGAGACGTATTTTAGTGGCCAGTAGAGGCCGCAGGCAACTCCGGGGCCTCAGCAGTGGACAGAATCACAATGACTCAGAGATGGAGAATCGAAAGAAATCTATTATTTTACTGTTTAGTATATCTGGCAGTTTTATACTGTTGTGGGTGACGCAGGTCGTATTTTACATCTATCAGCGAATTACAAAACAATATCCTTCCTCCACCAATGACCCTCTTTATATCACAGAATACACAGCAGGAATGCTGCAGCTTCTCAGTTCCTGCACCAACACGTGTATTTACGCAGTGAGCCAGACTAAATTCCGAGAAGAGCTGAAAAAGATCCTGAAATACCCACTTAATCTAATTGTTAAGTTAGTTAAATCATAGAAAAAGTGAATATTTCGTGTTTTAGCACTAAGATCCGCTCCAGACTCCACAATCTAAGCTCAATACAGGGTTATAAATTTTCTATTCACAGTCCAGAGCCCGAATATGATTGTACACTTGATTTTGTAATACTTTATGAAAAATTGGACCTACTGAGAGCGGTTATCTTTTCAGAAGGCACAAGAATGGTTTCTCAAAAATGACGGTGCTAAAGAGCACAGCTGACCATTAATTGAAGCAGCTCTCAATCAAAGGGGCTTCCGTTGGATTGATGACAGAGAGAGAAGGTAGTGTACTGATAATATTACTGAGCTACTAATCCAGAGGCCCATGTTAATTATTTGGGAATACAGGCATACCTCACTGCATTGCTGCTGGAGGAATTCAGATTCAATTAATTAATAAAAATCTGGAATTGAAAGGTGGTCTGAGTAATAGTGCCATGAAATAAAAAGCTTAATTGTCGAACAATATTCTTATTGAGGATGCGCCGGCATTGGTTAGCACCGCAGCCTCACAGCTCTAGCGGCCCGGGTTCAATTCTGGGTACTATCTGTGTGGAGTTTTCAAGTTCGCCCAGTGTCTGCGTGGGTTTTCTCCGGGTGGTCCGGTTTCCTCCCACAAGCCAAAAGACTTGCAGGTTGGGAAGTAAATTGGCCATTACGAATTGCCCCTAGTATAGGTAGGTGGTAGGGAAATATAGGTACAGGTGGGGATGTGGTAGGAATCTGGGATTAGTGTAGGATTAATATAAATGGTCTGCACAGACTCGGTGGGCCGAAGGGCCTGTTTCAGTGTTGTATCTCTAAACTAAATGCCTGGGTTACATGTAATTCAACTCACCCATGTTAACAGAGAGAGACAGAGGGAGTGATGGTGTGAGGGAGAGAGAGATGGAGAGAGAGACAAAAGGAGGGACAGAGTGAGATGTAGATACTGAAACGTGGAGAGCAAAAGAGAGATTGAAAGATATAGAGAGAGACAGAGGGAGCTGGATATGTACATACATGACAAAGGGAGAGACAGAGGGAGGATGACACAAGTTGCAACGATCAGTAACAATCCCCATTCTCTGCCCAGTCATGTGTTCAGGTTTAGTGTGTATGTTTTAGGGGCGAGTGTTGCAAATGTCTTCTGCAAATGCCTATTGTTGCTAAATCAGTTGTTCCATTTTAAATCTAAGATGGACCTTATTGAATGCATTTCGGAAATTGAAACATTCTTCAGTCACTTTCTGTCCCTTGGTGTGTGTGTGTGTGTGTGTGTGTGTGTGTGTGTGTGTGTGTGTGTGTGTGTGTGTGAATGCCAGTCTCTCTCTCATCTCTCGGAACCTCAGTAAAACACCACATACTTCTGTTAGTCATTTGATGTTGGCTGCTTTTGGTGAGACCACAACTGCAGTGGGTGCCCCTCTTATGCAGGCTGGTCAGAAACCCATATCCCGCTATTTAATGGCATATTCTCTATGCTTTAAACACTTTAAATGATTAATTCATAACCAGGCTTATTACAAACACTGATCTTAGCGTCGAGAGAAGTTCGATTTTACCTCAGTGTTTTGAAAATCTCAATCCCTGATTCCACACCCAGCAAAGCATATTATATGGCGCGAGGCTGCAAATGTTGTTACACTCAGTATGCACAGTACCTTCATGTTGCAATAAGTTGTTATAATGTCTGTTCAAACAAGTGCCATCCTACACGGGCAAAATTTCACTGGGTCAACATTCTCAGCAAACACTAAAGCATTCCAGAAAGAGAGTCTCACAAATTTAACAAAAGTTTCATTTTCTGAGTCTCGCTAACCTGTTTTGATTTTCTGATGGGTGGCATTAGCTAGGTTTCGTGCTCTGACCTGACCCCACAATATCATGTGTGCGGGGCAAGATTACTGCCCACTGAGTCACAGCTGGTTCCAATGATCCCAGAAAGTTTCGTTTCTATGTGCGGCCAGATTTGTTTTTGTCCCATGCGTGGTCCCTTCAACGTTTCAAGGAATCTTTGCAGACGTGTGTATTTTTCTCATGGAGCAGGACCTGTGTGGTACCTTCCAGGCTGCCGCACACAGTTTTGTGAGAACACTGACCGACACTCTCCATCCCAATCTCTTCCTTTTTCTCCCTGGTTCTCTTAACTCATTTCAGTCCTTTCCTCTCTCTGTCATTCTCGCTCCATCTCTATCCCTGTCTTTCTCAGTTACTCTCTCCATCTGGATGGAGGAGGAGAAAGCGAGGCAGATATTGAAGATGCTTTCCTCTATATCTAACCCACACTGTACCTGCCATGGGAGTGTTTGATAGAACAGAGAAGACAGAGATTTACTCTGCAGCTAATTCTGTTCCTAAATCTCTCCATCTCACTACCTCTCTTTCCTCTTTGAAGACGCTCCCTCAATCCAACCTCTCTGTCCAGGTTTTTGGTCGTCTAGGCTAATGGTTCCTGAGGTGGGTTGGTGCCATTATTTTAGTCATTCGTGGGATGTGCGTGTCGCTGGCAATGGCAGCATTGATTGCCCATCCCTAATTTCCCTTTGAGAGGTTGGGGGTGAGCCACTTTTTTGAACAAGTGCAGTCCATGTGGGTAGGAGCACCCACTGTGCTGTTATGAAGAGATTTCCAGGACTTTGACCCAGCGACAATGAAGGGACGGAGACATAGTTCCAAGTTAGGATGGTGTGCGACTTTAGTTGCTGTCTGCAGACAATATTTTCAGTGCACAGGCTCTATAACTGTTTAATTAATATTTTTAACATGGTTAATTGTTAAGTTTCTCCTATATTCTGTCTGTCTCTCCCCGTCTCCCCTTCTTCTTTCTACCCGTCTCTTTCTCCCTCTTTCTGCCCATCTCGCCCTCGAACTCTCTCCTTGTCTCTCTGATGAAGTCCAAGATCACATATATTTTGCTAATTACTCTCTTGAAATGTCCTGCAGAGTTGAAAGAAGACTGAAGGTGAGCCTCCAGGCCCCTCTGTACGTGTGCAGTCTTGAGAAATGTGCAATAGTAGATTCAAACTAATAACATGGTTTCACGAAAAGTAAATTGTGTATTTTGAGTATGTAACTGGGAGACCAGTTAAAGATCATCCAGTAGGTGTTTCAAACTTAGTTTTCGAAAAGGCGCCACACAAAAGATTAAAATGAAAAATAAGTACACATGGAGTTAAGGGGTACTATATTAGCATGGACGAAGAACTGGTTAATGAACAGGAATCAAACAATAGGGATAAACAGAACATTTTTAATTTGGCAGACTGGGACTCCTGGAGTGCTGCTCGGGCCTCATTTATTTGTTCTGAACATATTTGTTCTGAACCCTCACTGACTCCCCCTGCCTCTCTCGGTCCCTCGGCCATTCTTTGTCACTTTATCTATCATCTTCTCTCTCTGAATGCCTGTCTAAATCCTCACTCAGAACCTCAATAACAAAACACAGTCACAACATTAGCCATTCATTCATTTAACGTTAGTTTACTAACATCCAACAGCCATTTTAGGTTTGTTCACGATGGCGCTGTTGTGTTCCCACAGGACGGGGACATTTATTTCCGAGACTGACTACACACTAATGTATGGTTAATGCTTAAAAAAGTGATGGTCCAGACACATGGTGACGCTGGGACACACAGTAGTGGACAGGAGTGAATTATTTCTTGTACACAGCTGTACCATATGTGCACAGGAGCTGACTCTGTATTAAATTCAGTCACGGGATATGGGAATCACTGGAAAGAACGGCATTTATTGCCGAATTTCCCTTGGAAGGTGGTGATGAGCAGCTAGCCTTATCAAACCTCCTTGTTACCCCGCGAAAGAATCAATTAAGTTAGTCTGACACGATCTTCACTTAACAAATACACGCTGACTGTGCTTGTTTAATCTGCACCTTTTTAAATGACGATTCATATTGTTCACCAGAATGTTTCCCAATACTTTGCCCTCCACTGAGTTTAGGCTGGGTGGCTTGTAATTACTCAGTCTATCCCTTGCTCATTTTAAAAATCAATTTGCAGTCTTCCAGGCCTCTGGCATCATGCCCGCAAGTAGAGAGGATTGGAAAATGATGGTCAGAGCCTTCGATATTTCCTCCCTTGCACCTCTTAACAGTCTGATGCAGTTCAATTATCAGCTTTCAAATATACAAGACCGTTTAACATTTCCTCTCTCACTGTTTATCCCATCCGAAATTTCAAACATCTCCTCCTTGACTACAATATCAGCATTGCGCCCTCTTTTGTGAAGACTGATGTAAAATATTCACGAAGAACTATGCCGACATCTTGCAGCTCCTCAGGTAAATAGAATGAGGAGAGGCATTATAAACTGGAGGATACAATTATAAAGGAGGTGACGTGGCAAAGAGATCTGGGGGACACGTGCAAACATCATCGAAGGTGGCAAGGAAGGTTGGTGAAAGTGGTTCAAAAGTCATATGGATCATGGGTTTATAAATAGAGTGAGGCGTGGAGTAAAAAAGCAAGCAGATTGTGATGAGCCGCTGTAAAACATTGGGTCGGCCTCAACTGGAGTTCTGTGTCCAATTCTAGGAACCACAAGTTGGGATGAATGTGAAGACTGCAGAGAGTGTGCAGAAAAGATTGACGAGAATGTTTTCATAAATCGAGGATTTCAGTTAAGTGTTTAGATAGAGATGCTGGGTTTGTTTTCCTCAGAGAAGAGGTTAAGGAGTTTTCATTGAGGAGTCATCCTTCTTAGCTGAAACGATTCCATGATATGAGAAAAAAGTTGTACATATATTATTCCCGCCAAAGTGAACACACAGACTTTTCTCCACAGTATATTCCATCAGCAACTTTCTTGCCCACTCAGTGAAACTGCCCATATCCTATCTGTGGACTCCTCACAGCTTACTGTACCACCCGAATTTGCGTTATCAGCTAGCTGGATACATTACTCTCCATCCCTTCATCCAACAATCAATTAGCCCCACGATTGTCTTCATCTGTTTAAGATCAACAACGTTTTTCAGTTATTACTGCACTATATCCTGCCTCTGTTCTTAAACACTAGACCCTACCTCCGTTGCTACTGCACCAGACTACATCTTGGCTTGTTCCACTGCGCCAGGTATTTGCTAATGCTGCGTTTCACCCTGTCTCAGTTTACACTGCACATGACCATTTCTCTGTTTATAATACAATAGGGCCTGTCTCTACTCTATATCTAACCCCATGCTGCCTCTGCCCTGGGAGTGTGAGATTAGACAGTGCAGCTGGGAATTTACTCTGTGGCTGACACGGCACTGTGCTTGGCTTGGGAGCGTTTAACGGGACTGTGTAGATGGAGGTTCACTGTGTATCCCTGGAATTTGGGAGGTTAAGGAGTGATTTAATCAACGTTTTCAAGTTAATAATGGAAACTGATAGGGTAAACGGAGAGAAACCATTCCCATAGAATGTGGAGTCTAGGAAATGGAGGCATCGTCTAAAAATTGAAACATATTCTAAATGCTTTTCAGGAGTGAAATGGAGAAACACTTCGACATACCAGGTGTAGTATCAGTTTGAATCTCTCTTCCACAAACGGCAATTGATGCTGTGCCACATGTTTACATTTACATTAAATCTAATGTTGTTGAAAAATATCATTAACAACTGACAAACATTAGAGGCAGAGCGAAGGGGAGACAGAGTGCGAGGGGAACTTGACAGAACCTCAGTAACAATCCCCATTGTTTGCCCAGAACTGCGTTGGGGGCTTAGTGTAAGTGTTTTTAGGGGCGAGTGTTGGATCAGTGTTTGATACTTTCAAAATGTAGTGACATTTCCAGCAAGGGCAAGAGCTAAAGGTTCAAAATTAACGAATAAATGGCTGGTATGTCCTGGGAGAGACAGAGAGGGATAGAGAGATGACAAGACTGGGAGTGGGTGAGATGGTGTGAGAGAGATACAAGCAGTCATGTAAAGAGGCAGAGACAGGGAGAGAAGAAGAGACATGGAAAGAGGGAGAGGTAGAGACAGACAGAGATAGAGACAGACAGGGAGAGGGGGAGACAATGGCAGAGGGAGAAGAAACGACAGAGAGAGAGGGAGAGTCAGAGACAGACGGAGAGAGGGAGAGATATAGACAGTGATCAGGAAAGACAGTGAGAGACACAGAGATAGTGGAGAGACAGAGACAATCGAGAGACAGAGGGACGGGTTGTGTTCAAATAAATGGAGAAGGAAATGAAGTTCTGTGTAACTCTCATTCTTTGAATATCGTCAGGGGCCCCTGGGGTTACATTACGCAATAGTGAATCTGGGCACAAATAGACACACACACACATCACATGCAAACACACACACACTTTACAAGTCACACCACCTTTCACACATGCAACTGAGAAAGCCTAACTTCACTGGTAAATGCACGTGTCTTGATTCTTACAGTTCCATGTGCCATAAGATTGACCTTATCGCCAACCTTGTAAATAAAACCCAAGCCTTTTGCTCACCATGCAAGCTAGATGCTGAAAGAGGTTGAATCAAAGGCATCCTGCGTGACAATGGCTACCCTGATCAAATCATTTGTCGCTGTATAACGCATAAACTTAAAAACGGGCCTAAGGCCCTCATTTTCTGCCCTAAAATGTGCACAGCCTACCTCGGATTCGCCTGGAATGGTAATGTATCCCAACAATTTGAGCAAGAGGTGAAGCTAGCAGTTTCACGCTGCTACTATGCATCAGCAACTCGTGTGATATTCACAACTGACAGGATGCTGCTGTGAAGCCAAAAAAGACATTCTGCCAATCACACAATGAGTAATGTGATATATGACTTTCAATGCCAGTGTGATGCTCAATACATAGGCCGTACATCCCAAGTAATGGCAGATCGTATTACACAACATGTCCCTTCTGCTATTCGCAATGGGTAAGGTACAGGACATATCCAAACAACCCGTGCTTGCAAAACTCAAAACACGATGTCCGACTTCAGATGTGATTCCATGATTGGGTAGCACTTGTTGAATTATTCTCAGTGTGATAGGAATTATGCTGACAATTCAAGATTGTCAGTCAGGCCGCAGCGTGGCATATTTAAGCGTACTGGAAGCTGCACATAATAAATCACAGATCCTTGTGCTATTCAGACTGAAGGAACATGTGCACATATTGTGCCTGTTTCAAAATAAGTGACAGCCATTCTCTGGTTCATTCCTCAGGGCTACGCCTTGACCAATCATAGGCAAGCTGGCTGATTTAAATTTCAAAGAAAGCTTGGCAGTTGACTGTCAATCACCATAAACTTGTGCATTCTCCATGACAGCACCTCTATCAATCAGAGTCGACTAGCGAACCAATCAACAGTCTCTTCCCATACTGTATTAATTTGTTGGTTTCCCTTACAATGGTATTCTCGCGATTGGTCCTGAAGAGTGCAAGAAGAAAATGGTTGACAAAATGTCTGCATTTTCAGCAATGCTCTATTTCTGTGCTACCAACCGTTTATTATTAAATGATTCACAGGTACAGATGTGATCCAGTTTGCATTGTTATTAAATGCTTCACGTTGACCAGATTAGGTCCAGTTTGCCTTATTAGCAAATCGTTCACAAATACTAGATGTGCTTCAGTGTGCATTATTATTAAATGCTTCCCATTTACTAGATGTTGTCCAATCTTTATGAAATTCTTCACTATTGCTAGATGTGCTTCAGTCTGCATGATTATTAAATGGTTCACATTTACCAGATGACGTCCGCTTTGCATTATTATTAAGTGCTTCATGTTTATCTTATGAGGACAAGAGTGAATTATTATACTGACTAAGCAGGTACCAAGTATGATCCAATATGCATGATCATGAAAATCTTCACATTTGCCGTGCACAGCTCTGTGTGAAATGGGAAATGTTGGCTTTGTGGTAATGTAAATTAGTTAATTATCCAGAACCCAGGCTAATACCCTGGGATCACCGAGTCAAATATCATCATAGTTGCTGGTGAAACTTAGATTCAATTAACTACCAAAAATTTGGAATTGAAAGCTCGCCTCACAATGTTGCTGTGAAACTACCTTTACTTGTTCCGGCATACATGTGAGTCCAGACCCACTGCAATGTGGTTGACTGTTAATTGTCCTCTGAAATGGCGTAGCAAGTCAGTCAGTTGTCAAGGGAAATTAGGCATAGGCGACAAATGCTGGCCTCGACAGTGATGCCCACATTCCATGAAAGAATTAAAAAAGTCTTAACAATTCACATTTCCCAGGTATGCTCCAATTTGCATTCTTATTGAACACAATGTGAACTATTGTATAAATGCTCATATTTACCACGTATGGTCTATTGTGCTTTATTATTAAATGCTTCATATTTCCAAGATATCGTCCAGTGTGCATTATTAAACATTGGACATTTACCAGATGTCGCACAGTGTACATTATTATTAAATCATTTACTTAACCAGATTTGGTACTGTGTGCAATATTATTTAATGCTTCACATGTACCTGATGTGGTCCAGTGTGCATTGATATTAAAAGTTTCACATTTATCAGAAGTAATCTAGTGACCATTACTTTTACATGCTTCAAATTTACAAGATGTGGTCCAATTTGCATTATTACTGATTGCTTCACATTCACCAGATTACGTCAAGTCTGCATTATTTAATGCATCACACTTACCAGATGTGGTCCACTGTGCATTAATATTAAATGATTCACATTTACCCGATGTGGTCAATCTGCATTATGATTAAATGCTTCACATTTACCGGATGTTGTAAAATGTGCATTATTATTCAATTATATAATGTGTTACGTTTACCAGATGTGATGCAATGTGCATTATTTTTAAATGCTTCACATTTACCAGATTTGGCAACGTGCAGATTATCATTACATGCTTCCATTTTTACCAGATGTGGCCAGTGCGTATTCTAATTAAATAAATCATATTTCCCAGATGTGTCCAGTGTGCATTATCATTAAATGCTTCACATTTACCAAATGTAGTCACGTTTGCTTTGGCATTAAATGCCTCACACTTACTAGATGTGGTACATTGAGCACTATTTTTTATTGACGCGCATTTAGCAGATGTGGTCAGTGTACACCATTATTAAATGCTTCATTTTTAGCAGATGCGGTCGAGTGATCAATATTATTAAATGATTCACGTTTACGAGATGTGGTCCAGTGAATAGTATTATAAATTATTTACTTCACCAGAATTGGTTCAGTGTGCAATATTATCAAATGTTTCACATTCACCTGATTTGGTACACTGTGCAATATTATCAAATGCTTCACATTCACCTGATTTGGTACACTGTGCAATATTATCAAATGCTTCACATTCACCTGATTCGGTACACTGTGCAATATTATCAAATGCTTCACATTCACCTGATGTGGTCCAGTGTGCATGATTATTCCATGCTTCACATTTACAATATGCGGTCCAGTTCGCAGTTTTATTGAGGATTAAACACTTACCACACATGATGCAATATGCATTATCATTAAACTTTTCGCATCTTCCACAGTTAGGTCTGTGTGCAATGCAAGGTGGTGGTGTAGTGCTGATGTGACTAAGTTATTTATCTCGAGACGCAGTTGGATTCTCTGCGGCTATGGTTTCAAACGGCATCAGAGCAGTTGGTGGATTTTTAGTTTCAGTTAATTCATAAGAATTCAGAATTGAAAGCTAGCTTCAATGCTGCAGCCATGAAACTTTATTTGATGATCTAATCACCCATCTTGTGCACTAATGTCCTTTGGGGAAGAAATTCTGCAGTCCTTAACTGGTCTGTCCGACTGTGAGTCCGGAGCCACAGCAATGTGATTGGCTCTTAACTACCCTCTGAAGAGGCCCATCCAGCCACCCAGTTGTCAAGAGCTATTAAGGATGGGCAGAAAATGCTGTCCTTTCCAGCGATGCCCACACCCCATGAAATACTTAAAATTAGTGAACAATTCAGATTTTCCACGTGTGTTCCAATTTCCATTATTTTTGAACAGTTGATATTTAAAACGTATGGATTATTTACCAGTGTGCATTATTTACAATTATCAAATTTTGATCCATTTGAATTATTATTAAATGATTCACATATACCAGATATGGCACAGAGTGTATGTATTATAATATTTTTTCATAATAACTAAATGTGGTCCAGTGTGCCTTATTATTAAATGGTTCACATTTATTAGAAGTGATGCAGTGTGCATATCACTAAAGTTATCAGATTTACGAGAGGTGGTCTAGTCTGCATTACGAATATATTCATCATATTAATCACATGTGGTCCCGTGTGCAGATTATTCAATGTTTCACATTTACCAGGTATGTCCCAGACTGTATTATTATTAAATGTTTTGTAACAATTAGCTGAGGTCCAGTGTGCAATATTATTAAATGTTTCACATTTACTAGATGTCGGGCTGTCTGTATGCTAATTTATTCAACACATTTACCATGTATGGTCCAATGTGCATTGTTATTAAATGGTTCACATTTACCACTTGTGGTGCTGTGTGCATTATTATTAAATGGTTCACATTTGCCAGGTAAGTCCCAGAGTGTATTATTATTATATGTTTTGTAACAATTAGCTGTGATCCTGTGTGCAATATTATTAAATGTTTCACATTTACTAGATGTCGTGCTGTCTATATTACTAATATATTCATCACATTTACCACTCTTGGTTCTGTGTGCATTATTATTAAATGCAGACAGAAATGAAAATTGAAGACAGAAAATTCAGAAATGAAAATGGAAGGCAGCAAATTACTGGATGAGTCTGGAAGACAGAGCAAACGACAGTTAGACAATAATAAAAGAGTTTGGCAGTGCTCAAGTGTATCTATTTCAATACAGGTAGTATCGAAAATAAAGCAGATGAGCTGAGGGCACAGATAGACACGTAGCAGTATGATATCATAGGTATTATAGAAGCATGGCTTAAGGAGGGACAGGAATGGCAGCTCAACGTTCCTGGTTGCAGGGATTTCAGATGCACAGGGAGGAGGATAGGCAAGGAGGGAGAGTGGCAATTTTGGTCATGAAAACTATTGAGCTGCGAAGAGGGATAATATTTTGGAAAGTTCATCAAATCACGCCATATGGATTTAGCTAAGGAACAAAAAAGGTGCAATCCCACTGCTGGGAGTGTACTATAGTCATCCCAAACAGTCAGCTGGAGATAGAAGAGCAGCTTTGTCGGAAATCTCTGAGAAGTGCAAGAGCAATAGGGCATTAATAGTAGGGGACAATAACTGCACCAATATTAACTGGGATAGTTTTAGTGTGAAAGGAATTGAGCGAGCAGAATTATTGAGGTGCATTCAGAAGAAACTTTTTGCGCAATTTGCAGCAAGTCCAGAAAGAGAGAGAGCAGTTTTAGACTTAGTTTTAGGAAATGAAGATGGGCAGGTGGAAAGCGTGGCAGTGGGAGAGCATTTTGGTGGCAATGATCACAATTCAGTCACTTTTAACCGAACTGTGGAAAAGGACAGCGACAGAACAGGAGTTAGAGTTCTCAGTTGGGGCAAGGCCAATTTTACTAAACTGAGAAGTGATTTAGCGAAAGTGGTTTGGAAACAGCTACGTGAAGGTAAATCAGTGTCAGAACAGTGGGAGGCATTCAAAGGGGAGATTCAAGGGGTTCAGCGTAAACCTGTCCCCACAAATAAAAAGGGTGAGACGGCCAAACCTTCCCGCCCACCGCCCCCCCCCCCCCACACACCCCATGGATGTCAAGGAGCCCAGAGCTAAGGTGGAAAAGAAAAGCTTATGTCCGACGCCGAGAACTCAAAACTACAGAAAGGCGAGGGGAGTATAGAAAGTGTAGAGATTAAATCAAAATGGAAATAAGGAAAGCAAAGAATGTGCATGAAAGAATATTGGCAAGCAGATTAAGATCAACCCAAATTCTGCTTTATCGATACATGAAGAGGAAGAAGGTAATGAAGGAGAGAATAGGGCCCACAAAAGACCAAAACGATAACCGAAGTGCAGGAGCAGAAGATAGTGGTATGGTTATTAATATATATGTTGCGTCTCTCTTCACAAAAGAGGGGGACGATGCAGGTATTGTAGTTAAGGAGGAGTAGTGTGAATTATTGGATGTGATAAACATAGTGAGAGAGGAAGTATTAATGGGATTAGTATCCTTGAAAGTTGATGAATCATCAGGGCCGGATGAAATGTAGCCCAGGCTGTTAAAAGAAGCAAGATAGGAAATAGTGATGGTCTGACTATCATTCCTCAGTCCTCACTGGATACAGTTGTGGTGCCAGAGGATTGGATAATTGCTAATGTTGTACCTCTGTTTAAAAATGGAGCGAATAATTACAGGCCAGTAATTCTAATCTCAATAGTGGTCAAATTACTGGCATCTATTGTGAGAAACAGGATCAACTTTCATTAGAAAGGCATAGGATAATCAAGGATAGTCAGCATGGATTTGTTAAGGGAAGATCTTGTTTCAACAAATTGATCGAAATTTTTGAAGATGTCACAAGAAAAGTAGATGAGGTTAGTGCAGTTCATGTGGTCCACACGGATTTTCGGCAAGGCTTTAGACAAGGTCCCACATGGCAGACTGGTTAAAAAAGTAAAATCCCATGGAATGCAGGGAAATGCAGCAATGTGGATACAAATTTGGCTCAGTGGCAGGAAACAAATGTTAATTGTTGACGGCTGTTTTAACGACTGGAGGGCTGTTTCCAGTTCCAGCGCCGTTCTGCAGGACTCTGTTCAGGGTCCCATGCTTTTGTGGTGTATATAAACGATTTGGACGTACATGTAGGGGGCATGATCAAAACGTTTGCGGACGACACAATGGTTGGGAGATATCGAGAAGAACATCTGTAGGCTGCAGGAAGATATTGATGGTCTGGTCAGATGGGTTAGAAAAAATTCAACTTGGAGAAGTGTGAGGTGATGCATTTGGGGAGGTCAAACAAGGCAAAAGAATACACAATGAATGAGAAAATACTGACAGGTGTAGAGGAAGTCAATGTCCACAGACCTTTGAAGGTCGCTGAACAGGTCGATAAGCTGGTTACGAAGGCATATGGAATCCTTTCCTTTGTTAGACGAGGTATAGAATACAAGAGCAGCAAGGTTTTTCTGGAACTGTCTGACTCATTGGTTAGGCCACGCCTTTAGTATTGTGTGCAATTCTGGTCTCCTCATTACAGGAAGGTTGTAATTGCACTGGAGAGGGTACAGAGGAGGTTTTCGAGGATGTTGCCAGGACTTGAAAAATGCAACTATGTGGAAATATTGGATGGGCTGGGGTTGTTCTCCTTGAAGCAGAGCAGTCTGAGGGGAGATCTGATGAAATTTAGATCTGATGAAATTTGCAAAATTGTGTGGGCCTGGATAGATTGGAGGAGAAGGATTTATTCACCTGAGCAGAAAGGCCAGTGACTAGCAGGCATCGATTTAACGTGATTGGTACACAAATTAGTGGGGAGATGAGGGAACCCTTTTTCACCCAGAGGGTGGTGTTTGTCTGGATCTCATTGCCTGAAAGGATAGTTGAGGCAGCTCCACTCAACATATTCAAAAGGAGTCCGGATATTCATCTCAAGTGCCATAATCTGCAGGGCTACGGACCGCGTACTGGAAGGTGGGATTAGAATAGGTGGATCTTTTTCCCTAACACAGACATGATGTACCAAGTTGCCTCTTTCTGTCCTTGAACTTTACATGATTCTATGATTCACATATAACAGATATGATCCAGTATGCATTATTGCTCATGGTTTCATATTTAACCGATGTGGTCCAGTGTACATTACATTTGTACACTTGACATTTACAAGATCTGGTTGAATCCAGATTATTATTACCTGCTCTAAAGTGACCAGATGAATTTCCATTCTTTTTATTCCTTTTTTTCTGAATTAGACATTTTTGTTGTATTTGCCTTACCTGTCTTCTTTCTTTCTATTTTATATCAAGTGTGGGGGCAGACCCAATGCAGCTGCACTCTGCTTCTGAGCTGGTTCATTGGCCAGCTCTCACTCTCAAGAGAGTCAGCCTGTTTCCTCCCATCACCTGCTATCGTGGTGTTACGGAATATATATGAAAATGAGGTGTTATAGTCTGGATTGCAATTCACACAGCTTGGTGCAGCATTCTGATCAATTGTTTGCTTTGTTCCCAATCTCCGATTCAGTGTAAACAGAAGTTTCATCCCATTCTTCAACTCTTCCGTGAACGTTCCCGGTGTCAGTCCACAGATACATGTGTTGTTACAACAGCTGACAAGCTGCAGCAGGCATCCCGTTTGCTTGGTGATGTATGTTGGGTTACTGTCGTATTGTTTGTATAATTGTGGTCCCCCACACCCACCACCTCAGGAAATGCGCAACAGATGCCACCCAGTGAATAGCGGAATTGCCAGACATAGTAAAGAGCAAGATCATTGATCTCTTCCAGTTCTTGCTGTCTGGATCATTTTAGTCATCCATGCTGCGTAGCAGTGCCCTGCCGGAATATATTGGACGTAGGAATATGTTGGACAGTGAGCGCATTGAACAACAGGATGAAAAGGTTCGGCTGTAAATGCGTTAAAATTCTGTCAAACCACCCATCCGCCACGGATAAATATGCCTCTGATCTCTCGCTCTCTGACGCCGAAGGTTCTGTACTCAGCAAAGTACTCCGTTTTATCCCCTTACGCCCCACCTCAATGAATCTCGCACTCGACATAACGTTGAGCTGATCTTCCATCGCCTGCGCCTCGGAGCTCACTTCTTTGACCAGGAGAACCCCCAGCCCGCCCCCAACCGATCAGCAGACCCATTCACCCACCTCCAGCATTCTCCCTCTACTTGGACCCCTCCCCCAACCTCTTACCCGCTCTTGATCTTTTCATTGAAATCTGTTGGCGAGGCATTGGTCATCTCAATTTCTCTGCCCCCCTGACTCACTCTAACCTGTCCTCCTCTGAACTTGAGACATTCCGTTCTCTCAGGTCTAACCTCGACATTTTCATCAAACCTGCAAGCAAGGGTGGTGCTGTTATTGTATGACATACCGACATCTGCCTTGTAGAGGTTCAGCGCCAACTTGCAGATGCTTCTACCTACCTCCACTGAACCATGACCCCATCACCGAACATCAAGCGACTGTCCACAAGACAATCACTGACATCTTCCAACCTCATCATCCCGCAATCCTGGACAGCCCACTTCTACCTCCTTCCCAAAATCCACAAGCAGGACATCCCTAGCAGAACCATTGTGTCAGGTTGCTCCTGCCCCAATGAACTGATTTCTTCCTATCTTACCTCTATCCATTCTCCACTGGTCCCGACTCTTCTGACCTACATCTGAGACTCTTCTGAGGCCATATGTCATTTTTACAATTTCCAGTATCCTGGCCCCAACCACCCCCTTTTCACTATGGACGTTCAATCTCTCTACACCTCCACCCCCACCAGGGCGATTTGAGGACTCTCCGTTTCTTCCTTGAATAGAGGCCCAACCAATCCCTATCCACCACCACCCTCCTCTGCCTGACTGAATTAGCTTTCACATCGAACAACTTCTCCTTCAACTCCACTCACTTCTTTCAAGTAAAAGGTGTTGCTGTGGGGAACCGCATGGATCCTAGTTATGCCTGCCTTTTAGTGGGATATGTCGAACATATGTTGTTCCAGTCCAACTCAGGCTCCCTCTCTCAAGTATTTTTCCGGTACTTTGATGACTGTATCGGTGCCGTTTCCTGCTCCCTCCCCGAACTGGATAACTTTATCAACCTTGCTTCTCTCAGGTTTACATGGTCCATCTCTGACACTTCCCTTCCTCGACTTCTCTATCTCTATCTCTGGAGATAGGCTGTCTACTAGTGTACGTTAGAAGCCCACCGACACCCACAGCTACTTCGACTACACTTCTTCACACCCTGCCTCCTGTAAGGATTCTATTTCATTTTCCCAGTTTTTCCATCTCCGACGCATCTGCTCTGATGATGCTACCTTCCATATCAGCGCTTCTGATATGTCTTCCTTTTTCCTCAACCGAGGATTACCTCCCCACAACTGTGTTTGACAGGGTCCTCGACAGTGTCTGGTCCATTTCCCGTACCCTACCCTCGCCCCTTCCCCATCCTTCCAGAACTGCGACAGTGTTCCCCTTGTCCTCAGTTTCCACCCATCAGCCACCATATCCAAAGGATCATCCTCCGCCATTTCTGCCACCTCCGATGTGATGCCACTGCCAAACGCATCTTCCCCTCCCTTCACCTTTCAGCATTCTGAAGTGATCGCTCTCTCTCTCTGCGATAGCCTGGTCCACTCCTCCATTACCCCCATCACCTCGTCCCATTCTCATGGCACTTTCCTGTGCAATCGCAGGAGGTATAATACCTGCCCATTTTCCTACTCTCTCCTCACTATCCCAGGCCGCAAATACTCCTTTCAGCTGAAGCAGCGATTTATTTGTACTTCTGTCTACGTAGTATACTGTTTTCGCTGCTCACAATGTGGTCTCCTCTACATTAAGGAAGCCAAACGCAGACTGGATGAACGCTTTGTGGAACACCTCCACTCAGTCCGAAAGCATGACCCCGGGTGTCCAGTTGCTTGTCATTGCAACACACACCACTGCTCTCATGCTCACATCTCTGTCTTGGGATTGCTGCAGTGTTCCAGTGAGCATCAACGCAAGCTCGAGGAACAGCATCTCATTTACCGATTAGGCACACGACAGCCCGTTGGACTGAACATTGAGTTAAATAATTTCAGAGCATGACGGGCCCCCA
Source organism: Heterodontus francisci (assembly GCF_036365525.1). Classification (NCBI taxonomy): domain Eukaryota; kingdom Metazoa; phylum Chordata; class Chondrichthyes; order Heterodontiformes; family Heterodontidae; genus Heterodontus; species Heterodontus francisci. The sequence continues at coordinate 99,535 of NW_027141562.1, forward strand.
TTTTACTTTTTATTTAGTTTTTTTTTCTTCTCTCTTTTAAAAATCTTTTTTGTGTTTATATTATTTTATTTGATCTTAGTTTGTTCAGTTTGCCTACCTACTGTTTTTTTAATATTTGTGCTTGTGGCTGTTTAGTTTTCAGTCCATGAACACCCTACCTTTTAACACACCATTAACATATTTTTTGCCTTTGCTCCGTGACCTCTGGTCAGTTATTCTCTGTGACCTCGTCCTATCTACACCTTCTCTTTTGTTACCTTTTGCCCCACCCCCCCTTGACTTGCTTAAAACCTTTCACATTTCTAATATCTGCTAATTCTGAAGAAGGGTCACTGACTTGAACGGTTAACTCTGCTTCTCTTTCCGCAGATGCTGTCAAACCTGTTGAGTATTTCCATCATTTCTTGTTTTTATTGCTGCAATTTTTTGACAAGTTTCATGGCGCCTATGGAACTGATGAAAAAGACATTTATCAGCAAGTAAGTACTGTTAATTCACTTCAGTTTGATTTCAATGAATGCCACCATTAGGTGCACCATGTCGTGGCCACCAAATAATGAGTGCCATATTTGGTGAGACGGCACTTCCCTCTGGACAGGATCACAATCGTCAGCAAGTTCACTCTAAGAGAGAGAAAGAGCAAATTAACAATAAACCAAACCAGGAAACAGCCGTAGTCCCTGCTGCTTGGCACGAATTCCAGGCTTGATGTTGTCTTTGCTAATTGTATCTAGTTCCGTACACAAAACTCATCTGATGTTGCAATGAGGGCCGTTCAAATGTACAAATCACCGTTAATGAATTGCATTTTACAGAAATTGAGTTAAGGAAAAAAAGGAATTGAGGAAAAAAACGAAGAATGTGGAAAATTCTGATAGAACAACGTTAAAGCGAGCTACACCAGTGAAATATTACATTAAGAGAACAACGCAAGAGTAATGTGAAAATCCAGATGGCTGCGACTGTTCTCAACCCGTTCCATTCTTACCGATCTAATCACAGCCTGAGAATTGCCTGCAGTGGTTTCTCTTCCTGCTCCAACACTTTTACCTCTGGTGTCCCCCATGGATCTATATTTTACCCACTTATATTTCTCATTTGCATGCTGCGCCTCAAAGACATCATCCAAAGTACAACATCAACTTCCACATTTCTGTCGACTACACCCGGCTCTACATTACCAAATTCATCTCTCTCAACTCCTCGACAGCCTCTAATTTCTCAGACTGCTTGTCTGAACATCCATGATGAAGAGACATTTCCTCCAGTCACAGATTGGGAAGAGTGACCGTTGTGTTTTTCCCTTGGCACAAATATCGTCCCCTGGCTATCAAATCCAACCCCCTCCCTGGCAACTGTCTGAGTTGAACAACACTGTGCGCAGCATCAATGTCATATTTGACCTTGAGATGAGGATCAGAGCACAGAACCGCACCATCATTAAGACCACCGATTTCAACTTCTGTCCGTTACTCAACTCGGCCCCTTGATCAACTCATCTGCTGCTGCAATCTTCATCCATGCCATTGTTCCCTGCAGACTTGAATATTCCAATGCACACCTGAATGGCTTCCCACATTCTTCCTTCCATAAACTTGAATCATCCAAATCTCTGCGGCCTTTGTCTTAACTGATACCAAGTCCCGTTCTCCGATCACCGTGGTGATCGCTGGCCTACATTGGCTCCCTGACCAGCAACGCCTCGATGATAAAAATGCCATCCTTGTTTTACATTCCTTCGATTTTCTCGCCGCCTCTCTAACTCGGTAACCTCCTGCAGCTCTAACATCTTCCAAGATATACTAACTTGATTGAGTTTTTTGAGGAAGTGACGAAGATGATTGAAGAAGGAAGGGGAGTGGATGTTGTCCATATGGACTTCAGTAAAGCTTTTCACAAGGTCCCGCATGGCAGACTGGTGCAAAATATGAAGTCACACGGGATCAGAGGTGAGCTGGCAAGTTGGATACAGAACTGGCTCGGTCATAGAAGACAGAGGGTAGCAATGGAATGATACTTTTCTGAATGAAGTGCAGTGACTAGTGGTGTTCCACAGGGATCAGTGCTGCGACCTTTGCTGTTTGTAGTATATATAAATGATTTGGAGGAAAATGTAGCTGGTCTGATTGGTCAGTTTGCGGACGACACAAATGTTGGTGGAGTTGCGGATAGTGATGAGGATTGTCAGACGATACAGCAGGATATAGATCGGTTGGAAACATGGACAGAGAAATGGCAGATGGAGTTTAATCCGGACAAATGCGAGGTAATGCATTTTGGAAGATCAAATACAGGTGGGAAATATACAGTAAATGGCAGAACCCTTCGGAGTATTGACAGGCAGAGGGAACTGGGTGGATCACCTGTGCTGGCAACATTCAAGGAATCCTGGCCTTGAAGGGTAAGAAACTTCCATGTTGTCTTCAGTGTTTTTTTGTTATGTATTTATAACATGTTGCTTAATAAATTATACTGGATTCATAAGTAGCCCATTGTAATAAGTTGAAAATTCAGAACTGAGACTTTTTAAATAAATGTGTTTTACGCCTCAAAACCCCAAAACATACAAGGGTGCAACTTGGGGCCAGACGTTGATAAAAGCTAATACGAAATAACTGATCGTGAATTTGATTGGAATCTTGCTCTGATTAGTCTGACCAACTTTTTACATTCAGGGAAGGGAAATGCTAACGGAAACAACCAGACCGAGATCCGCAAGACCTGTGAACCAGATGTCATTTGAATTACGAGGAAAATGATTGGTAAAAAGCATAGAACAAATATCAGCGGAAAAGAGGAATAATTTATTATTTTAAGCTTCCAAGAACCATAGAATCAAAGGAACATAAAATGTTTAAGGCACAAAAAGAGGCCACTTTGAACCATCGTGTCTGTGCCAGCTGGAAAAGGATCCACCAATTCCAATCCCACCTTCCAACATTTAGTTCTTAGCCCTGCAGATAATGGTAGCTGAGGTTCATATCCAGACTCATTTTCAATAAGTCGAGAGTCTCTGCCTCAACCACCCTTTCAGGCAGTGAGGTCCAGATCCCTACCACCCTCTGGGTGAAAAGATTGTTTCCTAAATCTCCCCTCTATTTTTCTAGCAATCAGTTTAAAGGTATGCCCCCTCGTCACTGACCTCTCAGCTAAGGTGAATAAATCCTTCACCTCCACTCTATCCAGGCTCCTCAAGATTTTGTACATTTCAATCAGATCTCCTCACAGCCTTCTCTGTTCCAAGGAGAATAACCACAGCCTATCCAATCTTTCCTCCGACCTGCATTTTTCCAGTCCTGGCAAGATCCTCATAAATCTCCTCTGTACCCTGTCTCGTGCAATTACATCCTTTCTGTAATGAGGTGACTGGAGCTGCACAAAGTTCTCAAGTTGCGGCATAACCAATGAGTTACACAGTTCCAGGATAATCTCCCTGCTCTTATATTCTAAACCACTACTAATAAAGGAAGGATTTCCATATGCCTTCTGAACCACCTTATCGATCCTGTCCTGCTACCTTCAGTGTCCTATGGACATTGACTCCAAGGTCCCTCACTTCCGCTACACTTCTCAGTATTTTCTCTTTAATCATGTATTCCTTTGCCGTGTTTGACCTCACTAAATACACCACCTCACACTTCTTCAAGTTGAATTCCGTTTACCACTTCTTCTGCCCATCTGAGCAGACCATCAATATCTTCCTGCCGCCTGAAGTTACTCTCCTCGATATCTACCACAGGGCCAATCTTCTTGTCGTACGCAAACTTATTGATCATGATCCGTACATTAACGTCCAATCATTAATATACACCAGAAAAAGCAGGGGACCCAGTACTGAGCTCTGCGGGACGCCACTGGAAAGAGCCTTCCTGTCGCTAAAACATCCGTCAACAATTACAATTTGATTCCTGCCACTGAGCTAATTTTGTAGCCACCTTGCTGCATTTCCCTGAATCTCATGGGGTTATTATTCCTTTAACCAGTGTGTCATGTGGGACCTTGTCAAAAGCCTTGCTAAATTCTTTGTTGACCACATCAGCTGCCCACCCTCATCTATCTTCCTTTCTACTACTTCAAAAAATGTGATCAAGTTGGTCCAACAAGATCTTCCCTTAACAATTCCATACTGACTATCCTAAATTAACCTGTGCCTATCTAAGTGACAGTTTATCCTGTCTCTCAGAATAGATTCCAATAATTTGCCCACGACTGAGCTTAAGCTAACTGGCCTGTGAATATTAGGTCTATTCTTCACTCCGATTTTCATCAGAGGTACAATTTAGCAATTCTCCAATCCTTAAGCACCGCACCCCTGCATCCAGTGAGGACCATAGTGCTGAGGACGCAGTGGATAGCATGTTCAGCGAGGTGGTCACACCGCAGGTAATGGCTGCACAGGCAGAAGAGGGATGGCTGTCCACCAGGAGGAGTAGTAGACGCAGGCAGGTTGTGCAGGAGTCCCCTGTGGACATCCCCTGTCAAATTGATATTCAGTTTTGGATACTGTCGGTGGGATGGTCTCTCAGGGATAGCAGCAGCAGCCAATTTCGTGGCATCACGGATGACGCTGCTGCAGAGCAGGGCAGGAAAAAGAATGGGAGATCCATGGTGATAGGAGATTCAATTGTAAGGCGAACAGACAGGCGTTTCTGTGGCCGCAAACGAGACTCCAGGATTGTGTGTTGCCTCCGTGGTGCTAGGGTCAAGGATGTCTCAGAGCGGCTTTTTCAAGGAAAAAGCATGTTGTCTCTTCAGGATTCTCCCTCGTTAAAAAGTGGTTAGAATTGGTTTGAACATGTGTTTCTTTGTCCTTTGCTTTTAGAAAGAGAGGTGGGATGTCATTACATCCAGAGAACTTTTGCTTCACCTCTTTAAAACTAGTAGGGTTAACCCTTTCCGCTCGCAACTTAACAATTTGCTGAATGGCATTTTTTGTGAGATATAAATGGGATTTTGTGATAATTGCTGTTTCTAAATTGCCACAGATATCTGGATTGAATTAACTCATCTGGCTCCAAGCCGAATGGACCTTGAGTTCTTCGTTTCTCTAAATAAGTGGAACATATGTTCACAGAGATTAATCGACTTCAGCACTTTAAGACTTTTGCAACATTTATGACAGCATGGTGATATCTTGATCTGAAGGCTTGGCCTTCTTTTTTTAAAAAAAGGCAGGAATTGTCATTAATTCATTCATCCATTTGTTTCTATTTATTATTTTTCCAGAGAAAGTCTTTGCAATTATTTGCAGACAGCTTCCATAACAACTGTAGACATTATTGTCTCTGATGAATTCATCTGAAGCCACTAAACATGGAAATAATTGTTTATGACATTTAAATCAATAATAAAGAAATTATTATGAGTTGCTATTCCAAGTACTCAAAAGGAAATCTATCTGAGTTTAAATGGGTATAAACATACATAATTTTCAAAATCGTTGATGGAAATACCGTCCAGGTGGTTGCTCAGTATTGAAGGAAAACCTTTTTTTAAGATAAATGAATGAAAGATATTATCAACTAACGACACCATTATTTGAATTTGAGAAACTTAGATTTTTTTAAAATCAGTATAATTTGGTGCATTTCCTATCAACCGTAAAGGGGTATCTGAGGTAAATAATAAGCCAGCGTGCAGTTTAGGAATTAACAGCATTCCTGTGAAAGGATAATGACTGTCATCGAGTGAGGTGATGTGCAGGTGGGGTGACTGTCTTCAATCGGAGGTGTGTCAATGAAGTTTTAACAGATAATAGCATTCTTCAACACCAGTAGTCATTTGGGTTTAAGATATTTTAGAAGGTAAGATAATGTAAAATTTGTGCAGATCGCACCATTCATGAGATAGAGAATGGAAAGAGCGCTCAACAACAAAAATGAGATTAAGGAAGTTGAATTTGTCCTTTGGGGAATTGTAGGTTCTTGGAATGGTGTCTTAAATTGACTAACTTTACTTAATCCTCAGAATAATTCATGAGTGGACTCATCATCGCGTGACGTATGCAACTTCAGGCAACCCGCCTGGTCGCACACTGTGCATGCGCTTTACGTGTTCAGCAATGCAACGCCAACGGATATTCACCCATGCCTCAAGCTCCACGCTCCCCCTCGCTGCACTCTCTGAGTGCTCCGATGTTTTCATCGCTGCTCTGTCCCGCTGCTCTGCTCTTTCGGCTGCTCTGCTCCTCCCGCTTGCTGCACTCTCCGGCCGCTCTACTGCCCCCTGGCTGCTCTTTCTGGCCGCTCAGCTCTTTCTGGCTCGCACCCTTCTCGGCCCGATTCGCTCCCAACCACCCGCCCGCCGAACCCCCGTCCCCGGTTTTTCTTGGAGTTATTTGCATCCTTGCCTACAAACGTCTTTTTTCAAGAAAACCACGTTTGATAGTCGGCCCACTACCCGCGGCATTGGGATCATTCATAGGGAGATAGACAATGGTTTTAAGACAGACACAGGACCCTGCAACATTTAGATCTCCTGATAAGATCACGTGTCGGTCGAGAATCATAGGGGGTTTAAGGCACAGAAAGAGGCCACTTGGCCCTTCGTGTCAGTGCCAGCTGCAGAACAATCCACTCATTCAAATCCCACCTTCCAGTATTGGGTCCGTAGCCCTGCAGATTACAACACTCGAGGTGCATATGCAGACTCATTTTGAATGCGTTGAGGGTTCTTGCCTCAACTACACTTTCAGGCAGTGCATTCCAGTGCCCCACCACCCACTGAGTGAAAAGTAGTTTCCTCATCCACCCTCTAATTATTCTAACAATCACATTAAATCTATGCCCCCTCGTCACTGACCTCTCTGCAAGGCCGAACACCTCTACTTTATCCAGGCCACTCATAATTTTATGCATTTTATCCAGATCATCCCTCAGCCTTCTCTGCTCCAAGACGAACCAGCCCTGCCTATCCAACCATTCCTCGGAGCTTCATTTTTTCCAGTACGCAACGTCCTGATAAATCTCCTCCGTATCATTTCGAGAGCAAGTGCATCCTGACTGTAACGAGGTGACCAGAAATGCACACAATATACAGGTTGTGCCCAAAGCAATGAGTTATATAGCTCCAGCATAAGCTCCCTGCACTTTTCTGCTGAATAGAAAATAGAACATAGAACATAGAACAGTACAGGACAGTACAGCCCTTTCGGCCCACGATGTTGTGCCGAACCTTTAACGTTCTCGAAGATCAAACTAGCTACCTACCCTTCATTCTACGATCATCCATGTCCGTATACAAGAGTCGCTAAAATGTTCCCAATGTATCTGTTTCTACTACAACCACTGGCAGCGCATTCCACGCACCCACCACTCTCTGTGCAAAGAACCTACCTGTGACATCTCCCCAAAACCTTCCTCCAATCACCTTAAAATTATTCCCACTGGTGATAGCCCTTCCCGCCCTGGGAAAAAAGTCTCTGGCTAAGCCTCTCATCATCTTGCACACCTCTATCAAGTCACCTCTCATCCTTCTTCGCTCCAATGAGAAAAGCACTAGCTCCCTCAATCTTTCTTCGCAAGACATGCCCTCCAGTCCAGGCAGCATCCTGGTAAATCTCTTCTGCACCCTCTCTAAAGCTTCCACATCCTTCCGATAATGAGGCGACCAGAACTGAACACAATGTTCCAAGTGTGGTCGAACAAGGGCCTTACAGAGCTGCAGTATAACCTCGCAGCTCTTGAACTAAATCCCCCTGTTAATGAAAGTCAACACACCATACGCCTTCTTAACAACCCTATCAAATTGGGTGGCCACTTTAAGCGATCTATGGACATGGACCCCAAGATCCCTCTGTTCCTCCACACTACCAAGAATCCTGTCTTTTAGCCTGTATTCTGCATTCAAATTCGACCTTCCAAAATGAATCACGACACACTTTTCCAGGTTGAACTCCATCTGCCACTTCTCAGCCCAGCTCTGCGTCCTGTCAATGTCCCGTTGCAACCGACAACAGCCTTCCACACTATCCACAACTCCAGAAATCATCGTGTCATCGGCAAACTTGCTAACCCAGCCTTCCACTTCCTAATTCAAGTCATTTATGAAGATCACAAAGGGCAGAGGTCCCAGAACAGATCCCTGCGGAACACCACTGATCATCGAGCTCCATGCTGAATACTTTCCATCTACTACCACCCTCTGACTTCTATGGACAAGCCAATTCTGTATCCAGACAGTCAACTTTCCCTGTATCCCATGCCGCCTCACTTTCTGAATGAGTCTACCATGGGGAACCTTATCAAACGCCTTGCTAAATTCCATATACACCACATCCACTGCTCTTCCTTCATCAATGTGATTTGTCACATCTTCAAAGAATTCAATAAGGCTTGTGAGGCATGACCTGCCCCTCACAAAGCCATGCTGACTGTCTCTAATCAAACCATGCTTTTCCAAATAATCATAAATCCTGTCTCTCAGAATCCTCTCCAATAATTTGCCCACTACCGACATCGGACTGACCAGTCGATAATTCCCAGGGTTAGCCCTATTCCCTTTCTGGAACAAGGAAACAACATTTGCCACCCTCCAATCATCCGGTACTACTCCAGTGGACAGTGAGGAGGCAAAGATCGTCGCCAAAGACGCAGCAATCTCTTCCCTCGCTTCCCGTATAATCCTTGGTTATATCCCGTCTGGCCCCGGGGACTTATCTGTCCTCATATCATCCAAAGTTTCCAGCACATCCTCCCTCTTAACCTCAACCTGTTCGAGCATATCAGCCTGTTTCACGCTGTCCTCACAAACGACCAGGTCCCTCTCACCTGTGAATACTGAAGCAAATTATTCATGGAGGATCACGCCTACCTCCTCTGACTCCAGGCACAAGTTCCCTCCTCTATCCCTGAACGGCCCTACCCTCACTCTGGCCATCCTCTTGTTCCTCACATAAGTGTAGAACGCCTTAGGATTTTCCTTAATCCTACCCGCCAAGACTTTTTCATGTCCTCTTCTAGCTCTCCTAAGTCCATTCTTCAGTTCCTTCCTGGCTACCTTGTAACCCATTAGAGCACTGTCTGATCCTTGCTTCCTCAACCTTAAGTAAGCTTCCCTCTTCCTCTTGACTAGCTGTTCCACATCTCTTGTCATCCAAGTATCCTTTACCCTACCATCCCTTCCTTGCCTCATCGGGACAAACCTCTCCATCAGTCGCAGCAAGTGCGTCCCAAACAACCTCCACATTTCTGTCGTGCATTTCGCTGAGAACATCTGTTCCCAGTTTATGCTCCCCAGTTCCTGCATAATAGCATTGTAATTCCCCCTCCCCCAATTAAATTTTTTCCCATTCCGTCTGCTCCTGTCCCTCTCCATGACAAGAGTAAAGGTCAGGGAGTTGTGATCACTATCACCTAAATGCTCTCCCACCGAGACATCTGCCACCTGGTCTGGTTCGTTGCCAAGCACCAAGTCCAACATAGCCTCCCCCTAGTCGGCCAATCTCCATATTGAGTCAGGAAACCTTCCTGGACACACCTGACAAAAACTGCTCCATCCAAACTATTTGCACTAAGGAGATTCCAATCAATATTTGGGAAGTTGAAGTCACCCATGACTACAACCCTGTTACTTCTGCACATTTCCATACCTTGGCATATAAAGGAAATGATTCCACCTGCCTCATTAACCAGGTAATCGACCTGTCCTGCTACCTTCAGGCATCGGTGGACATTCACCCCATGGTCCCTCCCGTCCTGTACTCTTTTCAGTATTTTCCCTTTAATCCTGTAGTCCTTTGCCTTCTTAGTACTCCTCAAATGCATCACCTCGCAATTCACCAGGTTGAGTTCCATTTCCCAATTTCAACTCATCTGAACTATCCATCAATATCTTCCTGTATCCTATAGCTATCCTGTTCGCTCTCTGCCTCCCGGCCAATCTTGGTGTCATCTGCGAACTTTTCATCATGCACCCTACATTTACATAGAACATTACAGCGCAGTACAGGCCCTTCGGCCCTCGATGTTGCGCCGACCTGTGAAACCATCTGACCTACACTATTCCATTTTCATCCATATGTCTATCCAATGACCACTTAAATGCCCTTAAAGTTGGCGAGTCTACTACTGTTGCTGGCAGGGCGTTCCACGCCCCTACTACTCTTTGAGTAAAGAAACTACCTCTGACATCTGTCCTATATCTATCACCCCTCAACTTAAAACTATGTCTCCTCGTGTTTGCCATCACCATCCGAGGAAAAAGACTCTCACTATCCACCCTATCTAACCCTCTGATTTACGTCCACATCGTTAATATATACCACAAAAAGCAAGGGATCCAGTACTGAGCCCTGAGGAATGTCACATGAAACAGGCCTCCAGTCATTAAAACAACCATAAACATTCCCATTTGTTTCCTGCCACTGAGCTAATTTTGTATCAACCTTGCTTCATTTCCCTGGATCCCATGGGAATTTATTGCTTTTAACCGATCTACCATGTGGCACCTTATGAAAAGCTTTGCGAAGTGCCATGTAGACCATATCAACTGCATTGCCCTAATCAATTTTCCTTGCTACTTCTTCAAAAAATTCGATCGAGTTGGTCAAACAAGATATTCCCATATCAAATCCATGCTGCCTATCCTTGCGGAACCTGTGCCTTTTCAAATGACAGTTTATCCTGTCTCTCAGAATATATTCCAATAATTTGTCCACTACTGAGCGTAGATTGACTGGCCTGTAATTATTCGGTCAATCCCTCGCTTCCTTTTTAGATAGAGGTACAACATTAGTAGTTCTCCAATCCTCTGACACCACAACCGTATCCAGAGACGACTGGAAATGATTCTCAGACCTTCCACTATTTTCCCTCTTGATTCTGTTAACAGCCTAAGGTACATTTCATCCAGCTCTGGTGATTTATCAACTTTCAAGGATGCTAAACTTATCAATACCTCCTCTCTCCCTATGTTTATCACAGTCAATACTTCATTCTCCTACTCCTTAACTACAATATCTGCATCGTCCCCCTCTTTTGTGAAGACTGACGCAAAGTATTCAGTCCAAATCATACTAACATCTTTTGCCTCTTCACATCGGTTACCTTTTTGGTAATGTATTGGCCCCTACTCTCTCCTTCGTTATCCTCTTACTCTTAATATATTGATAATACATCTTTGGGTTCACCTTGATTTTGCTTGCCAATATTTTTTCATGCCCTCTCTTTGCTTTCCTAATTTCCTTTTTGATTTCACCCCTCTACTTCGTATATTCCTCATGGCTTTCTGTAATATTAAGTTGTCGGTGCCAGACATAAGCTTTTCTTTTTGCCCGTATCTTCCCCAGTAAGCTCCTTGACATCTATAGGGCTCTAGATTTCGCCATCTCATCCTTTATTCTTTGTGGGAACATGATTACTCTGAACCCCTTAAATCTCCCCTTTGAATGCCTCCCACTGCTCGAACACTGAACGACCTTCAAGTACTTATTTCCAGTCTACATTCACGAAATCAATCCTCAGTTTAGTAAAATTGACCTTGCCGCAATTGAGAAATCTAACCCCTGTTCTATATCTGTCCTTTTCGATAATTATGTTAAAACTGACCGACTTTTGATCACTACCAACAATCATCCCCACTGCCACTCCTTCCACCTGTCCATCTTTATTTACTAAAACTTAGTCTACAACTGTACTCTTTCTTATTGGTCTTGTTTCATACTGGCCAGAAACGTTCTCCTGAATGCACTGAAAGAATTATCTTCTTTCAACCCCTTTCACACGTAAACTATCTCAGTTATTTGCGGGTAGTTAAAATCCCCTACACTTTACTGCCCTTCTGTTCTTACACTTCTCAGAGAGTTGCCTCCAAATCTGCTCTTCTATCTCCCTCTGACTGTTTGGGGGTCTGTTGTACATTCCCAGCACTGTGATTGCCCCTTTTTGTTTTGTCCTTAGCTCAATCCATAAGCCCTCATTTCTCGTCGGGTAGCTAGGCTTTACTTTGAGTCATATTTGATATAGATTGTTCAGAAGCGAGTGAACGATGTGCGGTGAGTGGAGTAGTGCATGAGGCTGGTTGTGTAGTTGCTAGGTAGTGACATATGTCAATGCATTCTGTGAGCTTGACCACTTGTGCGAGTCTTCAAACTTCTTGTTGCACTGCATCTCGATCCTCGATGCCACACAGGTGCATTAACTTCCATGGCCCCATGCGCCTCCAGTCCACCTCCAACACCAGCAACTCCAGTGCAACATTCTGAAACCTGGGAGTATGCCGTCCTCTCCATTGCACCATGCCAGTTCTTTCCTGCAGTCTTCAAAATGTTATCCAAAATGTTCCAGCCCCTGCTGCCGCTCGAATATATATCACCTTTAAAAAGTAAAGTTTGGCTCTAAGTAGTGCAGGTTAGCTTTACATACTGCTGGTCTGGTCCGAACTTGTTGAGGTTTGCAGTCACGAAGCAGCAAGCTCAGCCCTGGCTGCACAGCTCAATCATGCAAATGATCAAGCAGCACCAATTTTGTGCACTGCTTGCAGGGACAGGCTCATCGTTTCTCATAATCTCTGTACCGTATTTCAAGGACCATCCACTCTAGCCCTCTGATATTCCTTCTGTGACTGTATTGTGAAAGCTCCTTGCCCATAAGGACTGCAGCGGTTCCAGATTAAGGACCACCATTTACTCACGGTAACGAGGGATGTGCAAAGGTTGCAGATCCTGCCAATGTCACCCATATGTCGAGAACCAATGAACAAAAAATTAAATAGGAATAAAATCAATGATTTTGTAAATTGTTAATTAAAATGTAAGGGGCATGATTAGTAAGTTTGCAGATGACACCAAAATTGGTGGTATGATGGACAGTGAATAAGGTTGTCTAAGATTACAACAGGTGAGAGATCAACTGGGAAAGTGGGCAAGGGATCGGCAAATTGAATTTAATGCAGGCAAGTGTGAAGTGATGCATTTTGGGAAGTAAACCAGGGCAGGACATAGACAGTGAATGGCAGGACCCTGGGAAGTGTTCTTGAGCAGTGAGACCTTAGGGTGCAAGTACATAGTTCCCTGAAAGTGACAACACAGGTAGACGGGGTGGTGAAGAAGGTGGATGGCATGCTTGCCTTCAACGGCCAAGGCATTGAGTACAAGAGTTGGGACGTCATGCTACAGTTGTACAACACATTGGTTAGGCCGCATTTGGAGTATTATGTGCAGTTCTAGTCGCCGCACTACAGGGAATATGTGATTAAGCTAGAGAGGATGCAGACTAGATTCACAAGGATGTTGCCTGGTTTGGAGAGCTTGAGTTAGAAAGAGAGATTGGATAGGCTGGGTCTGTTTTCCTTGAAGAGAAGGAGGCTGAGAGGGGATATGATAAAGATATATAAAATTATGAGAGGCATAGATAGGGTAGATAGCCAGAGTCTGTTTCCCGTGGTAGGGGTGACTAGAACTAGAGGGCATAGATTTAAGGAGAGAGGAAGGAGGTTTAAAGGTGATCAAAGGGGTAAATCTTACACCCAAAGTGTTGTGGGTATCTGGAATGATGTCCGTGAGGATGTGGTGGAGGCAGGAACAGTAGCGACATTTAAGAGGCATCTGGACAGGTACTTCAATGAGCAAGGCATAGAGGGATATGGAATTAATGTAGGCAGGTGGGATTAGTACAGATAGGCATTATGGTCGGCATGGAAGCGGTGTGCCGAAGGGCCTGTTTCTATGCTGCACGACTCTATGACTCTATAAATCAGTTGAGGCCTATGATCATAGCGGAGCATTACTCTCTGCTAAAGAAATTGTTAACAAAACGTTTCTCAAATACCCTTTATGTTTTATTTCCTGCTGTCGCATGTATCCGAGTAAAGATTAACATTTGGATCAAAAACGGCAGAATGTCAACTGTACACATGAAATAAGGTCTCAAGGGCTGCTGTTGCAATAAAATAATAGAATCATTCGGCCCATCGTATCTCTTCTGGTTATTTGAAAGAACGTTCCAATTAGATGTATTTGCCTGTTATTTTCCATCACCCGGTAAATCAATTTCCTCCCCCGCCCACACACACACGAACATACGCACGCACACACAAACACACACACACACACACACACACACACACACACATACACACAATTACCACCGTCCCCACTGCTGTGTCAGCAATTATCCAGGCCGATTTTAAAAATTGTTATTGAATCTGCTTCTACCACCCTTTCAGCTGGTGGATTCCAGATCAGAACAACTCACTGAATAAAATAAAACTGCCTCATATCCTCTAAGGCTGTGTGTCAATCACCTTAATATCGTGTCCTGATACCATACTCGGACCCTCTGCACCCTCTTGACCTCTTTCCTGCAGTGTGGTTCCGGGAATTTGATGCAATAATTCAGCCAGGGCCTAACTGGTGATTTATTAACTTTTAGCATAAGTTTCTTGCTGTGGTACTCCATGAGTCTATTCACAAGGATAAAGATTGAGTGTGCCTTTGCAACTTCTCTTAACATTAAAAGATGTGCTTACATGCACACTCAAGTCTACAATTTGTTTTACTGTACCATCTTTAAAATTGTGCAGTTCACTTTATATTGACTTCCCTCATTATACCTGACAAAATGATTCATTTCCAATATTTTATGTATTGCATTACATCTGCCATTTGCCAGGTCATTTCACCAGTTTGTCTATGTCCTACTAAAGGCTGATCCTACCCGAACATTGTTTCCGACATTTTCGACCTCCTGCCATCTCAACTACTGAAATTGTGCCCTGATACATAAGTCCATTTCATTAATATATGTATATAGCAGAACAGTGGTTCATTCCCTGGGAACATTACAGTATCGTCCCTTCCAGTTTTTACAACTGTTCACCACTCCTCTTCTTTAGCTTTGTTCCTTGGCCAGTGTCATAGCCACAGTCACGGTTTTCATAGAAGGTCATTGAATGGACTTTTGTCACATGACTATTGTCAGCCATATAGATAACCTAACACTCATTGCTCTTAACAGCCCTGTCGGTTACTTCATCAGATAATTCGATTACATCTGTGCTGTCTTACATGTCGTAGTGATGTTTTACCAAGCCAGAAATATTTTGTGCTGGCCTATGACCTCCAGAAATTTCCGTGCCTGCGATGTTAGGCTACCTACCTGTAATTACAGGGTTTATTCATCTCTTCTTTTATTAAACAGTGTGCACCAGTTGCAACCCTCAAGTTCTCCGGGACCATTCCCATATCCATGGAGAATTGGAGCGATTGTTTGCAGTGCTTACACTGTTTCCAACACTCCTTCCATCGGTAATTCACATATATTCCATCCAAAGTCTCTAAGTATTTTACTTTATTGTGCATCGTGCTGGATTGAAGAGGGTTAATCGATCCTGTTTGTTCAGTGTCTGTAATTAATGTTAATCTCCATGGGACCCAGTTGTATCACTGCAAGGTTTCCCTCTTCTATTAATAAGGGACAGCTTTCAATGTGTTCGGCAGCATCACCTCTGCTTCTTCAATGAAAGGGAGAAAATAGAATTGAGTGTGGAATATTGGAACAATTGTCTGGAATCTGAGAATAGTATTTGGTAGAATTACAACAATGGATCAGAATCTAAGAACAGTTGATTGGAACGTTGCAACAATGAGGAGGAGTTTCTCCTCTGAGTTTGTCTATCTTTCGGCATATTATGCGTGGATGAAATTAGATCATCGATTCTATTATGGCCTTCTGATTATTCAAAAGATTTATTATCCCATCCTCGCTGGTGTTGGTGTCAATGTATCTATGTCCAACTTTTAGTTCTAAAATCATGCTGAGCTGTTCTTGTTATTTTCTCTATTCTCCTTGCTGTTTGTGATGTCTCTGGTATGTCCCTTTGTTCTGCTATTCGATCTGTATATCAAAGTTCACTGTGTTACTGATCTTTCCATTTAAAACTTGGGCAGCCCAAAGCTATCACTTTGTTTATTTATTTTACTTTTATTTAGAGATACAGCACTGAAAGAGGCCCTTTGGTCCACCGTGCCTGTGCTGACCAACAAACACCCATTTATCCGAACCCTACAGTAATCCCATATTCCCAACCACCTCCGTACACTCGGGGCAATTTACAATGACCAATTTACCTATCACCTGCAAGTCTTTTGGCTGTGGGAAGAAACCGGAGCACCCAGCAAAAACCCACGTGGTCATAGGGAGAACTTTCAATCTCCAAACAGTCAGTACCATGAAGCGAACATCTGGAGCTGTGATGCTGCGATGCTAACCACTGCCTCACCGTACCTCCCCGAAAAGATCACCCTTTCCGTCCTAAATCATAAATTCTGTTCACTATTCATTTACTCCATTGCAGGCACTGCCCACTGCTGGAGATTCAACCAGACTGTTGTTAAGTTCAGCATTCCATTTGGCCTTAAGATGAGTTCTGAATTGGTATAGTTCCAGAACATGAATCGTGCCTACTACCCCCTCCAGAATATTGCCCTTTCCTCCCATCAGCCTGTCTGCTTCTGAAAGGCTTATCCATGCCTTTTCTACGTCCAGAATTGTCTAAGCTAATACTATCCTGCACGGCCTACATGCAGCAGACCTCATCAAAAACTCTGCATCGATATGCCACCTTAAACCACGTCCCATTCATCCCTTACCTATGTGCTCACTGAGATACACTACTCCAGATCCACCAGAGTCTTGAGTTTAAGAGTATCATATATTTATCTCATTCCCAAATGGCCGACGCCTTATCCTGAAATTGTGACTCCCTAGATCTGGACTCTCTATCCCAGGGGAAAGGTACTCTTAGCATCTACCACACCCTAACAATTGTCTTTGTTTCAATGAGAAATCCTCTCATTGTTTTAAACCATGGGGAACATAAACCTAGACCTCTCAACTTCTGCTCATAAGATAATCCCGAAATCCCAGGAATCACTCAAATGCATACATAGCATTCCTTAAATAAGGAGACCAAAACGGTACACAGTACTCCTGGACCCTGTGCAACTGCAATGTGGGAAGAATGATGCTCTGATTGTGAAGCTCTCCCCCAACACTGCTTCCCGAGAGTACATCACCCTCTCCTTACTGCACCTCCGATGGTGCTGTAATCTCCCAGTAGGGCCCAGCTCCAGTTTAATATAGCGCCCCTTTTTTCTTCTTTAGCTGAGGTTCGTTGCTGCAATCAAGCAACAGCCAACCCCGCTTTCTCTTTCTTTTTTATGGGAACAGCGGAGAGGGAGCTTTATTCTGTAACTAACCCCGTTTGTTTTTAAAGAAAGCCTTTAACCCCAGGCCCTTTTTTATATATTATTTGTCGAGGGAGCCTTTATTTCCCAGGCCCCCTTACAGCGCCCCTCACAACACTGTGTTCATTCATTATTTCTCTCCGAGAGTGATGTGTCTCTAAATACGGCCCCTGAACAGTTAACAAGGCCTGAGTTAATTGGTGACAGCAAACAAGAAGGGGTAAAAGGGCCAATTGTGTTTTGCTGATATACCTGAGGTTTTATTTACCTGGTGACTGATTGCTTCAATGAGAGGCGTTTACATGTGGTGCAAATAAACTATGGATAGTTGTTGGAAAAGTGCCAACATATTAAAGTGCAGCGCTCCCTCAGTACAGTTACACAAGAACAGACACAAACATGCATATGTACACACACACACAGACAGACACACCAACAAACATGCAGACACTATCTCGGAGGGGTGTTTGGTTGGAGGTGGTTCAGAGGTAGTGAAGGCCGAAGTCAATGAGGGATTTGAGTCTGAGGATGAGAAATCTACGCACGAGCCATCAGTGGACTGGGAGCTGCAGGGCGACCGTTTTTGTGACAATAAGAGACGGGTAGAATAAAACTCAGAAACTAAATGTTGAGACACTGGCGAAGATGCAAGGAATGCCGTCCTTCTGCATTGCAAAGCTTTCTATCTTTATATTAATGATTAACAAGGATGATAGTGGAACTGAAAGGTTGTAACTATCAGGAGAGAATATCAGCAAAAAGATTTGGATTTTATCCACTGGAACAGTGTCTTCTTTCCCTGGGATGAGGAAAGATGCAACCGTCTGGTACAGTGTTTATCAAGAACACAATAAACAGGAGGAGGCCATTCAGCCCCTCTGGACCTGGCACACCCACACATTTCTCCTATCCTCCATGCAAATGTTTCCTGCAAACTCCCATAGAGTTAAGGCTGAAACCATCTGTCCGTTTTCAGATGGCAGTGACTAGTTTTTACATTTAGTGAGGGGGAAGGGATGTCGGAGGTAACTGCAGGACGTCATGCCTAAGAAAAGACAGGTTAGAGTGGCAGTGAGAGATTAGAGATGCAGGCAGTGAAGAAAGGGGCAAAGAACGATTCATAAGGATGCCACCAGAACTGAGATTGTAACTATCAGGAATCAATGGCAATAAGATATGTTTTTATGCACTGACCCTGTGTTTTCTTTTTCCACAGGGACAGCTATAGGACCATGGAACGAAGAGTGACTTCGAGAAAGATTTCGTGAGAAAACTGAAAGAGCAGGAGATCATGCAGATCTCAGCTTGATACACATCAACAGGACAAGACACCCACTTCGTCAGAGAGAGAAAGAGAGTGTGTGTGAGAGAGAGAGAGATCTAGAGTGGGAGAGGACTGTGAGAGGAAATATGACAGACAGAGTTAAAGAGACTGAGACAGAGAGAGAGACAGAGATACAGGCAAAGAAAGCGAGACAGTAAGAGACACATAATGAGAGAGAGAGAGAGAGAGAGAGAGAGAGAGAGAGAGAGAGAGAGAGAGAGAGAGAGAGAGAGAGAGTGGGACACTGAGAGAGAGAAGGAGAGAAAGAGAGACTGAGATGAAGAGCCTGAGACAGATAGGGAGACAGAGCTAGAGAGAGACAGGGACAGAGAAAGAACTGAAGAGATAGCAAGAGTAAGAGAGAGGGAGAGTCAGAGAGAAGGAGAGAGTGGGAGATATAACCCTAAATACACGAGAAAGGGAGAGTCAGAGAGAGAAAGAGAGCAAAGATAGACTGAGATAGATAGAGAGAAGAGAGAGAGTCAGAGAGAGGGGGAGAGTGGGAGACATAACCCTAGATACATGAGGAGAGCGACAGAGACAGAGAGAGAGCAAGAGAGCGGAAGGTAAACTGAGAGAGAGAGAGAGAGAGAGAGAGAGAGAGAGAGAGAGGGAGAGAGAGAGAGAGAGAGAGAGAGAAGGAGATTGGCAACCAATTCAATTCTGATTTGTTGACCGGAGGAATGAGCGTCTCCAATATTGTACCACTTCCTAATGCTCTTCATGTTCCTCCCAATGATTTGTAGAGAGTGAAGTTGGACCCTCACAAGACTCTAAGCTCCTGCTCTCACTCCGATGTCTATTAAGAGAACAAGTTGAAGTGAACGATGTATCTGCTACTGGGTCTGATAATCCTGTTTCATTGTAAGTGAGTGTGACGTACAAAAATATTGCTAATAACTTTCCTTTCCTCTCCCAATCTTCCTTTCACTCCCACAAGTTCCCTGTCAGAAACAACGAGAAAGAAAGAGAGAAAGAGAGGCATTGACAATCTTCTGCATTCTGATTTGTTGACGTGGAAAATGAACGTCACCATCTCTGCCTCACTTCCTAATGTTCTTCCTGTTCATCCCAATTACTTGTAAGGAGTGGGTTGGTTATTGACAACACTCATCATTCCTGCTCTCTCCCCTTTGCTGATTCAGAGGGCAACTGAAAGTAAAAGATGTATCTGTTACTGACTCTGATCACCCAGGTTCATCATAAGGGGTTTGTTTCAACAATAGCTCCACTTAATTCTTCACTTGTTCCCTCTTTCTCTCATTCTTTCTTTAACTCTCTCCACTGGACTGAATGTCCCTGTTTACCAATCTCCTCCTCTCACTGTCTCTTTCCCAGATGTGAACTCACAGACGATCCACCAGACTCCCACCGCTGTCTCCAAATTTCCTGCGGAGCAGGTGAAGCGGAAATGCACCGTGGATGGCACCAGTATCCCTCAGATGTACTGGTACAGACAATACCCGGGGATAGATAGATAGATGGATGGATGGAGAGTAGTTGCGGTGTGGTTTTATGTCACTGTGCAGTGAGACAGGGGCACTAGCAGGTTGAGATAGTGAGAGGGGGACAGTAACTTCAGTGAGACAGGGCCACCAGCAGATGGACATGGTGAGAGGGGTCAGTAACTGCAGTGAGACAGAGACACCAGAAATGGAGATGGTGAGAGGGGCCAGTAACTGCAGGGAGACAGGGACACCAGCAGATGGAGATGGTGGGAGAGGACAGTAACTGTAAAGAGATAGGGACACCAGCAGATGGAGATGGTGAGAGTGGGTCAGTAACAGCAGTGAGACAGGGACGCCAGCAGATGGAAATGGTGGGAGAGGACAGTAACTGTAAAGAGATGGGGACACCAGCAGATGGAGATAGTGATGAGGAGACAGCAACTGCAGTGAGACCGGGACATCACATTGGGGGATGACAAAAGCACTTCTCCTCTTTGACAGATATTTTATATTTCCCTCCCACTGCCCTGTCTCAGCAGCCAGACCTGGAGCCCACACTGAGAGATGGCTCTATCGTGCCAGTCACTGCACTGTCATCGTGCAGGCAGAATTGGAGACCACACCAAAAGCTGACCATGTGGTGCCTGGCATTGCATGGTGAAGCAGCGAGTAACATGAGAAGTCTGAGAACAAGTTATTAAATGTTGGATGTATTGAAATGCTACCCATACCCTTTCCTCCCACCCCTGCACCCAGTGATCCACGAACATCATTCTTCTCTTACATTTAGCTCTGATCTCCACTGTACCTGGACAGAGAAAATCCCTGCATGAGGCATTCACATGCCCACACTGTGAAGGAACTAAAGTTATTAACAAAACAATCCGCACAAATTGACACGGATATACGTTTAACTAATATTACGTTCACAAATTGCACTCAAATTAATATTCATTCCTGTGCCACCTAATAGTGTTTTCCTGAACGCTGTGTGTTTTCTAATTCTAGAGCTGCCCCTTTGACCTCAGCGTGGTGGACGCTTACTGCAGTGGTAAAAATGGCACTGCAAATATTTACAACCAGAATTTTCGGCAGTGCGACTGAGAGTGGGACTGACTTCTGGTTGGTGCATCTCGACTAACTTGGTGGTGCCTGCATGGGCATCGAACGAGGGTCTGTCAAGGGCGCAGATGCACTTCCCTCTTGAAAGAGGACACCGCCTGCAGCTCCCATAGCACGAGTCTGCTCCCATGGGGCTGTATGTTATATCTCACTGATCTGCATGAGAGAAAA
Source organism: Heterodontus francisci (assembly GCF_036365525.1). Classification (NCBI taxonomy): domain Eukaryota; kingdom Metazoa; phylum Chordata; class Chondrichthyes; order Heterodontiformes; family Heterodontidae; genus Heterodontus; species Heterodontus francisci. Next base: position 120,785 of record NW_027141562.1, read on the forward strand.
CTAAAGGACAGCAGAGATCCGTACAAAGCTCCTTTCCATTCGAACCACTAAATCTGTCAATGCTGCCTCTCTACGTTTCGAGGCTGGAAGGGATTGTGGAAATCAGTGCCCCAACAGCAGCAGGTTGGGCTTTAATCAAAGCTGGCCTGTGTGAGTTGGTGTATGTTTGTGTGTGTGTGTGTGTGTGTGTGTGTTTGTATATCTGCCTGGCTCGGTGCCTGGGTTCTGATTGTTGTGTGTGTGTGTGGCGTGTGTCTGTATTTGTCTTTGTAGATCTGTCTGGCTTGGTGCCTGGGTTCTGATCGGTGTGCGTGTGTGTGTGTGTGTGTGTGAGTCTGTCTCTTTCTGTTTGTGTCTATGTGTTTGTACATCTGTCTGATTCAGTGCCTGGGGTCGGATCGGTGTGTGTATGTGTGTGTGTGTCTTTGTATATCTGTCTGGCTCACAGCCTGGGTTCTGATTGGTGTGATTGTGTGTGTGTGTCTTTGTATATCTGTCTGACTCACAGCCTGGGTTCTGATTGGTGTGATTGTGTGTGTGTGCGTGTTTATTTGTATGTCTGCTTGGCTCGGTGCCTGGGTTCTGATTGGTGTGTGTGTGGCGTGTGTCTGTGTTTGCATATCTGTCTGGCTTGCTGCCTGGGTTCTGATTGGTGTGCGTGTGTGTGGTTGTGTGTGAGTCTGTCTGTCTCTGTTTGTGTCTATGTGTTTGTATATCTGTCTGATTCAGTGCCTGGAGTCTGATTGATGTGTGTGTGTGTGTGTGTGTGTGTGTGTGTGTGTGTGTATGTATATGTAAATGTGTGGGTGTGTGTGTGTGTCTTCGTCTATCTGTCTGGCTCTCAGCCTGTGTTCTGACTGGTGTGATTGTTTGTGTGTGTGTCTCTCTGTTTGTCTGTCTGTGTGTATGTGGTTGTATATCTGTCTGGTTCAGTGCCTGGGCTCTGATAAGTGTGTGTGTGCGATTGTGTATATGTGTGTATGTGTTCATGTGTATGTGTTTCCATATCTGTCTGGCTCAGTGCCTGTGGTTTAATTGGTGTGTGTATGGTGAGTATTTGTCTGTCTGTCTATGTTTGTGTGTGGGTGTGTGCGTGCGTTTCTATATCGGTCTGGCTTAGTGCCAGTTGTCTGATCTGTGTGTTTGTTTGTGTGTGCCTGTGTCTGTGTGTTTGAATATCTGTCTGGCTCAGTGCCTGGGGTCTGATCGGTGTGCATTTGTGTGTGTGTTGTGTGTGTCTGTGTTTGTATGTGTTTCTATATCGGTGTGGCTCAGTGCTTGGGGTCTGATGAGTGTTTGTGTGTGTGTGTGTGTGTGTGTTTATGTGTGTGTGCCTGTCTGTCTCTCTTGGTGAGTGTGTGTTTGTACATCTGTCCGTTGAAGTGCCTGTGTTCTGATCGGTGTGTGTGTGTTTGTGTATGTCTCTGTTTGTGTCTAAATGTTTGTATAACTGTCTGCCTCAGTGCCCCCGGTCTGTTTGGTGAGTGTCTGTGGGTGTGTAGTGTCTGTCTCTGTTTGTGTGCATTTGTATATCGCTCCAGCCCAGTGCCTGGGGTCTGAACAGTGCTTGTGTGTTTGTGTGTTTGTTTGCATACCTGTCTGGCTCAGTGCTTGTGGTCTGATCGGTGTGTGCCTGTGTGTGTGTGTGTGTGTGTGTGTGTGTTAATGTATGTGTGTGTGCTGTGTGTTTGTGTCTGTCTGTCTCTTTGTGAGTGTGTGTATGTATATCGCTCTAGCTCAGTGCCTGCAGTCAGGTCAGTGCATGTGTGTGTGTGTATATATCTGTCTGGCTCAGTGCGTGTGGTATGATCGGTGTATGTATGTGTGTAGGAGCAGGAGTAGGCCATTCGGCCCTTGCAGCCAGCTCCGCCACTCATTATGATCATGGCTGATCACCCAACTCAGTAACCTGTTCCCGCTTTCGCCCCATATCCTTTGATCCCCTTAAACCCAAGAGCTATATCTAATGCCTTCTTGAAAACATACAATGTTTTGGCCTCAACTGCTTTCTGTGGTAGCGAATTCCACAGGCTCACCACTCTCTGGGTGAAGAAATTTCTCCTCATCTCAGTCCTGAACGGTTAACCCCGTATCCTTAGACGATGACCCCTGGTTCTGGACTCCCCCACCATCGTTAACATCATTCCTACATCTACCCTGTCAAGCCCTGTTAGAATTTTATAGGTTTCTATGAGATCCCCCCTCACTCTTCTGAACTCCAGCGAATATAATCTTAACCCACTCAATCTCTCCTCATACATCAGTCCCGCCATCCCAGGAATCAGTCTGGTAAACCTTCGCTGCACTCCCTCTATGGCAAGAACATCCTTCCACAGATAAGGAGACCAAAACTGCCCCCAATATTCCAGGTGTGGCCTCACCAAGGCCCTGTATAATTGCAGCAAGACATCCCTGCTCCTGTACTCAAATCCTCTCACTATGAAGGCCAACATACCAATTGCAGTTTTTACCACCTGTTGGACCTGCATGCTTACCTTCAGCGACTGATGTATGAGAACACACAGCACTCATTTCATATTCCCCTCTCTCAGTTCGTAGACGTTCGGATAATAATCTGTCTTCCTTCGTTTGCTGCCAAATTGGATAACCTCACATGTATCCACATTATACTGCATCTGCCATGCATTTGCCCACTCACTCAACTTGTCTAAATCACCCTGAAGCCTTTCTGCATCCTCCTCACAACTCATCCTCCCACCCAGTTTTGCGTGATCTGAAAATTTGGAGATACTACATTTAGTTCCCTCATCTAAATCATAAATATATATTGTGAATTGCTGGGGTCTAAGCACTGGTCCCTGTTGTACCCCACTAGTCACTGCCTGCCATTCAGAATAAGACCCATTTATCCCTACTCCTTTTTTCCTGTATGCCAACCAATTTTCTATCCATCGCAATCCCATGAATTTTAATTTTAAATGCTAATCTCTTATGTGGGACTTTTTCAAATGCCTTCTGAAAGTCCAAGTAAACCACATCCTCTGGCTCCCACCCCCAACCCCCCCCCCACCCCCACCCCCATCATCTCTGCTAGTTACATCCTCGAAGGATTCCAGTTGATTTGCGAAGCATGATTTCCCTTAAATAAATCCATGCTGATTCTGGCCGATTCTACCACTGTTCTCCAAGTGCTCTGCTATAAAATCTTTGATAATGGACTCTAGAAATTTCCCAACAACCGACGTCAGGCTGACTGGTCTATAATACCCTGCTTTCTATCTACCTCCCTTTTTAAATAGTGGGGCTACATTAGCTACCCTCCAATCTGTAGGAACTGTTCCAGCGCCTATCAAATCTTGGAAGATGACCACCAATGCATCCACCATTTCTAGGGCACTTCTTTAAGTACTCTGGGATTCAGACCATCAGGCCCTGGGAATTTATCAGCCTTCAATCCCACCAATTTCCCAACACCATTTCTCTACTAATACTGATTTCCTTCAGTTCCCATCTCTCACTAAGCCCTGTGTTCCCCAACGTTGCTTGTATGATATTTGTGTCCTCCTTTGTGAAGACAGAACCAAAGTATACAATTAGTTGGTCAGCCATCTCTGTGTTCCCCATAATAAATTCCCCGTTTCTGACTGTAAGGGACTTACATTTGTCTTCACTAATCTTTTTATCTTCACATATCTATATAAACCTTTACAGTCAGTTTTTATGTTCCCCACAAGCTTGCTCTCATTCTCTATGTTTCCCTTCTTCATCAATCCCTTGGTCCTCCTTTGCTGAATTCGAAACTGCTCCCAATCCGAAGGTTTGTTGTTTTTTTCCTAGCGAATTTATATGCATCTCCCTTGGATCGAATGCTTTCTCTAATTTCCCTTGTAAGTCATGAATTGGCTACCTTTCCCGCTTTACTTTTGCGCCACACAGAAATAAACAATTGTTTCAGTCCATCCATGCACACTTTGAATGTTTGCCATTGCTTTTCCACCGTCGTCCCTTTAAGTAACGTTTCCCAGTCTCTCATAGACAATTCGCGCCTTATACCTTCATAGTTTCCTTTACTAAGATTCAGGGCCCTCGTCTCAGAATCAACTATGTCACTCCCCATCTTCATGAAGAATTCTATCATATTATGGTCGTTCTTCCCCATGGGGTCTCGCACAACCAGAGTGTCAATTATTCCTCTGTCATTACACAATACCCAGTCTAGGATGGCCTCTTGCCTAGTTGGTTCCTCAACGTATTGGTCCAGAAAACCATCCCGTTTATACTCCAAAAATCCTCCTCTATAGTATTGTGACTAATTTGATTTGCCCACTCTATAGTTTGATTAAAGATACCCGAAAATACAAATGTTCCAGTAATACATGTTTCTCCAATTTCCTGTTTAATGCCATTCCGAACATCACTACTGCAGTTTGGGGATCTATATAGAACCCCCACTAACCATTTCTGCCCATTAGAGTTTCTCAGCGCTACCCATACATATTCCACATCGTCAGAGCTAATATCCTTCCTGATTATTGCATTAAAAAGCTCTTTAACCAGCAATGCAACTCCAACACCTTTTGCTTTTTGTCTGTCCTTCCAAAATACTGAATAGCCCTGGATGTTCATTTCCCATCCCTGATCACCTTGCAGCCATGTCTCCATAATCCCGTCTGCATCATACTCGTTTATATCTATTTGCACGATTAATTCATCCACTTTATTGTGAATGCCCCACGTGTTAAGGAACACAGCTTGTTTTTAAAACATTAGTTGGCACCTTCCCACTATTTTTCACTGTGGCCATGTTTGATTCTGGCGCTTGATTTCTCTGCCTTTCACTTTTCCTATTCCTCTTACTGTCTTTTGTCCTTGTCTTTGATCGTCCCTCCTCTGACTCTTTGCAAAGGTTCCCATCCCACCGTGTGTTTGTGTGTGTGTGTGTGTTTGTGTGTATCTCTCTGTCTGTGTGTTTGTATATCTGTCTGGCTCAGAACCTGGGGTCTGGTCGGTGTGTGTGTGTTGCTCCCTTTGTCAGTCTGTGTATGTGGTTATATATCTGTCTCGCTCAGTGCCTGGGGTCTGATCGGTGTGTGTGTGCCTGTGTGTGTGTTTTATCAACCTCTTTGCTGGTAGATTTGCTAGTGCTGTTGGGGTTGGGGGGGGAGTTGCTGTTGGGGGTTAAACTAATTTGGCAGCGCAATGATATAAGGCTGGAGGTACAGTCGGGATGATGCAGTCAAATAAAGAAGAAAATCTAAGTGAGTTTGGAAGGCAGAGCAAATACAGACCTGTTAAGGCACGAGCGAATAATGCAAGGATGGATTGCATCTATTTTTTTAATGCGAGGAGTCTTACTAGCAAGGCAAATGATTTGATGGCATTAATTAACACATGGGATTTTGATATGAATGCTATCACAGAAACATATTTGTGGGAATGGCAGGACTGGCAGCTCAGTATTCAAGGGTATAGAATCTTCAGGCGAGGCAGACGAGGGGGTAAAAGAGGAGGTGGCATTGCACTGTTGATCAAGGAGTCAATTACTGCAGTAAGGAGGGATGATATCTTAGAGGGATCCTCAAATGAGGGCATATGGGTAGAACTTCAAAACACAAAAAGGGGCAAACACTTGGCTGGGAGTGTACGACGGGCCTCCAAACAGTCAGGGAGAGGTAGAGGAGCTGATACGTAGGCAAATCTCAGGCAGGTATAACACTGATAGGGCTATAGTAGGGGAGTTCATGTTCCAGCAATATTAACTGGGATATTCTTTGTGGAAATGGCTGAATGGGGGCGGAGTTCTTAAAATGCATATAGGAGAGTTTTTTGAGCAAGTACGCAGAACGTCCGACAAGACAAAGGGCAGTACTGGACCTAATCCTGGGGAATGAAGCTGGACAAGTAATAGAAGTACCAGTGGGGGAGCATTTCGGGCTTAGTGGTCATAAATCTGTAAGATTCAAGGTAGCTATGGAAAAGGACCAGGAGGGACCGGAAATAAAAGTACTGAATTGGGGGAAGGCCAATATCAATATGAAAAACAGGATCTGGCTAAAGTGGACTGGGAGCACCTAATAGAAGGAATGTCTACATCAGGCCATTGGGAGTCATTTAAGGAGGAAATAGTGAGAGTTCAGAGCCAGCACGTACCCGTAAAGATGAAGGGTAGGTCTAACAAGCCCAGGGAACTCTGCATGTCAAAGGATCTCGAGGATTGGATCAGGAAAGAAGGGGGCTTGTGGCATATTTCGAGCGGAGAAATAGAAGAGAATAGAAACATAGAAAATAGGAGCAGGAGCAGGCTATTCTGCCCCTCAAGCTCGGTAGAATGTGTAGGGAAAGGAAAGGCCCAAGGCGTTTTATAAGTATATTCAGGGCGAGAGGATAACTAGGGAAAGAGTCGGGCCCATTCGGGTCCAAAGTGTCAATCTGTGTGGAGAGCCGGAGGATATAGGTACGGTTTGAAGTGATTAGTTTCCATCTGCTTTGACGATGGAGGAGGAGGATGTAGGCATAGATATCAGGCAGGGGGATTGTGATATACTTGTACAAATTAGCATTAAAACGGAGGAAGTATTAGCTGTTTTAGTGGGATTTAACGTGGATAAATCCCCAGGCCCAGACGAGATGCATCCCAGGCTGTTATATAAGGCAAGAGAGGAGATAGCAGGGGCCCTGACACAAATTTTAAAATCCTCTCTGGAAACAGGAGAGTTTCCAGAGGACTGGAGGCCACTGAATGTGGTACCATTATTCAAGAAGGGGAGCAGGGATCTGAAAGATAATTACATCAGTGGTTTGGAAACCATTGGGAAAAACATTCTGAGGGTCAGGATTAATCTTCACTTGGAGAGGCAGTGATTAATCAGCGGTAATCGGCATGGCTTTGTTAGGGGAAGATCCTGTCTAACAAACTTGATTGCAATTTTTCGAGGAGGTGAATAGATGTGTAGATGAGGGTAAAGTGGATTCTGTAGTCTACATGAACTTCAGTAAGGCTTTTGCTAAGGCCACGCATGGGAGATTGGTTAAGAAGGTAAGAGCCCATGGGATCCAGGGTAATTTGGCAAATTGGATCCAAATTTGGCTGAGTGGCAGGAGGTAGAGGCTGATGGCTGAGGGTTGTTTTTGGGAGTGCAGACGTGTGACCAGTGTTGTACCGCAGGGATCGGTGCTGGGACCCTTGCTGTTTGTAGTGTACATTAAAGATTCAGATGTGAATATATGAAGTATGATTAGTAAGCTTGCATATGGCACTAAAATTGATGGTATTGTAAATAGAGAAGAAGGAAAGCCTTAGATTACAGGACGATATAGATGTGCTGGTGAGATGGGCGGAGCAGTGGCAAATGGAGTTTAATCCTGAAAAGGTGATGCATAGGAGGGCTAACAAGGCAAGGAATGATAAAATGGATGGTAGGACCCTAGGAAATAAAGGGTCAGAGGGACCTTGGTGTACTTGTCCATAGCTCATTGAAGGCAGCAGCAAAGGTGGATAAGGTGGTTAGGAAGGCGCATGGGATACTTGCCTTTTTTAGCCAACTCATAGAATATAAGAGCAGGGAGGTTATGACGGAGCTGTATAAAATATAAGTTAGGCCACAGTTAGGGTGCTGTGTACAGTTCTAGCCTTCACCTTATATGAAGGATGTAATAGTACTGGAGCGATTGCAGAGGGGATTCACCAGGATGTTGCCTGTGCTGGAGTATTTCAGATATGAAGAGAGACTGAAAAGGCTAGGGTTGTTTTCCATCGAGCAGCGAAGGCTGAGGGGGGACGTGATTGAGGTATACAATATTCTTAGGGCATTTATAGGTTAGATAGGAAGAAACGTATTCCTTCAGCTGAGGGATCAATAACCAGGGGGCATAGATTTAAAGTAAGGGGCAGGGAGTTTAGAGGGGATTTGAGGAAAATAATTTGAACCCGGAGGGTCGTTGGAGTCTGGAACGAACTGCCTGAAGATGTGGTAGAGGCAGGAACCCTCACGACATTTAAGAATTATGTAGATGAGCATTTGAAACGCCATAGCATACAATGGTCCGGGCCAAGTACTGGAAAATGGAATTAGAATAGTTAGGTGCTTGATGGCCAGCACAGACACGTTGGGCCAAAGGGCCTGTTTCTGTGCTGTATTACTCTATGGCTCTCTGATTGACCACCGCACAGTCCCTCTGGAGCCAAGGTCCTGTCTTTACATTGAGGTATACTCACCATTGTAGTGTGTGGCGCTGCCACCATGCTCTATGGCATAGATTGCAAACAGATCTAGCAACTCAAAACTGGGTATCCACGAGACGCTTTGTGCCATAGGCAACAGAAGCAACAGCAGAATTATATTCAGCCACAATGTGTAACTTCATGGCACGGCATATCCCCCACTCTACCATTACCATCAAGCGGTGGGATCAACCCTGGTACAATAAGAATGTAGGAGGGCTTCCCAGGAGCAGTACCAAGCATACCTAAAAATGAGGTGTCAGCCTGGTGAAGCTGCAACACAGAACTACTTGCATGCCCAGCAGAGGAAGCAACATGTGATAGACAGAGTTAAACAATTCCACAACACACAGATCAGCTCCCAACCCGATGCCTTCCCCACCCGTATTGCCAGCCGTCCTGACTCTCAGGCCATCTTCAATAGGATTGAAAAATCCAGCCTGTTGAATCAGGCAAGGCTTCCAGCCACATGACACACCAGATAAAATAACTTGTGGAGAAAACAGATAAGTCCTTTGGTCGATGAACTCCATTTTCCCCATAGTTCATATAAAAATCCTCCTTCCCCCTCCCACAAGCTTTGTGCACGCTCTTAAACCTACAAGCTAACAGTTAAAAAAATCATTCTTCATAATGTCCCCACTGACTTGCCTGGATGAGTGCAGGTCCAATAACACTGAAACAGATCTGCAGTCCTGCCGCATCCAGTCGCGAATGGTGGTGGACAAATGATCAACAAACAGGAGGAAGAAGTTCCACACATATCCACATCCTCACTAATAGTGGAGCCCAGCACATCAGTGCAAAAGACTAGGCTGCAATATATACATCCATCTTCAGCCAGAAGTGCAGAGTGGATGATCCATCTCGGCCTCCTTCTGAGGTCGCCAGCATCCCAGATGTCAGTATTCAGCCAATCTTATTTACTCCACCTGCTATCAAGAAATAGTCGAAGGCACCGGATACTGTAAATTCTCTGGACCCTGACAATATTCTGGCAATAGTACTGATAACTTGTGTTCTAGAGCCAGCCATACGCCGAACCAGGCTGTTGCATTACGGCTACAACATTGACATCTGTCTGGCGATGTGGAAAGTTGCCCAGGTATGTCCTGTGCACAAAAAGCAGGACAAATCCAACCTGGCCAATTGTCGCCTCATCAGTCTCCTCTCGATCATCAGCAAAGTGCTGGGAGGGGTGATCAATCGTGTTTTCCAGCAGCACTTACTCAGCAATAATATGCTCACAGACGAACAGTTTAGTTTCCGCCAGGGCCACTCAGCTCCAGATCTCATTACAGCCTTGGTCCAAACATGGGCAAAAGAGCTGAATGCGAGAGATGAAGGGAGCGTGACTGCTCTTGACATCACGGCAACATTTGACTGAGTATGGCATTAAAAAGCCACAGCAAAACTGGAACCGAAGGACATCAGAGGGAAAGCTCTCCACTGGTTAGAGTAGTATCCAGCACAAAGGAAGTTGGTTGTGGTTGTTGGAGTTCAATTATGTCAGCCCTAGGTCATCAGTGCAGGAGTTCCTCAGGGCAGTGTGCTCGGCTCAACCATCTTCAGCTGCTTCATCAATGACCATCCCTCCATTATAAGGCCAGAAGTGGGGATATTTGCTGATGATTGCACAATGTTCAGCACCATTTGCGACTCATAATATACAAAAGCAGCCTGTGTTCATATGCAGCAACACATGGACCACATCAAGCCTTGTGCTAATGAGCTGCAAGTAACATTTGCACCAGACAAGTGCTTGTCAGCGACCATCTCAAACAAGAGGTAATCTAACCATTTCCCCTTGATGCTCACTGGTATTAGAAATATTGATCCCCCACTATAAATACCCAGTGGGTAAACGTTGACCAGAAACTGAACGGGACCAGCCAGGTAAACGCTGTGGCTACAGACACAAGTCAGCTGTTAAGGAATTCTGCCACAAGTAACTCATATCCTGTCTCTCCAGTGCCTGTCCACCATCTGCAAGGCACATGTCAGGAGTATGATGGAATACTCTCCACTTGCCTGGATGGGTGCTGTTCCAACAACACTCAAGAAGCTCGACACCATCCAGGAAAGCAGTCCGCTTGATTGGCACCCTATTCACAACCTCCAGCACTCACTCCCTACACCACCGACACACAGTGGAAGCAGTGTGTATCAAGAACAAGGTGCACTGTGGCAACACTCCAAGCACATACCAAAGCTGCTACCCATATTACCTCGAAGAACAAGGGCAGCAGATGCATATGAACACCACCACCTTAATATTCCCCTCCAAGCCATTCACCATCCTGACTAAGAACAAGACCGTCGTTCCTTCACTGTCGCTGGATTAAAGATCTGGCACTCCCTTCCTTACAGCACTGTAGGTGTACCTACACCCCAAGGACTGCAGCAATTAAAGAAGGCAACTCACACCATCGCAAAGGCAATCGAGTATGGTCAATAAATGCTGGTCTCGCCAGGGACGCCCACTCCCCATGAATGAATAACAACAACAAAAAATCTCTCCTGCCATCCGTCCTATCATACATCTAAATTTTATTTCTGCTTGCCGCCTTCTGTACAATTTGCAAAAAAAACTATTACATTTCTAACCTTTTCCAGTTCTGATGAAAGGTCACAGACCTGAAATGCTAACTCTGTCTCCAAAGATGCTGTCAGATCTGCTGAGTATTTCCAGCACTTTCTGATTTAAGGTCAGTGTTTATTAGGTTGCCTGAGTGTCACATTATTAACAGGGACCCCAGAAAATGACAGTGTTGGCTGAGAGATCCTCAGATCTCTACTTTCATACTGCATTCTCTTAAGTATTTGAGAAAGTCTGAGGAGATCTTGCATGTATAACATAATTTATACAGTTTCTTTGCTGAGTATCAGTGCTTACTGCAAGTTCCTTGGTTAGTGCTACCATTTCTCAGTATGTTCATGTGTAAATGCCACTGTTACCGAATCGATTAGCTCCTCACAGATACAAGAGACTGACGCAACTTTCTTCAATCCCCACCATTCTGTGCGTCTGTTTCAAGTTTCTCTGACAACCAGTTGCTGTCAACACCCTTGGCTCATATTGAAATTGTCAGTCTGTGATATCTGCAAAACACACCTCAGGGGGACAAGTCTATCAGATTGGGAAAGTACCGGACACATCCTCAGAAACCAAAGAGTGTGTGGCAGTGTTATCGGGGCTTTGCCTTGTTTCAAATCATTTTTGTCTAGATTGACAATGCAGTTTGTGGAATTCTTTTATTAAATGTCCATTTCTGGGGAGTTTTTGTTTCATTCTATGTGAGATCCGGAGGAATTAATCATTTGAACATTTTCTACCTGTGATAACTCTACCGTGGCTGCTCAGCTGTGTTCATTTATTGGTCTGTTTTAGTTCTTCAGACTCTTTTCATTACCCAGATCTACTTTCGCTCCCAGAGAAATCAGGCTGACATTAAATGTTATTTATTGGGGCACAGTGGATAGTTTATTGAAGCAACTGTAGACCTTCAGATCTCGTCTTTGAATTGAATCACAGCAAGTTAACTACTGACATTGACACAGACTGCATTTCCAGTGATCGGATCACAGAGAGTTAACACTTTACATTAACACAGGCTCAATCCTCCTGATTGTATCTGATTCTTAACAGTATTCCTACTTCATTAACCTATACAGGGAACAGCCTCAACATCTCATGGCGTCTTCTATTTTAAATTAAAACCACAGCGAGAATTGATGCGTTGGTGTATCTGACTTTGCTGATTGAATTGGACTCAAAGTGATTTATCACGGCCTGTTGATATTGTGTGTTATACATTTGGAAATTGTACACAGATTACAGATATTCTGTGCTGTGATTCCGTTTTTCTGATAAGAGTTACGTTTATTTGCAGACACTAAGCTGTCAAATATTTCCAATGAATTAATGATATTGCCCAGAAATGCTTCCCCCGATACTTTGGCCTCCTGGATTTTAAACAACGTAATTTCAAATTCCGAGTTTTAATATGCTGCTGCAGTTTCTTGACATTACAGAGCAGCAGGCAAGAAAAACGGAAGCAGAGCAATCACCACAATGCCAGGTGCTTCCTCTCAGTTCAACAGAACAGAAAAACACGCAGTGGCTGTTCTGAGGCTCTGCAGACTGTGAGCTGCTTTTCACATGTTTCGGCAATGGAAAGCCATTCCTGACTCCAAGTGATCACCATCCAGAAAACAGATTCCTTTGTTTTAGAGGAAACACATCACATCCCTCCCTGTATAGTTCAACGATGGTGAATATTCACAACTTATGATGACCACTCAGTGTCTCAGTGTGTTCTGCGTCTCTCGACAGTCTCAATTAGAGATCACATTTCCTCAAATATTTGGCAGTTTTCCCAATAAAGCTGCACAGTCCTTATATGGAGTGCAGCAGTTTTGAGAGGAATGTCTCAGATACACTCTGCTGTTCTACAGTGGGCAAATACAGCAAAACTGAGCAGAAAAACAGTGATTGCTGTATTGCTAGTAATGGTGGTAATGGTAATCGAGGTGGCTGCCCTGGGCAACAAGTCAACATTTGACCAAGTGTGTGCCGAAGAAGATTACTTTCCTGATCCCATCATATTCCCATTTGCCACTCTCTCCGAAGTTATTTATCTATTGTGTGTATGTATTTACATTCAATTGCAACCTCACCACATTTCTCTATGACATCAACTTCTTTAAAAAGTCAAAATACTGCAGATGCTGGAAATCTAAATCATGAACTGAAAATGTTGGAACTACTTAGTAGGCGAGGCAGCATTTTGAGAAAGAGAATTTTCTTCAGAACAGGAAATGTTTGTGCTGGAACAGTGTTTCAGTAAGGACAGAGGCAGGGAAAATGGGAACAGAGGAAGGAGATAAAGAGAGAAACTGTGATGGGGTGGAAGGCAGTAGTGATTAAATGAAGAACAGAATCATTACCAGAACCTGCTGTCAAAAACAAATGGTGGCAGTAGTTCCCACGTGTTTATTTTTGAAGTTGATGCTGAGTCAGAAAAATTGGAACAATGTAGGAGGCTGAGTACAGAGAGGTCAGCTGTGAGTGGGACAGCGAATTATAATGGCATGTGAATGGAAGCTAAGGGACTTAAAGGAAGTACTCAGCAAAGTAATTGCAGAAGGTATGCTTAATCTCCATGGTGTGGAGGACAATTGTTAAGAATTAATACATTGATTAAACAAAGACAAAAATGCAAACAAATCACTGTTTGTGGTCCTGACAGTTGAAGGAGAGAAGGTAAAAGGGCAGGTCATGCATCACCAACACTTGCATGGGAAGGTGACATTGGAAGAGTAGTGGGTGTTTTGAGTGAAGGAACAGTGGGTCAAGCTGTACCTTCAGAATGCTGAAAATGGAGTAGAGGATGTCTGGTGGGAGCATTGTGGTGAAGTTGGCAGAAGTGATGGAGGATATTTCATTGAATGTAGAGTCTGGTGGAGTGAAAGTTGAGGGTAAGGGCAACTTCATTACAGTTAAGGAAGGATGGAAGGAATAATAGTGGAACTGGAATGGAAAGGTTCAAAGGCCCTTTCAGCCACCGAGAGCTAAATACACTTCATTCCAAAGCACACTTCTAACTGGAGAAGAGTAAAGGAGAAGGTGGAAAACAAGATCAACAACTTCTTATTGATGAGGTGTCCTTACATAGTTAAAATTTCCAAGTCATGTTATCAAACACAATTTGATAGCGAGCAGCGTTAACAGATATTATGGCAGATGACCAAATGCTTCGTCAAGGTGGTAAGTTTTAAGCAGCATCTTAAAGGAGGAAAAATATGTAGAGAGGCAGAGGTTTATGGAGAGAATTCCAGAATTTCGGATCTAGGCAGATGCAAATAAGACCACCAGCGGTGGAGCGATTAAATTTGGGAATGCTCAGGTATCCGGAATTGAAGGAGGACAAATATCTGATCGGGCTGAAAGAGATTACAGAGATAGGGAGAGAAGAGCTCATGGGGAGATTATAAAATAAACGTGGGAATTTCAATATTGTTAAGGTGCATGACCAGAAGCTAATGCGATTGCAGAGGTGATGGATGAACGTCTCCTGGCGAGAGTTGTATATAGGCAGCAGAGGTTTGGATGTCCTCAGGATGACTGAGGATGCAAACAGGGAGGTTGGCCAGGAATGCATTGGAATACTCAAGTCGAGAGGTGAAGATGGGGAATTAAATGCTGCACTCTCTGGATGAAAAATGAATTGTCAGTTAAAGGAAAAGAGAAAGGAGGGATTCATTACAAATTCCAATTCAAGAATATAATCTCAAACCAAATAGAAAGCAGAGTGTACAGGGAGAATTGGAAAAGAATACAAGAAGGACAAAGGGAAAGCACAGAAAAGATTAACAGCTGACAGTAAAGGGGATCAGAAATCTTGTAAAACATATACAAGTAAAAATAAAGGAATGGTGCAGCCGATTATGGAGAAGCAAATAAATGTTCCTGTCGAGGCAGAGGTCGTGACTGAGGTACAGAATGAGTAATTTGCAACTGGCTTCAAAAAAGAAGAGGCTGAAATTAATGTCCCAATCGAGGAGAGGGATGTAGATATCCTGCATAGGATAAAATAGATGGGAACGCGTTGCTAAACAGTTTGTCACTAAATGTCGGCAACATCCCTGGTCCAGATGGGAAGCATTCTGGGAGATAAAGGAAGCTGGGTTGGAGATAAGATCAGGTCTGACCACAATATTTCAATACTCCTTTTATATCGCACTGGGGCCAAAGGACTGGAATTTGGCAAACGTTAGACTCCTTTTCAAAACGAGAGGAGAGGGTAAACCATGTGACTACACGCTAATCTGTCTAACCACAGTGAAAGTTGAGAGATCTACTAGAGGCCTTCATCAAGGACAAAATTAATTCTCACTTGCAGAAGCATGAGGTAAGATGAGAAAAACATCTAGGATTTATAAAAGGCCAATCGCGTGTAACTTAACTGATTGAGTTCTTTAATCAAGTCAGAGGCTGAAGTAGGCCTTGTGTATTTGGGCATCCAATGCTGACGAAGTACCTCATAACAGACTTATTCAGAAAATGGGAATGCATATTATTAAAGGGACGATGTCAGCTCGAGCAGTCGATTGGGTAAGAGATAGGAGGTAGAGAACAGTGGTGAATGGATGTTCTTCTGACAGGCGAGAGTGGCTGTTGCCCGGGGGTTGGTTTTAAGACTACTGTTTTTTCCTTCGACATGCAAATTACATAGACTTGGGTTTAGAATGTATAATTTTTACATTTGTAGATGGTGAAAAACATGGCTCTGCATTAAATCGTGAATATTATAATAGCAGACTTCAGGGTAGACAGTCTGCTGAAAATGGCAAATCAACGGTAGATGCAACTTATTGTAGTCAAGTCAGAAGTGATGTTCATTGTGAAAACATCATGTCAATATAACATAAATAGTACCATTTTCAGGAGGTGCAAGAACAGAGGGACAGGGGAATGCATGTTCATGAATCTTTAAGGATTGCAGGGCAAGTAGAGAAGCTGATTGAGAAAATGTACGAGATATTTGCTTTGAAAATGGGGTTATTGAATTCAAACATAACGGGCATCAAGCTACTACTTGATTGATCAATTGTTATGACTCAGCTGGCGTCCTATGTACAATTCCGGGCATGAATACCTTGGAAGAATTTCAAGGCCCTGCAAAACGTACAAATGAGGATTATCAAGAAGGCACCACGGGTGAGGGAATTCATTTACATGGAGAGAATTCAGGAGCTTGGATTTTTCTTATTGGAGCAGGGAAGGTTCAGTGGGATAGAAACATAGAAAATAGGAGCAGGAGTAGGCCAATTGGCCCTTCGAACCTGCTCCGCCATTCATTATGATCATGGATGATCATCCAACTCTGTAACCTGTTCCCGCTTTCGCCCCATACCCTTTGAACCCTTTAGACCCAAGAGCTGTATCTCACTCCTTCTTGAACATCATACAATGTTTTGGCCTCAACTGCTTTCAGTGGTAACGAGTTCCACAGGCTCACCACTCTCTGGGTGAAGAAATTTCTCCTTAACTCTGTCCTGAAAGGCTTACCTGTATCCTTAGACTGTGACCCCTGGTTCTGGACTCCCCCAACATCGGGAACATCCTTCTTGCATCTACCCTGTCAAGTCCTGTTAGAATTTTGTACGCTTCAATGAGATCCCTCCTCACTCTTCTGAACTCCAACAAATATAATTCTAACCGACTCAATCTCTCCTCATACGCCAGTCCCGCCATCCCAGATCTAACAGAGTTCAAAATAATGAGGGGTTATGGTAGAGTAAGAATGCGGAACTTATTTCCTCTCATGAATACGTTTGTCATCAGAGATCATGGCCAGGATTTTACTGGCCCCCAGAGGCGTGATTGGAAGCCGGGAGGGGTGGGGAGGGGGCACGGAGAAAAGTGGTGTGTGACAAGGGACTTGGCAGGATGGGGATCCCAGCGCCTCCCCATCGTCCAGTGATCCTGGAGGCAGGATAGGCCGACAACAGCCTTCTCGCCCAATGGCAGATTGAGGATCTTCAGTGGCCAATTAAGGGACAATTATGGGATCATTCCACCGCCGCTGGGATCTTACCAGCAGCGATGTCCTCCACCATATGGAGAGGACACCTTGTAAAACGAAGCATTCTCCCTGTGGCCTTGTGGGTGCGGTGGGGCGTTGCCTCCTTCATGGCCAATTTGTGACGCACAGAGCACCCCCACCAGGAACCAGTTCATTCCCCGGGACCTCCCTCCACCTGCAGCACAAGAAAACCGCCCAGGCCCTCTCGCCGGGGCCTTGCGTACTGGCTCTGGTGACACCGCCTCACCTACCTCTTCTCTGCGGTTCCAGAGATGGGCCTGGGTCCGAGACCTTCTGTAGAACCGGAAGAATAACTAGACAGGTAGTGAAGAGACATTTCTTCACACTAAGGCTTGTTTAGATCTGGAAAGCACGACCCGAAAGAGTGATGAAATCAGATTCCAGAGGAATTTATAAAGACAATTAAACAAGTGCTTGCAATGGAATAATTTCCAGGTTACGAGAAAAAGCTACATATGTGACAATAAATTAGACAGCTCTTTCAAAGGGACGACTCTGACTAAAGTAGCCGAATGGCCTTTCCTGTGCATCTATGAATCTATGATCTGGACGCCAGATCAGTGATTCATTTACTTTTCACACTGTCACACGTCATTATCCTCGCAGGATAGGCTGGTAGTTGGAACCTGGGTTCATTTTATCCATTAATGGTCACATTTCGTCTCATTGGTGTATTTTACCAGCTTGTAATTCACGGTTCACACAAGTCAAAATCTATTGGTTATTTGGAAGAAAACATTGGTTTCTGCAGAAACTTCTGTCAAAGAATTAATTTCCACAACAGCCAGAGTTTCAGAAGCTGCTGTAAGGAGCTCTTAGTGTCTGAGAACTGCGTTCGGGTAATGTTCTGTTCTCATCGCTGTACCCAGCGCCAGAACCATGATGCAAACCTTCCTGACCCTGTCTCTACTGCAGCTTTTGAACTGTAAGTTACAGATTTTTGAATGCATTATGTTATTTACTGATACACTGATTATTATTACAAGATGTATATTATTAATCTAATTATCATCTTTAATACAGAACCTATTCAGGAGATGTGGAAAGTAAATAATGCTTTATACATTTTAATTTTCTTGTGTAGAGTTTAATGAAATATTGGCACTTGTTTATTGCCTTCTACCAGCCGCTCGTACAGAGCAGACTGGCGTTGAAAATCTCATGGGTCGATTTAAGCAGGGTCTGTTAGAAAAAGCGACACTTCGCTGTTAGAATAGAATATGTCAGTGTCTGAGATCAATTTACGTAAAACGGATCTATTTTATTTTCAGTTGTCATTCATTGGGATGGTATGAAATGGATACTGTGTAATATAATTTGTAGAAGTTTCATTTACTACAAATTTTGGATTGAATGTTTCAATTTTAAGTTCTTTCAACTACAAATAGGAATAAACCTCCATTTATATAAAAATGCCTTGCGCTTATATAGCGCATTTTACGACGTCAGGACGTCCCAAAGGGCTTTGCTGTCAATTCGATATTGTTTTGTAGTGTTGTCCATACTGTAATATAGGAAACGTGGCTGCTAATTTACACACAGCAAGCGCCGACAAACAGCAATGTGATAATGACCAGAATACTTTTTTTGTGTGTGTGATGTTGATTGAGGGATCAACATTCGCCAGAGCACTAGGGATAATTCCCCTGCCCTTCCTCCAAATAGTGTACCTGAAAGGGCTGACGGAGCCTCGGTTTAACTTCTCCTCCGATGGAAAGCACTTGGGCAGTGCAGCACACCCTCAGTACTGCATTGGAGTGGCAGCCCAGATTTTGTGCTCAAGTCTCTGGAATTAGACTTGAACCCACCATCTCCTTACTCAGAGGCCAGAGTGCTGGCAATTGAGCTACTGCTGACAGTAATATTGTTTTGGTTACATGAAACGAGTTTGGAATATTTTACATCGAATTAACGGGTATTTTGAATTCCCAGTTGAATTTGTATCGAACACAAAGACTGCGGGAGTTTGTTTTATATTTCCCCCTGTGTTTCTTATACTGACACAGCCAGCTGGAATTGAAATTCTAATCTGATTATTTAAAGCGCGTCTGATAGAAGTAGAGTGCCGTCTTTGTTTGAATGGAGTGTTTCGAGGTCTGTGTGTAAGTTATTTCACTGAGTGTTGAACATCAGTCAAAACTACATCAACTGCCCACATGAACTGCCACACACATTCCTGTCACAGATATTTCTCAATACAAGTGCTGTCTGCTGTCCTAGTGATACAGTTCATGAAACTAAATGTTTTAAAGTAATTTGTTCAGTGTTGAAGTGTTATATTCATTCTATAATAACCACTCAACTGGAGATGGAACCAATATTTTTCAATTCGTTTTTATTGTTAGTATAATTTTCACGAGCACTCTGCAAAAAATGATGTTACTGAAAGTTCCTAAATCGTTGGGGAATTTGCTCTGTATTATTGACCAGTTAGTGATGATCTTCAAGATCGATATCTTTTATATTAAATTAATTCTACTATTTCCTCATTTTTGTACAGTGCCTAAAGATAGTTCAATTTTCCCAATCACATATTTTTACACAGTGCCATGTAGTGTGTAATGAGTTAGCGATATTGTTCTTTATTATTGTTCCAACGGCTCGATGTTTGTTGTGTTATTCCATTGATAATTCCATTCTGTTTCTCACTATTTCCCGTGTGTGTTTGCTTCCATTTATTAATCTCTGTCTATAAAAATACTTTATTGGTTTACTGACAGGACAACGTAGTCCCAGTGTTATCAGATACTTTCTGTATTTAACGAATTATATTTCCATGAATATGCAATAATTGGAGAGTAAAATCCTGTTTTGTGGATTATTTAAAGAAAACTTTATTCAAGCCACAGAAAATATAAACAATGAAGCAGGTATGAATCCCTGTATCCTTTTCCCCAATCGTTAGTTGCTCAGAATCATTTTTAAAAGCAGGCATGCTTTATGACAAAAAACAATGTTATTCTTTGCTATCATATGAAGAGAATATTGAAATAGTTTATCACATTTGTAGAATTCACATTGAATACGGAGCTTGAGCTGATGGTTTGATTTTACATTCCGTCAGTCTTAAATAGGGAACAATTATTCATTCTTTTGCTATCAGAAAACATTGTTTTATAATAGCTTGCATCTGATTAACACGTCGTCTAAATCCCCAGGAGGGACATGTGCAAAACTTTGATTTAAATCCAAAATTGAAAACAAATACCGTGGCAATTTGTTTTATTTGGTCCTCTGATGCTCTTGTACCGACACAACTGACTGGTGTTGAAATTCTAAGCAGATGATTTAAACACAGCAATCTAGCAGTAGAACGTGATCACAGTGAGAATAGAAGGTCTCGGGGTTTGGGTTCGATGGTAATGCAGGGATTATAGAACAGCAGTCAAAGCTAAATCAACTGCCGAATGAACCCACACGGGCATTTCTGTCCCAGGTATTTCACAGTCGAAGTGTTGTCTGACCCTGTGCGACATACTGAATGGAACTGAAATAATTTAAATAGTTTGTTCCACGTTAGAGTGTTGCACATGATCTTATCATATTGTATAATATTAACTGGAGGCAGAACCAATATTGTTTCAATTAGCATTAGTTATTACTGTAATTGTGAAGTGCCTCTCCAAAAGATAATGTTACTGAACATTCCAAAATCTCCGGAGGATTTTCCATTTATTATTGTTTTCTTAATGATGACCTTGCAACTGTAGAACTTTGCATTGTAAATTCTCAACTTATTTCACATATTCATATGTAGTGTCAAGTAATAATATATGTGACAAAGTCTCCTTCCACATGCTTCTTTTATGTAAAACACCGCGAATTGTTTAATGAGATATCATGAATAGTCTCCTTCCACCTGCTCGATATTTTTGCAGAGTTTTTCAATGGATGATTCGATTCAGTTTCTCACTGTTTCCAGTGCGGGTTTGGTTACATTTGTTAATGTCTATCGACAACAAATGCTGGTTCACGACAGGGAAACGCTCCCTAAATGTTATTACATACTTCCATGATGAATTTTCTTTTGTTTTTGTAAAAGGGTTTGTATTCTAAAATCCTGAATTTGAAGGTAATTTAAGGATATTTTCTGCAAGCCACAGAACAAAGAGAAAGTATGAAATCTATCTGACTCCCTGAATCTTGTTTTTAGCAATTGGCCCCAGATCAAAATCAATTTCTAGGAAATGTGCATATTTATTTTAATTTGTCATTTATTGAGATCGTAGAAAATGAATCTTGAAACAGTTTCCTTAATTTATAAATTTGTCATTAAATACATTTGGTCCTGTTTGGTTTTAAGTTCATCAAATTCAAATAGGGAACTGTTATCCATTTTTGTCGCTGACAGCAAAAACGGATCTAATATTTGTCATCTGATTAACATTTAATTGCATTTCCAGAGGAGATTTGAGTTAAATTTAGTTTTATTACCAAAATTGAATATAAACACCGTAAGTGTTGGTTTCATGTTGTTTCCAAGACTCTCGTGCAGACGCAGCAAACTGGAGTTAAAATTCTAACCAGGCGTTTAAAAAGGAGATTCCTTGAAGTAGAAAGTGCTCAATGTTACAATCGAGTGTATGTGAGTGAGAACTGCAGAATACCGGGATCTGCATCTAGCCGACTCATCCCACATTGAGATATCTGTCCCCGGAATTTCTCAGTGAAGTGCCGTGTGACAGACAGAATTAGATTAAATAGTTTGTACAGCATTTGGAATATTCAGAAAGGGCAATAAATATTGTGTAATATATTAACAGGAGGTGGGATCAATATAGCTGCATTTGTACTGATTATTAATAGAGTTATCAATTACACCCTCCAGAAATGATGCTACTGTTTTCAGGAGATTTGGCGTATGAACAATTTTATTTCGTCACCGACAATCTTCAAAACAAAGCCTTTTTACATTAAATCATGCTTTCTATTTTATACATTTATGTGCACGGTATTGTGTAATAGTTAGTGTTTCTCAGTCTCTTTCTGTATGATTCATACATTTGATGTAGTATTTAATATCCAGACGTGTTTCTGAATATCTTTCCACATGTCCCATTATTTTTTATATGGTGCGATGCAGTGTTTAATGAAGGATCTGGAGTTGTTTCCCAGTCTCTGGGGAAAGGTGGGAAAGTACATCTGGGGCAGTAGATCAGCCATTATATTATTGAACGGCGGAGTAGGCTGTGTCGGCAGTATGGCCTAATCCTACTCCTATTAAATTCTTTAATGTCCTTCCACATGTCCCATACTCTGGTCACCTGTGGAAGAAATCCTGAATTCGTTTGCATATTTCAATTCAGCAGACAGTGCCCAGAACAAATTTTTCGGTACTGTAAATGGTTGATGCGTGTTTGGCTATTTCTAACCGTGGTAACGTATCTTCAGACGCTAGCTGATGTGTTATGGATAGAGATTGTTAAAATTTACTGATAATGCTGTTGACGCACAGCATCTGGATTGTTTCATATGAGTTTCTTCTGTCAGGCTTTGCTTGTGGTTGTACCCTACAAAAACTGTAATTCTATCAAATAATTTGTTTCTGAAATCTACAGGAGCTCACTTAATTGTGGACGTAGTTCAAATTGGACCTAAAATAGTTTGATATAATATAAGTATTTTGATTCTTGACCCACTTAATAATCAGCCGTGACAAGCATGTACTTATAAACTCTCTGCATTGATTGTATTTTGTAATCCCTAAACTACCGCTGTCCCTGGTTCTGTAACTCATTCAAGAGTTTAAATTCTGGGCTTTGTCTATCCCACGTTTATCCCGTTTCCGTTCACCCCCTTTGAGTTGATTGTTATTTATAATTAATATTTCCATGTTCCTGTTTGTAGTAATACGGTACAATAGCAAGTTAACATAAGTATAAAATGTTAAAATCGTTGGCCTCCTTGTCTCGAGAGACAATGGGTAAGCGCCTGGAGGTGGTCAGTGGTTTGTGGAGCAGCGCCTGGAGTGGCTAAAAAGGCCAATTCTGCAGTGACAGGCTCTTCCACAGGTGCTGCAGAAAAGTTTGATTGTCGGGGCTGTTTCACAGTTGGCTCTCCCCTTACGCTTTTGTCTTTTTTCCTGCCAACTACTAAGTCTCTTCGACCCGCCACACTTTCGCCCCGCCTTTATGACTGCCCGCCAGCTCTGGCGAACGCCAGATAACTTAACTGTTTTGCACCAAACCCATTAGTCTAAACATCGGGAAGGTCATGGTGCGACCGCCGAAATCTGAGGTGTTGGGAAGCGGGAGTTACCACTTGTCAGTGAGAGCAGGGGAAACGGGTGGGCGGGACTGTCCGAGCCAGGATAACAGCAGCAGAGTTTTAGATCAGTTGAAGTTTACCGAGGGTAGGAGGCCGACCAGAAGAGTATGAGAATAGTGGGTATATTCCCTGTATATGGAGGTGATTTGGATAACGGGATGCAAAGAAATGCATTCAAACTTTTTCAAGAAAAATAATGAGAGCAGTTAGAAATTGTGAGGAAGGATATGAGAGCAAAATGGGAGAGCTAGCGGACATGAGAAGTAGTGTAGATAAATGGAATAATAGTAATGATTGAGAAAGGGGAACGACTGAACATTTATCTGAGATGGTAAGAAATAAACTTGTCGAATAGACAAATATGGGAATTTCGGTTACAGATTGTTTAGATTCATTTTCGGGATATGAGCTTGCTGGCCAGACATAATTTACTGAACAACCCTACTGAGCCATATGGGATAGGGGGAGGTTTTCCTGAACCACTATCGTCATGTTGGCGATATTGTTCTGCACCCATGTGTTGTTTATCCCTAGTTTCCCTAAGAAGATACTCGTGCGCTTTTTTTCTTGAACCACTGGATTATCTGAAAAAAAAAGTCCAGTATGACATAGGTGGTTACAGGCTGAAATGATAATTGCATGAAGAGTAGGGGAAATGAATGAATGGATTGAAGAGGATTTCCGGACTCTGCAGAAACACTGAGATTGGAACCGTTTTTCAGTAAATACTGAAAGGTTATTCCCCCTTGTCTGGCATTGGGTCGCTGAAAAGGCAACTGATGGGAACTGACTATTATCAGGTAAATTTGGGAGGAATGCTAAGGCTCCTACTGGGAGGAAGTCACACACTATTTACATTATAGAATCAGGACGATAATGAGACCAGTGACATTATAGTTGGGAAATTGTAACGCATTCAAGATTAATCAGAAGGCACAGCTGAGAACAGGAATTGGTGTCCCGTTGGCAATAATATATCACCAGAGTATACAAAGAGGCAACAATACATGGGAGATATATTTTGACCAGGGAGTTGGGGAGCAATTCAACACACCATCTACAGTATATAACGTTGTGAATAGAAAACCATCTGGAGAGCTGTGAGACACTTTGTGATCAGGGAGATTGGGAACAGGTCAATACACCGTCTATAGTATATAATGTCGAGAATAGTAAAAACACCTGGGGATCTGTGAGACACATTGTCATCAGGGGGATTGGAAGAGTCAACCGACTGACTGCATTTTTAAAAAGCAGAAACACTTAACCAGTAAACGGGAGGACCATTGATCGAACATTATTAACGGGTAAAAGAATAGGGCACGTCGGCGAGGGCAGGTTGCAAGAGAATCAGAACAGCAGCAATTCAGTAAGACACAGTCAGCACGGAGTTAGGAGACTGACAGACCGTTTATCGTGTTTTGTTTTGTTTGAGGAAGCTATATATTTTATTGAACAGCAGAAAGGCCCAGTTACAGCTTTATAGAAACTTTGAAAGTTACAGGTGGAGTAAATGTGCAGTAAATGAAAAGGCATTGAAATTCATCACAGGATCGGAAAATCTTTAATTTAATTTAAATGTTCCCATGCCTTCTCGAACTTTAGATCAGAATACTGAATTCGCTGAGAGTGCCATCACCAGTGGGTTTAAAAGCAGATCCATCACCACCCTCTGCTCAGGGCACCTACACACGTGTCATCAATGGTCAGAGCACTATCAGCACAAATTTACAGGGCGATGGGGAAAGGAAGTGGGACTAATTAGACTGCACTGACAAAGGGACAGCATAGGCACCATGGGCCGAATGGCTTCCCTCTGTGCTGTTTCATTGTAAGATTCTAATAGGGAGAGGACCATCACCACCGCCTTCTCAGGCACCTTCACACTAGTAATACATAAGGCCCACCCACCGCCACAAGGAGAGAATGTATCCGGGTGTCAGTGTGTGTATATGTGAAAACAATTCTGGATACATTTAGGCCCATTAACAATATTGATTTGTTGCAGAAACTGTATTTTCGGTTTTAAGGAATTAAATCACATATCCCTTATAATTTCTTCGGCAAAGTGACGGGAATAATGACCCTGCAGTTAGTTGTATTTGTGTTTTTTCTTTCTGACAGTTTCATTCATTTATTTCCCCAGTGAACACTAATTGTTAACTTCTCATTTCAGGCAGACCTGGGAACAGTAAGGCTGACCAGTCAGGTAATCGCCCTTTATTTTCACACGATTTGCTATCTCTCTGCTCCAACCCATCCCATTAAATATTAAGCTTGGCGACAATCTCAGCACCTTTTTGATCACGGATTAAGCCGTTGCCCTGTTGCTAGTCAGAAAGGGAGTGTGTCCCACATAGTGTTAGTAAAGATTTTTAATTCTAGCTGAGAGATGGCTGCTGTGTTCATTTGGAGGGACAATAACTGAGGGTCTCTGAAGAGCAGAGTGTGAAGGGTCAGCTCCACTGACACTGTTATCGAGCTGAGAGATGACTGCTGTCGTCATGCAGAGGGACAACAATTGAGGGTCTCTGAAGAGCAGAGTGTGAAGGATCACCTCCACTGACACTGTTGCCGGTCCAAAGGTCCACCTCACCATCTACACTGATCCCCAGATTACATCACCATCGAGCCCTGCCTTTATTGGCTGTGTTGGGTGAGGGGGCAATTTCCTCATCTCTTTTGTGGTGCTGGGAGCTTACTGTGTTCGCCCAATGAGTACTGAGCACGTAAACATGTGATCATTACAGCCACGCCCCTCTACCCACTTCTGCAGGTTAAATCTACTCTCAGCCTGTCGCCACCCCATTCCCATTGGAGCCGTTGTGTTGGTGGGAATATCCGGCTGTCTCCTGGCTTATTGCTCGTTTGCATCGTTTATTAGTATTTCCGTTTCCTTTTTCTTTTATGTGTAATATTTACTTCGGGTTCTTTTAGGGTGCTGAGTGCAGACTGATGCTCCTATCAATTCATGCCCTGGTGAATGGGGAGGGTACGTGCGCTGGGAACCTGTGAGTTTCACACACTATAACCACTTGATGATATTTGTGATGTTTTACAGAGAAGGCGAAGCTGAGACTGGTGAATGGGGGCAGTCAGTGCGCTGGGAGAGTGGAGATTCACTACAGGGGTCAGTGGGGGACTGTGGATCATGATCTCTGGGACCTGCCGGACGCCGCTGTTGTG
This sequence comes from Heterodontus francisci, assembly GCF_036365525.1. Classification (NCBI taxonomy): domain Eukaryota; kingdom Metazoa; phylum Chordata; class Chondrichthyes; order Heterodontiformes; family Heterodontidae; genus Heterodontus; species Heterodontus francisci. Next base: position 147,032 of record NW_027141562.1, read on the forward strand.
TGTCGCGAGCTGGGCTGCGGAACTGCAGTCTCTGCACCGGGTGAAGCTCACTTTGGGGAAGGGTCCGGACCCATTGTGACGTGGAATGTAGAGTGCAGCGGGACCGAGGCCGCTCTGCGGGACTGTAAGTCAGTTCAATGGGGTCACTATTCCTTCTCACACTCCAATGATGCCGGCGTCATCTGCTCAGGTAAAAATCTTTCTCAGTCTCTCATCTCCCGCCGAGGCTGATAGAATCTGGGAAGAAGTGGAAGCAAAACAATCCGGTATGATCCAGTCAGATCATAATAATCCCAGCAATCTCCGGTTGGAATTAATGTTAATATTCGGATCAATGTTTAAAATTATATCATTAGTACTATCTTTAATAAAGATTCTCCACCGGGAGCAGCAAATACCTGATACCCTGTACATTTACAATACAGACAGAGCAATTTCCATTGAGATTTTCCCTAAAGCCGCAGTGAATGATCTGAACCGCTGTAAATGTCTCAATCTCAATCCAACTCGCCATTCATCAACCCAGCAGTGGCCACCAGGCATGTACTGTCAGCCCGGCTGTCCGTCTGCAATGATCGCTTGGCCTCAGATCTGACGTATTACACAGATTGTGATGTTGAGACTGGGGAGCATGGAAGGGAGAGAGGCAGGTTTCTCAGCCTCGAGGAGCCGAAGTAATGGGTCCGCAGTTATTGTGGGTATCACAAGAGGAAACTGCGCTGAAGATCCCACCACTGCCTGCATATTGCCTTTTAAATTTTAGGAAATATTGAGAAAGTAAAATGCAGAGAATATTAAACAAAGGAGCTAAGATAGTTCAGGAAGTAGCTGCAACGAATAAACTCAACACCGTTGAACTATTGGAAGAAAAAAGGCGAGTTTGCCTGAAAACATGGCCAGTAATGAGGATAGCAATAGACTTCAAGAGGATAAAGCGAGGTTGATGAAATGGGCGGACAGGTTGCAGATGAAATTTCATGCAGAGAAGTGTGAACTGATACATTCTGGTTGGAACACGGAGGAGAGGCATTATCACAGAATCACTGAACTGTTACAGTTCAGAAGGGGACTATTCGGCTCATCATGACTGCATGGGCTCTCTGAAAGAGAAATTCACTCAGTTCCATTCCCCTGCCTTCCCTCCATAACTCTGCACATTCTTCCTTTTCATATAACTGTCCAGTTCCATTTTGAATGCTGCAATTGAACATGCTTGTACCACGTTCTCAGACAAACATTCCTGATCTTAAACACTCGCTGCATGAAAAACATGTTCTGAATGTCACTTTAGCTTTTTCTTCACCAAATGCATTAAATTGGTGTCCTCTCCTTCTCGAGCCTTTCTCCAGTGGAAACAATTTCTCTCTACCTACTCTGTCCAGAATCCTCATTATTTTGAATATATCTGTCTAATCACCTCTCACCCTTCTCTTCTGCAAGGAAAACAATCCAAACTTCTCAAATTTATCTTCATAACTGAAATTCCTCATCCCTGGAACCATTCTCATGAAACGTCTCTGTATTCCCTCCAATGCCCTCACATCTTTCCTCAAGTGTGGCGACCAGAACAGGATGCAATACTCCAGCTGAGGGCGAACTAGTGTCTTATACAAGTTCAACATAACTTCCTTGCACTCTATTCGCATTTTAATAAAGCCCAGGGCAGTGTATGCTTTATGTAACGCTCTCTCAACCTAGCCTGCAACCGTCAATGACTTATGCACTATTAAACCAAGGTCCCTCTGCTCCTGTAACCCCTTTAGAATTGAACCCTTCATTTTATATTTTATCTCCATGTCATTCCGACCGAAATGAATCACTTCGCATTTCTCTGCATTGAACTTCATCCACCAACTGCCTGTCAATTCCACCAACTTGTCAATGTCCTTTTGAAGTGCTGCACTATCCTCCTCACAGTTCACAATGCTTCCAGGTTTTGTATCATCTGCAAACTTTGAAGTTGTGCCCTGTGCACCAAGGTCTGTGTCACTTACATATATAGACTGGGACCTGAATATTGAAGGATACATGGCATTTAGGAAGGACAAGAAGTTTGTAATAGGTGGAGGGGTAGCTCTGTTAATTAATGATGATATCAGCACAATACGGAGGGATACCCTTAGTTCAGGAGACCAGGATGTAGAAGCAGTTCAGGTAGAGATGAAAAATCATAAAGGCGAGAAGTCAGTTGTCAGAAGGCCACCTAACATTAACCACACTGTGGGACGGTGCATAAATGAATAAATAATGGCAGATTGTCAGAAAGGTACAGTGATAATTTGGGGCAGATTTTCACCTGCAGATAGGCTGGAAAAATCAGATGGGCAGAGGTAGCCTAGATGAGGAGTGCATAGAATATTTTCTGGATAATTTTTTGGAACATTACGTTGTGAAGCCAACCAGAGAGAAGGCGATACTAGACCTGGTATTGTGCAATGAATTAGGAATAATTAATGACCTCACAGTTAAGGCGCCTCTAGGTAGCAGCGATCATGATATGATTGCATTTTACAATAAGTTGGAGGGAGAGAAGAGTGGGTCAAAGAACAATATTTTAAACTTAAATAAGGGCAATTATAGGGGCATGAACGCAGAGCTAACAAAAGTGAACTGGCAAATCAGGTTAAGGGATAGGTCAATAGAGATGCAGTGGCAGACATTTAAGGGGATATTTCAGAATACTCACATTTCAACGAGAAAGAAACATTCCAAGGATGGGACCGGCCATCCATGATTAAGTGAAACAGCCAAAGGTCGTATCAAACTTAAAGAAAAAGTCTATAATTGCGCAAAGATGGGAGGCAGGTCAAAGGATTGGACAGAATATTTTTAAAAAAGCAAGGGATGACTAGAAGACGGATCAGGAAGGTAACATTAGAGGACGAGAGAAAGCTATATAGATATATAAGGACAGATAGTAAGAGTTTATATATATATATATTTTTAGATTAGATTAGAGATACAGCACTGAAACAGGCCCTTTGGCCCACCGAGTCTGTGCCGAACATCAACCACCCATTTATACTAATCCCACACTAATCCCATATTCCTACCAAACATCCCCACCTGTCCCGATATTTCCCTCCCACCTACCTGTACTAGTGAAAAAATATAATGGCCAATTTACCTATCAACCTGCAAGTCTTTTGGCTTGTGGGAGGAAACCGGAACACCCGGAGAAAACCCACGCAGACATAGGGAGAACTTGCAAACTCCACACAGGCAGTACCCGGAATCGAACCCGGGTCCCTGGAGCTGTGAGGCTGCGGTGCTTACCACTGCGCCACTGTGCCGCCCACTATTTATACATTTTATAAAAAAGAAAAGAGGTAACAAAGTGAGCGTTGAACTTATAAAATGTGTATCTGGGGAATTAATAATGGAAAATAAGGAGATGACAGTTGAAATGAACAGATATTTGGCATCGGTCTTCACTATTGAGGATAAAAGTAACATCCCAGCTTTAGCTGTAAGTCAGGAAATGGAAGGGAGGGAGTAACTCAAGAAGATTGCAAACACCAGGGAAAAGATACTGAGTAAATTGTTGGAGCTGCAGGCTGACAAGTCCCCGGGACCTGATAGACTTCATCCGAGGGTGTTAAAAGAAGTGGCAAGTGAGGTAGTTGATGCATTAATTTTAATTTTCCAACATTCCCTAGATTCGGGGAAGGTTCATTTAGATTGGAAAATAGCGAATGCAACTCCTTTAGTCAGAAAGGGAGGGAAACAGGAAGCAGGAAACTACAGGCCAATTAGTTTAACACCTGCCGTAGGGAAAATGTTACATGCTATTATTAAAGATGTTATGGCAGGGCATTTAGAAACATTCAAGGTAATCAGGCATAGTCAACATGGCTTTGTGAAAGGCAGATCATGTTTAACCAATTAACTGGAGTCCTTTGAGAGAGTTACATATGCTGTTGGTAAAGGGGAACTCGTCGATGTATTGTACTTCGATTTGCAGAAGGCATTTGATAAGGTGCCACATCAAAGGCTATTGCAGAAAATAAAAGTTCATGGTGTAGGGGGTAACGTATTAACATGGAATGGAGATTGGTTAGTTCACAGGAAACAGAGAGTACGCATAAATGGGTCATTGGTTTGGTTGACAAGACGTAACGAGTGGCGTTCTATAGGGATCTGTGCTGGGGCCTCAACGTTTCACAATTTATCGAAATGACTTAGATGCAGGGACCGACGGTATGCTTGCTAAATTTGCTAATGACACAAAGATAGGTAAGAATGCAACTTGAGAAGAGAACATAAGGAGTCTGCAAAGGGATATAGATAAGTTAAGTGAGTGGGCAAAGACCTGGCAAATGGAGTATAATGCAGGAAACTGGGGAATTGTCCACTTTGGGAGCAAGAATAGAAGGGAAGCATATTATCTAAATGGTGAGAGATTGCAGAGCTCTGAGATGCAGAAAGATATGGGTGTCCGAGTGCATGAAACGCAAAACGTTAGTATGCAGGTACAGCACGTAATTAAGAAAACTCGCAGAATGTTATCATTTATCGTGAGTGGAATTGAATACAAATATAGGGAGGTTATGCTTCAGCGACACAGGGTATTGGTGAGCCCACATCTGGAATATTGTGTACGGTACTAGTCTCCTTCTTTAAGGAATGATGTAAATGCGTTGGAGGCAGTACAGAGAAGGTTTTCGAGACTAATATCTGGAATGGGTGACCTGTTATCCGAGGAAAGATTTGACAGGCTGGGCTTGCATCCTCTGGAATTTAGAAGAGTAAGAGGCGACATAATTGAAACATATAAAATCCTGAGGGGACTTGACAGGGTTGCTTTGGAAAAGATGTTTCCCCTTGTGGGAGAATCTCGAACTAGGCGTCACTGTTAAAAAATAAGGGATCGCCCATTTCAGACAGAGAGGAGGAGAATTTCTTCCTCTCAGAGGGCCGTGAGTCTTTGGAATTCTCTTCCTCAAAAGGCAGTGGAAGCAGAGTCTTTGATTTTTTTAAAGGCAGAGGTAGGTAGATTCCTGATAACCAATTTGGGGGTTGGGTGGGTGGGGGGAAGGTTATCAGGAGCAGGTGGAAATGCGGAGTTAGCAGTTCAACCATCAGCTTATTGAATGGTGGAGCAGGCTCGAGGGGTTGAGTGGCCTACTCCTGCTCCTAATTTGTATGTTCATACGTATATTCGTATATAACAGGGTATATCTAATACATCCTCTTTATTAATTTAAACCCCTCTAGTATCTGAATTACCTCCTCTTTAACCATTGCCTGGGGTGCATCTTCTTCCTTGGTAAAGACAGACGCAAAGAATTCAGATAATACCTCAACTATGCCCGCTACCTCCATATGTAAATCCCCTTTCTGATCCCTCATCGACCCCACTCCTCCTTTTACCACACTTTTACAATTTCTCAGTCGATAGAAAATGTTGGGATTTCTTTTAATGCTAGCTGCCAGTCTGTTTTCAAGGGTACAATTATAAAGTGGCTGCAGCCAAGAGTGACCTGGGAGTATTTCTGATCAAATGGTTGAAGGTGGCAGGGCAGGTTGAGAAAGTGGTTAATAAGTCAATGGGATGTTGGCCTTTTTAAATAGAGGCATCGAGGACAAAAGTAAGGAAGTTATTATGAACTTTTATGAAACACTGGGTTCACCTCAACTGGTGTATTGTGTACAATTCTTTATATGGCACTTCAGAAGAATGTGAATGCTTTAGAATAGGTGTAGAAAGGATTTACAAGGAAGGTTCAAGGGATGAAAGACTTCAGTTATATTGATAGATTGGAGAAGCTGTGGTTGCTCTCCTGTGAACAGAGAAGGCTGCGAGGAAATTTGATAGAGGTGTTCAAAACCTTGAGGGGGCCAGACAGTGTAGATAGAGAGGAAGTCTTATTCTTGGTGGAAAGGTCAATAACCAGAGGACACTGTTATAAGGTGGATGGCAAATGAACCAACCGTGACATGAGGATGGTTAGGATCTGGAATGTTCTGCCTGCGAGTCTGATGGAGACAGATTCAATTGTAGCTTTCAATATGGAAATACTCAAGCACCTGAAGAGAAAAACTTTGCATGGCTATGGAGAAAGAGCAGAAGCATAGGACTAGCGAGGTGCTCTTTCAGATAACCAGCATGGACACAACGGGCTGAATGGCCTCCTTCTGTGTTATAAACATTCTATGATTATATGCTGACTGCTGCTGGTCACAATCTGTCTGTCCAGTTTTTAAACTTGAAACTGTGAATGTGGTTTCAAGGTAATGAATTGCATACGAAGGGCTTTGAAGGGTGATCATGACAGACTGTCGAAAACTGGCCACAAAACAGACAACAAAGTGCGGGTTAAAGGTAGTTATTCAGACTGACAAAAGGTGAGAAGTATTGTGTGACAATTCATGTCAATGGATTAGCGCTGTGGAAATGCGTTCTATTGTTTAGTCCATTCCGAAGATTACAGCACACAACATTAAGAAGCGGCTGAGCACACAGCACAAAGCAAAAATTAAGGGCCCGTTAACACTCCAGTTGTCGTGCTGAAGATCAGTGCTCTGGAACTAGCGCCAACTCGAGCCAAGCTGATCCAGTAAAGTTACAGCAGTTACAGCACTAGGATTCAACTGATATGGTGCAAAGTTGCTCAGTTATACAGTGCCTATTAAAGTAGGGAAACACTGACTAGTTAGCACCCAATGAACCTACTCCCAATCAACACCAAATCTTTCCTTGTGCTGGGTGTGACTCCCCTTTCAACGTATCTCTCAAAAACAAACCTCAATCTGTTTTATATTTTCTAGAGCTTTGTTAACCTGCATTGCTATTTTATTGATTTTTATGTCTGTACTCCTAAGTCCCATTTCTCCTCGATGCAATTTAGATTATCATTGTCCAAGGAATATGGGTTCTCAGTCTTCCTACCCATTAAAATTCATTTGCAATTTCGTTAACGTAAAATATTTTTCTCACAATCTGCCTTTGTACTAACTATTGCTCCAAGTAGATGTCATTAGTGAATATTACAATTGTCCGTCCCTTTTCTGACTCGAAATCTTTTATGTTAAATATGAACAACAGTACTCCTAGCACCAGTTCTTGTCACACAATACTTCTTGCCTAGTTCTAACTGCTGACACAGTGCATGTTTCTCAGTTACAGTGACGGCGACTGGGGAAGTTATAAATAAATAAAGGAACATTTTAAACATGACAGTTCTGTCACATTATAAGCAGTAGTGATACAGGAAATCCAGCATAATCAGTTTTGAACAGAATCTGAGAAGAATGTTGCCAGATCTGTGATTAATCAGATGCGTATTGAAATAAAAATATTTGTATTATTGTGATTTTTAACGTATTATGCTAATTATGATATAATACGCTTATTCAGATCACAGATCTCCTAGACTAACATCCGGAGACTCCCCATGTTCAGGCAGACTGGAGATCCAGTACGTTGAAACCTGGGGAACAGTGTGTGACCTTGACTGGGATTTGAAAGACGCCAATGTGGTCTGTAGTCAGCTTCAGTGTGGAGTCGCCGTGTCTGTGCCAAGATATGCTCATTTTGGAGAGGGCACTGGGCTCGTACGGACTGATATCTTTGAATGCACTGGAAACGAATCCAGTTTATTGGACTGCCGTCTTTTTCAAGGAACACAGCAGGAGTGCAGCCACAGGAACGATGCCAGTGTGATCTGTTCCGGTGAGTACAGACTTACTGAAAGGCAGACAACTCCCTGCTTAATATGTGGAAAACTGAGGAAGGTGGCATTCCCATGTTTCTGTCTGAAAGGTTCATATCTAAACTAGTCATTATAGTTTACTATTACTACTCAAGGTCTGGTGTAATGTGGTACAAAATACCTGCAATTACTGGTAAACAAGATGGTTCTAAATCTTAACATTCATTCTGCAAGAAGCAGAATTTTCGCAAGTTTGTTTACCACTGCACCGAATGTATATTTAGAATTGAATATTGGCTGCAACAGTTGGGAGTTGACTAAATGAATATGCACTGGCCTATTTCGATACTTTAATTTGAACACCACGAATGATCCGACATTACAATAGCCTTCTGACCCTCCCTGCCCACGTTATTATTCTTATCACACAGCACTGAAGCAGGCCCTTCGGCCCACCGAGTGCCTGTCGACCAGCAACCACCCATTTATGCTAATCCTACATTACCGACCATTCTCCTAGCACCTACCCACAGTAGGTTTAATTTACAATGGTCAACTTATTTTCGACCTGCAAGTCTTTCGCTGTCGGGTGAAACGCGGCAGAATCCCACGCACTCACAGGGAGAACGTGCAACCTCCGCACAGACAGCACCCAGAACTGAAGCCAGGTCACTGGAGCTGTGAAGCAAACCACTGCTCCACTGTGCCCACGTTAACACTAACTGAACGGCAGGGTATAAAATAACGGCTGTACTCTAGCACTGCTCAGTGCAATCAGGCCAGAAGTGAAAGATTACAAAGTTATTTTATAGAATGTGTGCATTTTACCCCCTAAATATGACAGGATCGGACACATATCCACATTATCAGTACAGAGCTTTCAGTTGCACCAGCCTGTTCGATCATTCAGTTCGATCATACCTGATATGTTCTTCAAGTCTCTTTACCTGGCTTTGAACCAGATTCTTTGATACACCGAGCTTACAAAAAACTATCAATATTAGTCTTGAAAATTTAGATTAGATGTAACATCCACAGCTCTTTACTTTGGACGTTGTTAGGGAAAGTTCCAGATTGCCGCTGTTTTTATAGAAAAATGTGTTTCCTAATTGTTCTTTGAGGCCCAACTATCTTCTGGTGCTTCGTCAGTTACCTTCCCACCATCAAAATGTCAGAAGTTGGGCTTTTTGCTGAGAATTGCATGGTCTTTAGTTCCATTCACAATTCCTTGGATTAAGAAACAGTTCATGCCCAATTACATCAAGAATCCGGACATTATTTAGACTTGGGCTGATAGGTAGAAAGTAACACACTCACCACCTCCGTGTCAGTTAATGACTATTTCCAACAAGAAAGACAATAACATCTCCCCTAGCTATTATAATCAGTGAATTCACTACCACCATCAAATCCTACTGGGTGTTGTCATTGACAAGAAACTGAACTAGACCATTCACAATAATGTAGTGGCGAGTGGAGCAGGTCAGATGATCGGCATTCTGTGGCAAGTAGCTCACCTGCAGAATTCCCAAAGACTTTCCAGCAGCTGGAAGACATAGGCTGGGAATGTGAAAGGACATGACTCTTATAAATTTCAGGGAACCCAGCCACAGTTTGTGTAATCCTTCTTCATAATGAGGGGAGGCAATGGCGTGGTGCTAATGTCACTGGACTAGCAATCCAGAGTTCCAGGCTACTTCTGGGGACGCTGGTTCAATTCCCACCATCGCAGCTCGTGGAATTTAAATTCAGTTAATAAATCTGGAATTAAAAACTAGTCTCAGTAATGGCAACCATAAAACCATTGTCGATTGTTATTAAAAAAAAATCTTGTTTAGTCATATCCTTAGGGGATGAAATCTGCCATTGTTACCTGGTCTGGCCGACATGTGACCAGAGACCTACAGCAATGCTGTTGACTCTTGACTGTCCTCTTACATAGCCCAGTTGCGAAAGGTAACGAGGCATGAACAATGAATGCTGGCCTTGCCTGCGACACCTACATCAAATGAATGAATAAAAAACAGAAACATTTGAAGCCAAAGAATCATTCTAGCATCTTTTATGCTGCACACTCTCCCTGGTCAACATATCCTTCCCAAAGCAAATTGCCCATAGCTTAACATTGCACCAGATGGGGCCTGACCAGTTTTTTTTAGCTGTAGCATCATTTCTCGCCCCTTGTATTCCATTCCACTAGATATAAAGCACAGCATTCCATTGGCTGTTTTGCTTTCCGTTCCTGTACTTGCCCATGACCCTGAAGTCTCTTTTCCCTGTGCTGCGTCCGGCTTTTCACCATTTAGAAAGTACTGTAATCTTTTTAAGTCCAAATTGGACACCTCACACGCACCAATATTGAAATAGTCATGGAATCTTTTTTTTTTGTTAAGTTATGCTTAAAATATACATGATTACAAAATGGCTGATGGTTTCTTTCAATGGCAATACTGAGTATGTCAATTATGTGTGGATTTATATTCAGTCATCTAAATCATTAATAAATATGGTGAATAGTTGAGGTTCCTGTGGGACGGCGCCATCACATCCTGCCAGTTGGAGGAGCTGCCCATTATCCCTGCTGTCTTATCTCCTGTCACGAAACTAACGTCCTAAGTAGGTCAATAATTTTCCCTAAATTCTATGAGCTTCAACTTTAGCCAACAATCAGTTACGAGGGATTTTGTTGAGTGCTTTCTGGAAGTTCATCTGAATAACATCCATTGAAGTTCCCCTGTCCTCTACTTTAGTTACCTCCACAAAATATTTGATCAGGTTCATCAGGCATGATCTGCCTTTTACAAATCCACGCTGGCTCTCTCTGATTAGCTGTAACTTTTCAAGGTGATCAGATACTCCATCTTTAAATGTACACTCTAGCAATTTCCTGACAACAGCTGTTAGGCGAAACAATCTGTAATTCCCTCGGTTCACTCGATAACCTTCTTTAAATAGCAGTGTGACAATTGCAATTTTCTAATTGCTGACCCAGCAGTTTGCTCTCTATCATTAACAAAGTGATGGAAGGTGTTGTTTACAGCGCTATCAAGCAGTACTTACCAATAAACTACTCACTGACGCTCAGTTTGTGTTTGTTCAGACCACTCAGCTTCAGACCTCATCACACCCTTTGTACAAACATGTATGATACAGCTGTATTCCAGCTGAGAGTGACTGCCCTGAATGTCAGGGCAGCATTTGGCCGACTGCGGCAACAAAAAACCTGAATAAAAGTTGTGTCCATGCAAATACTGATGCAAAGTAATTATGTATAATTCCTGCCATTTCCTTATTTTCATTTATAATATCACAACTGTCATTGTAATGAGACCACATTGCTTTTAATGACAATATATTTCTGAAGTTATTGTAAAAGTTTTGTAGCTCTTGCGGTCTGTTTTGTCATCCTTTGCTATTCTTTGTATCTTTGCCATTCACGAAGATCTGTGCATTTATTTTTTACATTTTTGCATGTTTGTGGTCTCTTTTATATTATGATGTTACTGTGTCTTGCATGCCAGTCCATAACAGATGAGGTTGAGTTTGGAATTGGACCATTCAATGCGGTGGTCTTTAAGTTGAGCTTGCTTGATGGCAAGCTTGTCCCATTCACTGTGTCAGGGACGCTATGGAGAGCGATAAATACCATATTGTCCCTCTAACAGTGACCTGCTCCTCAGTGAATATCTGGCTTTCTCTACTCAAGAAACGCACCATCACCTACTGTGCAGCCAACATACCACGACCAGAACAGCAGTATGGATTGACTTGCCATGATGCACAATAGCTGACCAATCAGTGACAAGAACAATGGCGTGCACTGTCTTATCATGGAATATAATTAAATGACCATTACAGCCAGAACAGGAACATGCAATGACCTATCACTGGTATGATTCTGCCCACATTTCCGTTCTGCACTACATATAAACCGACAGCTTCCACTAGTTCCAATTATTTCTCCAGTATTTCTGACAGTATTTCTAACAACTCTTTTTTCAAGAAAGCAACCACTGTTTTCAGCGCAAATGCACGTAACGTAAAACCGTAAATTGGTTTTACTCAAATGTTGCATCTTCAGTATTCCCTTCCCCTGTAGTGCCTAGATATGCTACAATTACAACTGTGCTCTACCCCCTCACCCCGCCACCCACCAGCCTCCCCTCACCCAGTTACTAGATTAAGGTTCCTGTTACAACCCTATTTATCCTTTATTCAAGGACCCTGATCCCAACCGGATTCAGGTGAATCGCATTCCAACACAGCAGTTCTTTAATATCCCAGTACAGGTGCCAGGGTCCCATGAAATGTAACACCTCTTTCCAACAACATAACCTTCAACTACGTGTTCATCTCCCGAATCGTTTCTTTTCCGATGCCAATGTACAAGCGGCTTGCAAAATAATCTAGAGATTATAATCCTTGAGATATTCTTTTATATTTCAGCTCCTGGTACTCTCTGAAAATAACCTCTTGCCTACTCTTTCCTATGCTGGTGGCCCCTACATGGTCCACAACGACTAGATATTTCCACTGTATTCTTGCAATCTGATCTGAGATATCCCTCACTTCGCACAAGTTGGGCAAATATTGTGTGGGACTCTTAATGCCCTAATTATTGAATCACTTAAAAGTATCACATTATGCTCCACTCCTCCTCCTTTTGAACAGCTTCCGATCCCAATATATCATGCTCAACATTCTGGCTGTTCTTCTGACAGTCTTCATCCTTATCCTCACAAATAGCCAGTACATTGTTCCTGTTGGATAGATTCACTTTCTGCATATCCTCGTTCTCCATTACATCTGGAGTTCAATTACTGTGCACTATAAGCTGCAACAAACTCATTCTGATCCTACCGCTCTCCACAAGGTGTGACTGAAATCTGCAGCAAACTGTCCAATACTCCTATAATAAAAGCAAAATAATGCGGATGCTGGAAATCTGAAATAAAAACAAGAAATGCTGGAATCACTCAGCAGGTCTGGCAGCATCTGTGGAAAGAGAAGCAGAGTTAACATTTCGGGTCAGTGACCCTTCTTCGGAATTGACAAATATTAGAAAAGTCACAGATTATAAGCAAGTGAGGTGGGGGTGGGGCAAGAGATAACAAAGGAGAAGGTGTAGATTGGACCACGCCACATAGCTGACCAAAAGGTCACGGAGCAAAGGCAAACAACATGTTAATGGAGTGTTGAAAGACAATCTGTACTAATGCTTTATCTTTCAACACACCATTAACATATTGTTTGCCTTTGCTCCGTGACCTTTTGGTCAGCTATGTGGCCTGGTCCAATCTACACCTTCTCCTTTGTTATCTCTTGCCCCACCCCCACCTCACTTGCTTATAATCTGTGACTTTTCTAATATTTGTCAGTTCCGAAGAAGGGTCACTGACCCGAAACGTTAACTCTGCTTCTCTTTCCACAGATGCTGCCAGACTTGCTGAGTGATTCCAGCATTTCTTGTTTTTATGTCCAATACTCCTCTTACTCCCGTTGGATTTTCTCCAATTGCCACATCAGCTCTATGACCCTGAGCCAGAGAGTTTCTAGGTGGAGACATCTACTACAGACATGTTCTCTCGGGACAGTTCAGTTACCCACAAATTCCTATATCCAGAGAAAAAACTGCTGTGCCAGAACTTAGTCTGTCTTTATTTTAGAGGTAAAATTATGTGCAGTTGCTTTTTAGCTTGAAAGCTACTTTACTGGTTAGCTAACGCCAAAACACTAAGCACTCACCAATTAACTTAATACATATTTGCAACTTACCCACACCCTGTCATACTCTGACAGAACAATTGCTTCACTGAATGAGTTTTCCCCTCTATTTGTCTGGTGTCTGCCTCTTTCAATAGGCTTTCATGCTTCTGGCTGTGGTGCTGTTTTAAATCGGTGACTCCACTCACTTACTCAAGCTTAACAGACAAAACAAAGCACCTCCATCCAACCCCAGGCCCTCTACTATCTAGGAGGACATGGACAGCAGGTGGATGGGAACACCACCACCTGCAAGTTTCCCTCCAAGGCAAACACCATCCTGACTTGGAACTATATCACCATTCCTTCCCTGTCGCTGGGTCAAAATCATGGAACTCCCTTCTGTGGGTGGAGCGAGAGCACTTGGACAGCAGCGGTAGAAGAAGACGGCTTACCACCATCGTTGCCATGACAATTAGGGATGGATGGTAAATGCCAGCCTAGCCAACACCCTATCCCCTGTGAAAGAATTAAAAAAAAATTCCCCCTCTGCACCTAATTCTTACTCTTAGCAAATTCCAATTTCCAAACGTTGTTCCTAATGAATTCAATCAACATTGTGAACAATGGTTACTCTCTGTGCCTGACCAGAAGTTTAATCTCATCGGTCTTTTCAGGAACTTTCAAGTTGCAACGGTATAGACAGTTTCCAGCTCACAGTAATTATCTCCATTCGGACAATCACAGCTGATTGATTACTTACTACCAACCTGACTTGCACTGTTAACTGCTAATAGTGAACTGCCTTGCAACTTTTTTTGAATTTCAAGTTAAGTTCTAAATGTCAAGGCTAAAGTTCAGTCTTACCCAAAAATTGCCACATTCTAAAGTTCCACTCTGTTTACAACAGATGCAGCTAAAGGTACAAATTATGCTTGCACACTTTGCCTGAACTCTAACTACCTTACAGCGTTGCAGAAGAACGTTCCGTATGCGGACAAGTGCATTTCAAAATGAAGGGCCTGACAACGGTTTCAAGGGCAAATAGCGTTGAGCAATAACTGCCACATCTGCCAGAGATGCCCACATCCCTCATAAAGAAAAGCAGCTCCTAAATGGCCTTGTTTGATATTCGTTCTTCGAGTCTTCTACAGCTCATCTATCAAACCCCTTAAACATTCTAAACACATCAACTAGATAAGCTGTACTTCTTCTAAACTCAATCTACGACAAACAAAGTTTATGCAACTTGCCTTCAGAATGTAACGCTTTAAGCATTGTTGTCATTCTAGTGACTCTGTCCTGCACCACCTCCAAAGCCAATGGTTTTGTGAAGTGCGGTGCCCAAAAGCGACAACAGATACAACAGAAACATCACATCCTTCTGAGTTTTATATTCCAAGACAAAAGAGATAGAGACCAACAATCGATTCGCGTTTGCAAGAAGACCTGTTAATTGTTGAGTGTTCAGCCAACTTCTTCACGAGGCCCTGTAGTAAGTATTGCGATGAAAGGACACAAACCTGAAAAATAACTCTCTTGCTCTCTCCACAGATACTGCTAGCCCTGCTCAGTATTTCCAGCATTTTCTGTTTTATTTCAGATTTCCAACATCCGTAGTATTTTGCTTTTGATCTGCTGTGGTAATTTTAATTGTTTTGAATAGATAATTTGTGTAAAGTATGGATAGATGATCGTGGTAGATAAGATTCAACTTTTTTACCCATTCTCTATTTTGCTGTTTCTATGCGGAGAATGATTTATAAATTACTTGGATCTGGATTTGTTTCCAATACAGGGAAATATGGACCTCGATTGGTTGATGGGATGAACAGATGCTCTGGCCGGGTGGAGGTGCTACATGGAGACCAGTGGTGGACGCTGTGTGACCTTTACTTTGATATGGAAGACGCCAACGTGGTCTGTGAGCACCTTCAGTGTGGGGCAGTAAACTCAATCCCGAGAGGAGCTCACTTTGGAAAGGGAACCGGTCCAGTGTGGAAGGAAAATTACAGGTGTCGGGGGAACGAGACACGATTGTGGGATTGTCCTGTTTCATCCTGGGAACAGTTTAGCTGCTCACATGAAAATGATGCCAGTGTCATCTGTACTGGTGAGTCATCTCAGTCAATTGAACTGAAATACACCAACTGTTCTACTGTCAAGCATCATTGACTATTTCCACAGGTCGCTGATTCACTAGTTTTTCTGATCGCATGCTTCCTTTGACACTAAGATCCAAAGACGTGTTTGTGGGTTTATTAGAAATTACAAATGAATCCAAGAGTTTCAGTCCAATAAACATTGAATACATACAATGTCCTGTTCTTAGTAATTCTCGTCATATAATATCTCTTTCCGGGTAAATCTGGGGCATTATTCAAGGGCTATAGAATTAGCAATTTGCTCTCAGCACCACTGCCATAGAATGGAGATGTTGCTCGAGCATTGAAACTGTTATTAATGTTGGCAGTTAAAATATGAATTATCATGGAATTCTCTGCAAAGATCAGCTGTACAATAGAAAACACTGTGAACTTGTTTCCAGATAAGTAGTGAGATAAATTTGAATTTCTATTACACCAAGTGCAATAAAATGATAGTGAGTGAAGTAACTCGTTATTTCACCAATGTGTTATTTCTTTGATGATTTAACAAACTTGATGTAAATTACAATTCTCCCAGTTTCCAGGATTACATTTATCCATCAATCAGCTTACTCATATAACAGATTATCTGTTCAGTTATCAGATCACTGTACGTGGGACATTGCTCAACACAAACGTTCTCCCACGTTTCACAATTTAAAACATAGGTAATAAAAACAGTAAGTGCTGGAAATATTCAGCAGATCTGGCAGCATGTATGTTGAGAGAAACAGTATCGATCTTTCAGTTTGCGGATCTTCCATCGGAACATAGAGATTTAACATGTTTATAATGAAAGGGGAAAACAAGGAAAGAATGAAAGGAACCGTCTGTGATATGGAATGAGACAGGAGAGATTAAATGGCAAAAGGGACAATGCAAGGCAAAAAGATATGGAATGGGTCAAGTAAAAAGCACATTTATAGAGGTGGTCTACATTGGAAGGCAAAATATCGTCCCAAAAGAAGGAAAAGGGGGAGGGAATCAGACCTGAAATTGCTGAACACAGTGTTGAATCCAAACGCTGTAAAGAAGCTCGTGGGAAGATGAAGGGCTGTTTCTCAAACTTATGTTAACCTTCATTGGAATTGTGTAGGAGAAAGCGGAGGGAGAGTTCAGAGTGGGAGTGGAATAAAGAATGAAAATGACAGGCAACCAGAAGCTGAAGGTAAAGATTACAGACTGAACAAAGGTGTTTTGCAAAGTAATCACTCAACTGTGTTTGGTCTCCCGATGTACAGGAGACAGCATTATGATCTGTCAATACAGTAAATGCAGTGAAAGTACAAGTAATCGCTGTTTCACTTGGAAGAGGTGCTTGGAGGCTTGGATGGTGAGAAAGGTAGAGGTAACAGGGCAGTGGCAGCATCTCCTGCGCTTTCATGGAATGCTCCTGTGGGAAAGGGTGTTGAGAATGATTGAAGAGTGCATCAGGGTACCACAGAGCGAATGGTCCCTTCAGAATGTTAAAAGTGGAGGGAAGGGGAAGATGTGCTTGCTCGTGGCATCACATTCAAGGTGGTAGAAATGGTGGAAGATCATCTATTGAGTATGGAAGCTGGTGGAATGGAAGGTGAGGAGAAGCAGAATCCTATCATGGTTCTGGGAGGGGGGAAAGGGTGAAAGCAGAAGTATGGAAAATGGAATGGACGTGCTTGAGGGCCCAATCAACCATGGTGGGTGGATGATGAGGTGAGGAGAGTCCTTGTTTGAGGAAAAAGGAAGACATATCTGGAAGCACTGGTATGGAAGGTTGCATCACCAGACAGATACAATGCAGATGGAGAAAGTGGAAGAATGTGATAGAGTCATTAGAGGAATCGGGGTGTGTGGAATCATAGACAAGGTAA
The DNA here is from genome assembly GCF_036365525.1 of Heterodontus francisci. Lineage (NCBI taxonomy): Eukaryota > Metazoa > Chordata > Chondrichthyes > Heterodontiformes > Heterodontidae > Heterodontus > Heterodontus francisci. Next base: position 164,387 of record NW_027141562.1, read on the forward strand.
CTGTGAGGGTCACTGGAGTAACTCTTTATACTGGTTAATAGCCTATCCCCAAAATCAGAGACAGTGATGTTGAGGAAGGGAATGGAAGAGTTGAAGATGAACCATGTGAAGATAAGGAGGCGAAATTGGAAGAATCGTTGATGATATTTTCAGGTCCAGGGCGAGAGCAGGAAATATCAGTACATGTGGAGAGGGGAACGACCTTCAGTCCCTCGTGTCAGTCACCTGTCAGCATTAGTGACTACAAATCAAAAGTGTTTCATTGCTTGTGAGGTAATTTGAGACTTCATCGGATGCATTATGTCAACTTAAACTTGTCTGTTTCTCTCCATATGGAAGAAAAGGAACTGTCATCTGTCAGGAGCCATTTAGAGCCCCTGCTCCTCCCTTCGGTCTCATCACTTATCAATAGGCGGTATTTGCCACGCTCAACCACAGTTCATTTTACCTTTTTTGCTCAATTTAGTCAGTGCAAGATATGTCATTAAAATGTATTTACTGAGAAAACGTAATGGTGAAGAAGATCTTCTGACAAGCCGTCTGAACAATGATGACAGAAACAGTAACCATTCAAATTAATAACGTTTCTGGTGGCAGTAAGTTATGAGATGTTTTGCTTCAGTTTCATCATTCTCAATGTGTTTCATATCGTAGATGAAAATTGGTCACTGAGGCTGACTAACGGGGCAAGCCATTGTGATGGGCGAGTGGAGATTTACTACACCGGCAGCTGGGGGAGATTGCAGGATAGACACTGGACCCTGAATGATGCCAACGTGGTCTGTACACAGCTGGGCTGCGGTGAAGCGACAGCCAGTTATAACTATTCAAAGGATGGAAAGAGTGAAGGACCCGTCTGGGTGAATGATGTCCAATGTGAAGGAAACGAATTGCAGCTCCAGAACTGCAGCTTATTCACATTGAATTCGTCTCTGACTGACAGTATGGATGTCGGGGTCCTGTGTGCAGGTGAACAAATTCTTCACCGTTTTTACAAAAACATAAAAGTGAAATGTCTAATCTGCTCAGAAAAGTCGTAATATAGGTCATTTGTTCCTGGGTGTCTCAAACCAGTAATTTCATTCAGGTAGTGGGGGTGAGGATGGTGGGCGCTGGGGGATCTGGGGCTGGATGGGGGTGGTGTGCAGAGAGAGAGAGGACACGGGCACAATTAAGCAACAAGAACTTTTTATGACAGAACTTTCAGTAAACACCTACATTACAAAGAGTTTATCAGGAGTGTAATCGGACAGAAAACTGACACAGAGCCAAACAAAGAGATGTTGGAGTGAGTGACTAAATTCTTTGGCAGAAGGTTGGATTTGAAGAGCCGGAGACACAGAGATATGTCGGGTGGAAATTCTGACCTGGTGGGTTAGATGGTTAAAGGCAAGACTGAAAGTTGTGGAGATGGAAGTGGGTGATGGACAAGAAGCTGGATTCAGAGAAAAGCAGAGCTCTTGAAATGATTCAGGCTGGAGGAGGTTATACTGATGGCAGGGGGAGAGCATGAAGGGTCTAAACATGAAGATCATAATTGAAAACTCGAGGCATTGGTGGCAGGGAAACCAGTCTACATCAGTGAGTACAGTGGCGCTCCTGAGAGAGGCTTCATGTAGGACAGGCAACAATGCTTCGGATGAGCTGATGTTTATGGAGGGTGCAGGACGGGTGATGGCCCAGGAGAACATTAAAATAGTCGGTTCTGCAGGCAACAAAGCATGGGTGAGCATTTCAGCAGCAGATGGGCTGAGGCAGGATGGAGCTGAAGGATGATAGAGGTGAAAGATAACGCCCTTGTGATAAATAGAATATGGAATTGGAATCTCAGCTCTGGTATCAAATCCGGCGCCGAGCTTGCAATCAGTTCCATTGTACAGTATATAAGTGGAGGTAGCTGTGTGGGATTTGAGCTGGTGTAAGTTTCATTAGGCTGTGTATAAAAGTAGACAGATGTTTCAGACTCGATGCTTGAAAGTTCCATTGTGCAGCATGTCAATGCGGGCATATGTTCCAGGGATGTTGCATTATGCAGAATGTAAGTATGGACATATGCTTTGGGGTGGTTCCAACGAACATTTATTTACCAATGACAGAGTGGAACTTACAACATATGAGACAGTTAATGATTCAGATTTGATACCGTTTGTTTACAGTAAGTATTTGCTTCGGACACAGCGGAAATCAATGTATTCCAGCGTTTCACGTCAGAGGTTTACAGTGCCGAATGGTTATTACACACTCAGTCACTGGACACAGTGGAGTATTTCATCTTGTTCTTCAGTTAGGTAGATGTTCAGCTCCACCCAGCATTTATGTCCACCTACAGAAGCCATGTGTCTTCTCCTTGTCTTCTACTTCTCTATCTGATGGGTCACATCGCTGATTTTTATTCTCCAAAGTGCCTGACGCAATTAGTCCAATCATTTTTCTCCACGCCAGTTTAAATACTGGTTTGCTGCTCAACCAGAAGGTCTACACATCTGGATTTCAATTGTCCAGAGGACATTTCCTGATCCTGTCCAGTATTTTGCAGAGAGATCTTGTTTTCTATCCTCTTTGGTCCGGTCCAATAGTCATATATTGACATAATTAGTAGTTTAGTACATTGATCTTTTACAGACAATAGCAATTGCTAATGTGCCTCACAAGTTGTGTTTGCTCATTGAACATAATAGCACCAGCCTGTCTGGACAGAGAGGTCTGCATATTCTCTGTTCAGACATGCGGTTTACGTTTCTCAAATTACACAAATATCTTCATTGTCAAAGGCAGATTCCCATCCTTGCAAAAGTAAGTGATTCTTTTATGCAATTAATATTAAATTGATTTATGATAATTTTATAATCAACGCAACCCTAGAACATAGTTCTACACGAAGATACTGCATATTGTAAGGCTGATGTTCAAGGGTAGAACTTGTAGACGTTACATTCTCCAGTATGAAGTGAAAGAAATATGTAGGGTGGATTAAACAAATTCTGGCCTTGCCAGTGGCACCCACATCCCCTTAAAGAATCAAATAAAAAACCAGAAAGGCACGGTGACATCTGGTGAACTATCTGCTAATATAATACTGAATGGATCAATTGCATAAAGCATCATCGGGTCCAACTGTTCTTCACTAAAACCACGCGTTAGTCAAATATCATCCAGGAAGGCAAAGAAAACGCAAAGCATATCTTCTCCATCACAAATCTTCCTCCTGAACCACTCCCCTGCCTCGTCCACCCTCAAATCCAAAAGTAAGTGAGAGGAGCTCGTGGATTTTTTGTTACAAAGTTCAAAAATGTCAGTTCAGTCGCCTTCCACTGCTTCCCTTTCTTCCCCAACCTACCAGGCCTAACTTCCTATCAATTCCCCACCCCCACCCCATACCATCACCCTGATTTGGCATTTCTTGTTTCTCTCCAAGAATTCCCCACGCTCTCTCTGTACCTGTGCTGTTGATGAAATCCACATATTGCTGCCTGCACCTTATTTCTACTAAACTGCCGAACACACACATTCACTTCCTGGTCCCCATGTTAGCTGACAATATTAACGATTCTCTCTCTCTCTCTCTCTCGCTCTCTCGCTCTCTCTCTCTCTTTCTCTCTCTTCATGCTCAGCCCCATGTCCTTCAAATCAGCAGTCATCAACCTCTCCTCAAAAAGGAGCCATTGACCACCTGTCCATGCAAATTACTGCCCCGTCTCCAACTGTTCATACCTCGCCAAAGTCTTTGAATGTGTTGACGCCACCCAAATCCATGCTCATCTTTTATGGAGTTGCATGTTTTAATTTCTCAAATCAGATTTCTATCCACACCACAGGAACAAAACAACTCTTACCAAAGTCACAAATGACCTCCTAAGTGATTGTAACAAATGTAACCGGTGCCTGCTGATCATTCTTGACTTGCATACAGCTTTTGATATGAGTGATCATGGAATTCTGCTCCAAGCCCTTTCCATTAACACCCAGCTGGTTCCAGTCTTATCTATATGGTCATAGTCAGAAATTTATCTGCAATGGCTTCTCTTCCCGCTCCTGCAAAGTCGCCGATCGTGTCACCAAAGGATCTATCCTTCGACAACTCATTTCTCATTTACATGCTGCCTTTCAGTGACATCCGCAAACACAGCCTCAGTTTCCACATGTAGCTCACAGTATCCAACTCGACCTCACATCCAACTCTCGTGATCCCTCCACAGCCTGTACACTGTCAGAATTCCTGTCTGGCTTTCAGTACTGCATTAGCAAATAATTCCTCAAACTCAGAATTGAAAAGATACAAGCCATCAGTCCCCATCGCATCTCATCCCTTGCCACGAACTCCATTCCTTTCCACACCAACAGTGTGCTACTCAGCCAGACTGCTTGTGACCTTTGTATTATATTTGACCGCCGAGGTGAGTTCTCTATCACATATTCATACCATGATTAACACTGTCTATTTTCACCTCCATGACATCACCCGACTTTGCCTTTATCTAGTATTGTCGATTGCTTTGTTCCCTCTAAGCTCGATGATTCTAATGCACTCCTGGCTGGCATCCCTAGTTACAACCTCGACAAAATCTGCTGTCTCGACCAAGTGCCACTTAGCCATCTGCCCTGCGCTGACTGACCTACATTGTTCAGCAATGCGCGATTTTAAAATTCTCATCCCGATTTTCAAATCCCTTCTTGACCTCACAGCTCCTGTCTTTGCAATCGGTTCCAGTCTGACAGCTCTTAGTTCCGGCTTCTTGAGCATTCCTGAGTTTAATAGCACAGCATCTTCGGCCGTGTCTCTAGCTGCGGAGGTCATACGCTGTAGAATTAATTCCTTTAATCTCTCTGCCTGTCAATCACTCTTTCCTGCTTTAAGACGCCCCATAAAAACTAACTCTTTGACTGAGCTTTTGGTCATCTGACTTAAATATATTCTTAGGTGTTCCATGTTAAAATTTCTTTGACATCATTCCTGTATCGCGCCTTGAGATGTTTTATCACATTAACGGCGCTAGATAAATGCAATTCACTTGTTATTCAAAATAAAGGAAATAGGAGATGACATAAATGTCCGTCCAAGGTACCAAATAAGGGCAACATACATGGACCAGGAACAGATACAGTTATAGTACATGAGTATAAATTGACTGTTAATTATGTGAGTGAATGCCTGTACAACAACGCACATAATGTTTAAAACATAAAAGGGGAACTGGAGACCATAACTTGTCAAAGCCAGATGTAGAAGGTTAACTGAACCATTTCTGTTCTTTACACTCAATGTAAGAAGTAAGTGTAAACAATTCAGTTGAAAAGTTTTATTTACCTGTCAAAGGCACATTTAACTAGTTCTTTTTTCAGCTGGTGATGGTACAATGAGTTGTATTGAGTGATGAGGTGAATGTGTATTGAAAGTATAATCATCCTCTACTATTGTCCAACAGAACACGCGCAGTTAAGGCTGTCTGACGGTGGAAGCCCATGTACTGGCCGAGTGGAGATTTATTACAATGGGACCTGAGGCTCAGTTTGCGATGATTCCTGGGATCTGGCGGACGCTGACGTGGTCTGCAAACAGCTGGGCTGTGGAAAGGCATTGGACCTGGAACTTCCTGCATCTTGTGGACCAGGCTCAGGGCCAGTTTGGTTGGATGAACTGAAGTGTTCCGGTAACGAATCATTTCTCTGGGAATGTCCCTCAGCATCGTGGGGTAACCACGACTGTTCTCATAAAGAAGATGTGAGGATCATGTGTTCAGGTAACGGTGCTTCCATGTGCCCATTTTCCGTAGTGTTGTGCACGTGGCTTCACAGGGAAGATATTACATCGAACGACATACAATGGACAGCACAGAATCTGGGCATTCGGCATAACTGGTCAATGTGGTGTTTATGTTGCCCACGAGTATCACCCCACATTACTGCATCAAACCCTCTTTGCATATCCACCTACTTCTTTTTCCGTCATGTACCGATACAGCTTTACCTGAAAGGCATCACTGCTAATCACCTCAACAATTGCATGTGTTCGGAATTCAAAATTCAAACCACTCCCTGGGTAAAAATAAAAAAGTTCTCCTGAATTTCTTATTAGATGTATTCATGATTATCCTATATTTATGATCACTAGCTTCGATCTCTGTCAGTTAACTAGTGATTAGTGTCTCTTATCCCGAGATCTCTTTGCTGCTCTACATCATTTTCACTCTTATTTTACAAGACGTACGTGGCCTCTTTATTCTTCCTATCAACACTGACCACCTTAGACTTATCTGTATTCAACTCATTTGGCAATTGTATGCCCATTCGACCTGCTTATTAACGTTTTCCCATATTTTGTCTGTCTTACTTAGTGTTAACTAAATCCCCAAATTGCTGTCATCTTAAATTTTGAAATGATGTCTCCCTTGTCTAAATCCAAATCTTTCATGTAAATATTAAGCAGCAATAATCCCAGCCCTGTGTAACACCACTTCCCACCTTCCGCCATTCTGGGTTACCAGCTTTAACAATGACAGTGTGCTTTGCAGCGAGTTTTCTACCATTCTTCCACTGATCTCTTGACTCCAAATGCTCTGTCTCCAGTCATGATCTGACTATATGCTACCTTGTCAGAGGCCTTTTGGAAAAAAAAAGAACATGCATATTGCGTCGACTGAATTATCACCATTATCTTTCTGTAATTACTTCAAAGCATTCAATAACCTTGTTTGTCCTTCTGTTGCGAAATCTATGTTGATTATTCTTTATTACATTATGGGCTGTCGGTGTATTTCTGTCACTTTTCTGAAATACGTACCGGCAATCAGTGAACACAACCGGTGCAGCATGTGTTGAGTTGTGCAGTATAAACATACAACGAGTTATCAATCTAAACAACGGGATATTTATTGTGTCATTGACAGAGCACAAAGAGCTGCGGCTGGTGAATGGGAAGCATCGCTGTGAGGGGAGAGTGGAAGTGTTCTACAATGGCACCTGGGGAACAGTGTGCTCGGATACACTTGATGGACCTGATGCAGAAGTGATCTGTAAACAGTTAGAGTGCGGTCCCCTCAGTTCTATCGATTATTCCGCTCAGTCATTCGGAGCAGGATCCGGACCCATTTGGCTCGATCGAATCGAGTGTATTTCACACGAATCGTTCCTTTGGCACTGTCAAACAAAACCGTGGGGTAAACACAACTGTGAACACAGGGGGGATGCTGGCATTGTTTGTTCAGGTAACACAACAAACCTCTCAATGTGCCAGTGTCATTTAAAACATTTGTGTCTGATACAGTCAGCATGTTTCTCTTCTCAACAGAAGCAAAAATAACTAAGGAGCAGCCCCACAGAGCAAAGGACTGCATTCGAGAATATGATTGTAAACGTGTGCTTTCACCAGGTGCTACTTCCTCTTTATTATACCAACTATCTGACTTGTACTCCTGTCTTATACTACATCAATAATAATAATTGATTCTCTTTGACAGATTCGGGACAATGGTTGCGCCTGTTTGGAGGTAACACCAACTGCTCCGGGAGAGTGGAGATATTGTGCAATAACAGCTGGGGCACGGTGTGTGATGACTCCTGGAACATGGCCGATGCCAATGTTGTCTGCAGACAGCTGGATTGTGGTCACGCTCTATTGGCGCCAATAGGGGCTACTTTTTCCCAGGGTGACGGTGTTATCTGGCTGGATGAGGTGAAGTGCACTGGAAGCGAATCTTCTCTGGCCGACTGTCCTTCCTCATCGCCGGCTCAATCTGACTGTGATCATAAGGAAGATGCCAGTGTGATTTGTTCTGGTGAGGGTGGCAGGGTTTGGAGAGTGGGGTTAGGGTTCCTTGTATGGCTAAATTGACTCATTAATTCGGGAAATTAAGAACAGTATTTATCGTTCAAATGGAAAGTGCTGAAATTTCATCTTCCTGAACGTTTTGTACAATATATTCCACAGGGCTCGATGTGCCTCCAAATGCTTTCCCATCCACATCTGCAGGTACTTACCATTATTACTATTCCAGCTAGTGTTAGGGTTTGCATTCGTTGAATTGCTATTGTTGTCACTGTCTGAAGATACAATGAGCACGTTCTCACTGACCGGAACATTTTTTTTCCTCACCGCATATTTCAAATGGTCTGTTTGAAATTCCGCTAATCCCAGTCTCTGGCTGTACCTGAACTGCCCTGTACTCATCAGAAACATGGGGGCACTGTCTCTGTAATTTAGGTTGGCTCACACTTTCCTCTTGTGCAATGTACAACACACATACTGGGGAATCTTCAGCCCGACTCATTGCCCAGACGCAATGGATATAATTATTAAATACGTACTGTAAATACTGTATCATGCAAGCCAGACTGTGTCTGTGTTAAACCTTTCTGTATTGTTGTCATTAAGAACAGGGCTATAAAACTACTTCCATCCTAGTTGCGGTCTTCTTCGGAGTTCTGCTAATCTGTGTGTTGATCTCACTGATGGTGATTATACAGAAAACGTCAATCAGAAGAGGTGAGGCTTATATCTTACCGCGGATCCAACACAAAATCCCAGATATTGTGTCATATACTTGCTAAACTCTATGTCCACTGCAGCTTTCTGTGGACTGTCAAGTGGCCTTCTTGGAAATACATTGTATTTCTTTCTGTTTTTTGCTGACTTTCTCCATTCAATGTGCTGCGGAATTAGTAAAATCTGACATTTAAAAGGGAGAGTGATTTGAAGTGTCTACATTCACTGAAGAGTAGAGCACATAATACATGAAACTTTGGAAGAGTTTACTTCTTGTAACAATGGATCAGGAAGTTTAATTGACATTCTAGGGCTGTGCATTCAAGCTATTTATTTGACTGTTAATCTTCCTTCATCCATTGGGCAGCAGTTCCATCCCTTCAGATTCTGGCTGTGGACATCCAATCACGAGCTGTCTAACCGGGTCTGTCTGTTATTTTGACAGGTGATACTTGTATAGGACCTTCTGCATCCAAAACAACGCTTCCAGTCATATTTCACCCATCCTACTCACTCCTGATTTATTATAAGTAATGGGACTCTTAATAAAAAACACTTTTGGAACAACAAAGAACAAAGAACAGTAAAGCACAGGAACAGGTCATTCAGCCCTGCAAGCCTGGGCCGATCTTGATGCCTGTCTAAATTACAACCTTCTGCGCTTACGAGGACCATACTCCTCTATTCCCATCCTATTCATGTTTTTTCAAGATGATTCATAATAATATAGAGTTTTTATAGAAATAGCACTCTCTCTCTCTTATGAAGAAAGATTCTGTAGCTGGGACAGCATAGGCCTGGTATCTCTGCCAAGGACCGAACCAGAACAGGCTCTGAAACAAGACAGTCCTAAAGCGGATAAGATCAAGCTTTGTAACCTCACTAGACTAGCAGTAGTTTACAAATGATAAAAAGCACGAGATCAGGTCATAGAGTCATCGAGTAATAGAGTTATACAGCACATAAACAGGCCCTCTAGCCCATGGTGTCTGTGCCAACAATCAAGCACCTATCTATGCTGATCTCATTTTCCAGCACTTGGCTCTTAGCCTTCTATGCTATGGTGCTTTGCATGCTCATCTAAACACCTTAAATGTTGTGAGGGTTCCTGCCTCTACCATCTGTTCAGGCAGTGTATTCCAGACTCCAACCATCCTCTGGGTGAATATTTTTTTTCCTCAAATCCCCTCTAAACTTTCTGCCCCTAATGTTAAATCCATGCCCCCCGGTAACGGAACCCTCCGCTAATGGAAACCGTTTCTTCCTATCTGTCCTATCAATGCCCTTCATAATTTTGTATCCCTCAGTCAGGACCCCCTCAGCCTTTTCTGCTCTGAAGAAAACAACCCTAACTTATCCAGCCTCTCGACATAGCTGAAATAATCCAGCCCTTACAACATCCTGGTGAATCTCCTCTGCACCCTCTCCCGTGCAATCACATCCTTCCTATAGTGTGTTGCCCGGAACTGTAAACAGTACTCCAGCTGTGGCCTAACTAGCGTTTTATACAGCTTGATCATAACCTTCCTGCTCATATATGCTATGCCTCGGCTAATAAAGGCAAGTATCCCATATGTCCTTCCGAACCACCGTATCTCCCTGTGCCTTCAGCGATTTAACAACAAGTCCACCAAGGTCCCTGAGACACTCTGAACTCCCTCGGGTCCTGCCATCCATTGTATATTCCCTTGCCTTGTACGTTCTCCCAAAATGCATCATCTCACAGTACTCAGGATTAAATTCTATTTGCTACTATCCCACCCATCTTACCAGCCCATCTATTTCGTCCTGAAATATAAGGCGTTCCTCCTCACTGTTTACGCCACCACCAATTTTTCTGTTATCTGAGAACTTACTGATCATACCTCCTATATTTACATCTAAATCATTGAGATACAGTGTATTAGCAAGGGTCCCAGCATCGATTCCAGTAGTACACCACTGGTCACTGGCTTCCACTCGCAATAGCAACTTTCGACCATCACCCTCTGCCTCCTGCCACTAAGCCAATTTTTGATCCACTTTACCAAATTGCCCTGGATCCCATGGTCTGTTACCTTCAAAAAGGAAGTAGTGAGAGCTCAGGGCCAAAATGTTCCCATAAAGTTGAAGGGTCGGACCAACAAGTCCAGGGATATAGTGGATGTCAAGGGATATAGAGATTCGGATAAGGAGGCTGATGGCAGATTCAGAGCGCTGAAAACGCTGGAGGCCCTAGAGGAGTATAGAAAGTGTTGGAGATACTTACAAAATGAATTAGGAGAGGGAAGAGGGGACATGCAAAACACTGCCAAGCAAGACAATGGACACCGCAAGGCGTGTTTTAAGTATATTAAGGGAAATAGGAGGAGTAGGGCCGATTAGGGACCAGAGTGGCCATCTGTGTGTGGAGCCAGAGGACGTAGATTAGGTTTTAAAAGATTACTTTTCATCTGTGTTCCCCATGAAGAGGGACGATGTCGGTGAGAAGATCAGGGAGGGGGATTCTGATGTCCTTGAACAAATTAGCATTGAAAGGTAGGAAGTATTAGCTATTTTAGTGGGCTCAAACTGGATAAATCTCCAGACACAGTTGAGATGTGAACCGGCAGCTATGTGAGACAAGGGATGAGATAACAGGGGATTTGGCATACATTTTCAAATCCTATCTGGTCACAGGAGATGTACCAGAGGACTGAAGGACAGTGAATGTGGTACCATTATTCAAGAGGAGTAGCAGGGATATACCAGGTAATTGCTGGCCAGTGAATCTAACGTCAGCAGTAGGGAAACTATTGGAAAAAATCCGGAGGAACAGGATTAATCTCTACATGGAGAGGCAGGCATGAATCAGGGATAGTCAGCATGGCTTTGTCAGAGGGAGATCGTTTCTAACAAACTTGATTGAACTTTTCCTCAGTGAACACGTTTCTCCCCAGTCTGCTGCAGGTGAACATATGAGTATGTAGAAAAATAGACACATAGACATAAACAAAAATACGCACAACAAAACTACTCCACATTCACAATACCTGGCATTGTCTCTTTGCTGTCACTATATCTGCGATTTGGATGTGTTCGCAGATAATTTACTGTTAAACGCTCGTGGGTTGCAACTAAACTTTAATCTCCCGACCCTCCATCTGACAGGTTCTGTCACTAGCGGCAAGGGTTCACCGGCTGGTTTGTACCAAGCAATTTATGAAGAGATTGGGAGTGTTCCACCTGGCAAGGATTCCTATCAGGTCCGGCGTTCAGGTCTGTGCTTTTAATTTCAAAACGAATTTTCACGCGACAAATGTCACTTCCACTTAAACATCGCATTTTAATGGTCACTTTACTGACTGAACACTGTCAGAAATCCGCTCACTATCCCCATGTGAAGGAGTCCTATCACAGTGCGAGTGTGCCTATATCTGTGTGTAAACTAAGATGAGCAACGGGTTTGGGAAGATTCCCATTAGTCGTTCCTGCTTAACTAACGTCATTTCTGTTTGTTTGTAATTTGGGCTGCAATTTATCTTTTGAAGTAGTCCAGGCCATGACCCAGGCCGAGAGCATTCCTGTGGGCCTCAGTTATTACATTTCACTCAACTGGATTCTGGTACCTGACCAGGATTCAGTTTCTTTGGGGATGAGGAGACAGGAGTTCCAGTGCACAATACCATCCACCAATCACACAATATATTCGTATGCAACGTTTTTATTCCATTTAAACTAGACCATAAATAGTCACTGCTCTCAGGAGGAGACAGTCACATTGACTCAGATTTTATTTCTCTATGTGACTGGATTTCTGGGTCAGAAACACGTTCTCATCAGGAACTCCTGACCTGAACTTGGTGGTTTCTAGAAAAAACTTATTCTAACAATTTGTATTCTGAAGTTTAACTTGAAATCTGCAAATTCTGCACCTTGATACTGGGGCAGCAACACTGCCAAACCTATATAAGTTCTGTCCTGAGATATATTTGGAGGGCGATTTGATCATTGATATAAATTACTCAGGTTACAACAAAACACACAAAGGTGATTTCCCTGGCTGATTAGATAAAGGAGAATCGTCAAAGATTCTGCAAGTATATTAAGAATAAAATGGTAACTCGGGAGAGAGTGGGTCCCCTTAAGGATCAATGTGGCAATTGATGCATGGAGCTACGGGAAATGGACAAGGTCTTAAATGAATACGTTTCGTCTGCGTTTACCGTGCAGAAGGTCATGGAAGGTAGTGAGTTCAAGAGAGGAAACACCGATATCCTGAATCGCATCAACATTAAAAAGGAGGAGGTTTTGGAGGTTTCAAAGCTCATTAAGGTGGATAAATCTCCAGGGTCTGACCAGGTGTATCCTAGGATGCTATAGGAAGCAAGGCAGGATGTTGCTGGGGCCCTGGCAGAAATTTTAGTATCATCGTTAGCCACAGGTGAGGTACCAGAAGACTGGAGGATAGCTAATGTTGTGCATTTATTTAAGAACGGAAGCAGGAATAAGCCAGCGAACTGCAGGCTGGTGAGCCTTACATCAGTGGTGGGAAAGTTATTGGAAGGGATTCTGAGAGACAGGATTTATATGCATCTGGAAAGGCATGGTCTCATTCGGGCCAGTCAGAATGGTTTGGGCGTGGGAAATCATGTCTCACGAATTTGATTGAGGTTTTTGAGGAGGTGACCAAGAGATTGACGAGGGCAGGGCGATGGACGTTGTCTGCATGGACTTTAGCAAGGCCTTTGACAAGGTCCTGCATGGTAGGTTGATCGGGAAGGTTCAAACACATGGGGTCCAGGGTGAGGTAGCCAATTGAATACAAAATTGGCTTGGTGATTGGAGGCAGAGGGTAGTGGCAGTGATTTGTTTATCAGATTGGAGGCTGGTGACCAGGGGTGTGTCGCAAGGATCGGTGCTGGACCCTCTGTTGTTCGTTATATATATTCATGACTTGGATGAGAATGTCTGGGGGAAGATTAGTAAGTTTGCAGATGACACAAAAATTGGTGGTATAGTGGACAGTGAAGAAGGTTGTCTAAGGTTACAGCAGGATATAGATCAACTGGAGAAGTGGGCAAGGAAAAGATTGGCAAATGGAAATTAATGCAGACAATTGCAAAGAGATGGATTTTGGGAAGTTAAACCAGGGCAGGCCATATATCGGTAATGGCAGTGCCCTGGGGAGTGTTGCTGAGCAGAGAGACCTTGGTGTGCATGTACATAGTTCCCTGAAAGTGGCAACACTGGTAGGCAGGCTGGTGAAGAAGGCGTATGGCATGCTTGCCGACATTAACCGAGGCATTGAGTACAAGAGTTGCGATGTAATTTTTCTTTTGGGCCTCCTTATCTCGAGAGACAATGGATACGCGCCTGGAGGTGGTCAGTGGTTTGTGAAGCAGCGCCTGGAGTGGCTATAAAGGCCAATTCTGGAGTGACAGGCTCTTCCACAGGTGCTGCAGAGAAATTTGTTTGTTGGGGCTGTTGCACAGTTGGCTCTCCCCTTGCGCCTCTGTCTTTTTTCCTGCCAACTACTAAGTCTCTTCGACTCGCCACAATTTAGCCCTGTCTTTATGGCTGCCCGCCAGCTCTGGCGAATGCTGGCAACTGACTCCCACGACTTGTGATCAATGTCACACGATTTCATGTCGCGTTTGCAGACGTCTTTATAACGGAGACATGGACGGCCGGTGGGTCTGATACCAGTGGCGAGCTCGCTGTACAATGTGTCTTTGGGGATCCTGCCATCTTCCATGCGGCTCACATGGCCAAGCCATCTCAAGCGCCGCTGACTCAGTAGTGTGTATAAGCTGGGGATGTTGGCCGCTTCAAGGACTTCTGTGTTGGAGATATAGTCCTGCCACCTGATGCCAAGTATTCTCCGAAGGCAGCGAAGATGGAATGAATTGAGACGTCGCTCTTGGCTGGCATACGTTGTCCAGGCCTCGCTGCCGTAGAGCAAGGTACTGAGGACACAGGCCTGATACACTCGGACTTTTGTGTTCCGTGTCAGTGCGCCATTTTCCCACACTCTCTTGGCCAGTCTGGACATAGCAGTGGAAGCCTTTCCCATGCGCTTGTTGATTTCTGCATCTAGAGACAGGTTACTGGTGATAGTTGAGCCTAGGTAGGTGAACTCTTGAACCACTTCCAGAGCGTGGTCGCCAATATTGATGGATGGAGCATTTCTGACATCCTGCCCCATGATGTTCGTTTTCTTGAGGCTGATGGTTAGGCCAAATTCATTGCAGGCAGACGCAAACCTGTCGATGAGACTCTGCAGGCATTCTTCAGTGTGAGATGTTAAAGCAGCATCGTCAGCAAAGAGGAGTTCTCTGATGAGGACTTTCCGTACTTTGGACTTCGCTCTTAGACGGGCAAGGTTGAACAACCTGCCCCCTGATCTTGTGTGGAGGAAAATTCCTTCTTCAGAGGATTTGAACGCATGTGAAAGCAGCAGGGAGAAGAAAATCCCAAAAAGTGTGGGTGCGAGAACACAGCCCTGTTTCACACCACTCAGGATAGGAAAGGGCTCTGATGAGGAGCCACCATGTTGAATTGTGCCTTTCATATTGTCATGAAATGAGGTGATGATACTTAGTAGCTTTGGTGGACATCCGATCTTTTCTAGTAGTCTGAAGAGACCACGTCTGCTGACGAGGTCAAAGGCTTTGGTGAGATCAATGAAAGCAATGTAGAGGGGCATCTGTTGTTCACGGCATTTCTCCTGTATCTGACGAAGGGAGAACAGCATGTCAATAGTCGATCTCTCTGCACGAAAGCCACACTGTGCCTCAGGGTAGACGCGCTCGGCCAGCTTCTGGAGCCTGTTCAGAGCGACTCGAGCAAAGACTTTCCCCACTATGCTGAGCAGGGAGATTCCACGGTAGTTGTTGCAGTCACCACGGTCACCTTTGTTTTTATAGAGGGTGATGATGTTGGCATCGCGCATGTCCTGGGGTACTGCTCCCTCGTCCCAGCACAGGCATAGCAGTTCATGTAGTGCTGAGAGTATAGCAGGCTTGGCACTCTTGATTATTTCAGGGGTAATGCTGTCCTTCCCAGGGGCTTTTCCGCTGGCTAGGGATGTAATTTTACAGTTGTACATATCATTGGTTTGTACTGTGTGCAGTTCTGTTCGTTGCACGACAGGAAAGATGTGATTAAGCTCGAGAGGGCGCAGAAAATATTCAGAAGGATGTTACCTGGTTTGGAGGGCTTGAGGTATAAAGAGAGATTGGATAGGCTGGGTCTGCTTTCCCTGGAGCGAAGGAGGCTGTGACGGGGCATGACAGAGGTATATAAAATTATGAGAGGCATCGATAAGGTAGATAGCCAGAGTCTGTTTCCCATGTTAATGGTGACAAAAACCAGAGGGCATCGATTTAAGGTGAGAGGGAGGAGGTTGAAAGGAGATAAAATGGGTAAATTTTTCACTCAAAGAATAGTGGCTTTCTGGAATGAACTGCCTGCGGAGGTGGTGGAGGGTGTAACAGTAGCAACATTTAAGAGGCATCTGGACAGGCACTTAAATGAGCAAGGCATAAAGGGATATGGAATTAATGCAAGCAGGTGGGATTAGTATAGATCGGCATTATGGTCGACATGGATGCGGTGGGCCAAAGGGCCTATTTCTGTGCTTTTTGACTCTATGACTCTGAGAACAAATCCGTTATTAGCCTCCTTGCTCTCTTTCCTGCCCCATTATCTGGGGTGGGGTTCGGTTTTGGAGCCACCACCGGCCGTTTGAGACTCTGAAAGGGAAAGAGACGGGGCAGGGTGGACAGGATCTAGATGTAGAAACTGTGCTGACCGACTATGTTTTACACTATTGTCTCTGCTCTGATGTCTGAAATCTAACCCACCAGCTGTACTGTTTATTGTTTTAACTGCTGTCTGTATGAGCCAACATTTATGCTTCATCCCTAGTTGCTCTTGAACCACTGCAGTCTTTGTGATGAATGTTCCACAATCGTGTCAGAAACAAAGCCCAGGACATTGTCTCCAGATGAGGACGGTATTATGTTATTTACTCGAACGTCACAATTAATCTCTCCAATAACCATCCATGTTTGTGTTTAACAGTTGCTGATTCCATTGAGTCCCTCAATCAGATTGAATATTACACCAGTCACAGTTTGGGTTACACGGATCCTGGATCAGAAATTCCTGAAAGGAACTCCTCCAGTATTGAGGGTGGGTGCAGTTTTACTTGTTGCCATCACGTTTTTTAATCCATAACGCAATCTGCTATCTAAAATTAACAATGAAATATATCAGAACTCACTCGCTGTAAAATGATGCTGCTGAAGACATGGAGATTTGCTGACTGATTTTAGTTTTAAAAATTGAGAAATAATTTGGATTTCTCAAAATCATGTCGATTTAACCCAGTCGTATAATGGAATGAAACTTTCAGTTCATGATGTTTTCTGACACTGTTGTCTGGGCGGTGAAATGCGAAATTTGTGTGCATGTTGGATAGGTGATTCAATGGGATACATGTGACTTTAAAAGGGAGGCCAGAATATTCTCACACAGTGACCACAGACTGCAAGGGAAAATGCTGCTGGATAGCGGTGCAAAGGAAGCTCGACGTCTTTACACTGTTCGGTGATGTTCCCTGAGTCGGCAGAGCTGGTGGGTGGAGGCTGCAGTTTAAGGCTCTGGGCAGGTAACTGAGCCTCTTAAACAGGAAATGCATGGCAATTTACCACGCTATTAACAATTTAGTGAAGATGCGTCAAAAGGGCGGCACAGGGGCGCAGTGGTTAGCACCGCACCCTCACACTCCAGCACTCCGGGTTCAATTCTGGGTACTGCCTGTGTGGAGTTTGCTAGTTCTCCCTGTGTCTGCGTGGATTTCCTCCGGGTGCTCCGGATTCTTCCCACAGCCAAAAGACTTGCGGGTTGATAGGCAGAAGGGCCTGTTTCAGTGCTGTATATCTAAATAAACAACAGTTTTCACAGATTCACCATCTGTAAGCAAGGGGAAGGTCAGTTTTGGCTGTGAAAAGCATGTGGTACTGGAGAGCGATACTGACTCGCGATATTGGCAATCTGGAGGCTGACCAATCTTGGCGATCACAACAGAGGTATTCAGGATGAGCATCCACTCCGAATGGCAACATACTTATACAAAGTAAAAAGAATGGAGACCTTGAGCAGTGAGTGCAGCAATTTACAATTGGTGTCAGCCACTCCTGTTTTGAGGTCTCTTTGAGAGTGACAAGAATCATGAGGCTGGAAGAGAGTGTGGATGAATAGGGCGCACAGTCGCACGCAAGCAGCTTCTTGAGTGAAGAAGATGCTACCCACCAGAGAGGGTTTACCATCAGAGGCTCTGATTCCTGCAAATGACAGAGCAGCAGTGTCACTGAAGATTGTGCCTCTCCAGGGAGGCGGTCACTGAGCTGTGCACTATGATGGAGGAGGATCTGAACCAATGAATGGGGGCACCCATCCTGCAATTACATTTTCATCTTTTGTGACATTTCAGACTGTGAGCTTAATGTTAGGCACTGCACTCACCTTGCCATACTACATCCGGGCATTGATCCTGTTCCTGCACTGAAGCCTCCTACATGGGACCACCTCACGTCTGCTCACCTCCACATCAGTCTCCTGCCAGGCCCTCTCTGCCTGCCTAGCCGGCCTCCTTCAGCCATCCCAATGGGAAAAGCACTTCCCTCCTTGACCTTGCAGCCTGGAGGATCACTTCCAGGGTGGCATGAGAAAACCTGAGCGCCACCCTTGCTCTGAGTGCTGCCATCTAACAAACACACCAGTTGTCAGTCCT
The DNA here is from genome assembly GCF_036365525.1 of Heterodontus francisci. Classification (NCBI taxonomy): domain Eukaryota; kingdom Metazoa; phylum Chordata; class Chondrichthyes; order Heterodontiformes; family Heterodontidae; genus Heterodontus; species Heterodontus francisci. The sequence continues at coordinate 182,626 of NW_027141562.1, forward strand.
CCCATCCAATGTCCTACAGTGCTCCTGTCTTTCAATCGATTAATGGCTGCGTTTAGAATAGCATGGGTCTATGGAGACTCAACTACCGTGACACGACATGGTCCTACCATTCTCCAGCCTCTAATCTCACTACAACTGAACATCACAGTCAAACTTGGCAGGCCCGGGTAGATTGACGTCTAATGATATCATTCTAAATATTCAGTTTTACCATGTGATTTTTGTGAAAATCATTATTTCCTCTCAGGACTGCTTCCGGGTGATTATGATGATGTTCAGACTGGAGCCATTGACACTCAGGATGGTCATTTGTTGCTGGACAGTGGTCCTGATGATCTCTTCACACTGACAAGTGCCAGCGGTGATCTCTCCACTCTCGGTGAGTTAAACTCCCACAGTCACCAGCTCTCTGTCACTACTTTGACTTTCATTCCAATCGGTGTTTTCATAGACCGCTGGTTGATTTAAATTCATGTTGTGATGAAATGAAATTTATCTAATTAATGCTTGGCTTAATTTAAAAAATACTTCCTGATGTTATTCCTTTTGTAATATCTCTCTTATTAATACTCCCACTGGAAATCCTTCAAGTGCTCAATCTGAACACCCTGATTCAGGCTCAGAAGATCCACTTCAGCTGCTATCATCCAGCGGGAAAATAACAACACGGTGAATGGAGCTGAAAAACATTCAAATTCCAGTCCCCATCACCTCATTGACACTTACATAGACGACCCGAACTGAACTCGATTTCAGTTCCATCATTAATACATAATCCTTCTCCCCACAGTATACAGCTCTCAGACCTGCACTGAACTCGCTTTTAGTCCAATCATTTATCTATCATCTTTCTCTCCACAGTATACAGCTCTCAGACCCGCACTGAACCAGCTTTACTGGTTCCCTCCAATCTTGAAGACAATGAGGATGTTCACTGTGATAGGTACACAATAGCAGACATTCCACCAACGATGGGCAGTGACTGTCTGGTTAAGCATTTTATGACGACATCAACCCAGTAAGAGCAATGCTGTATGATTTGTTCCATGTGTACAGTCCCGGCTGGTTCTGATAGTAATGTGATAATCAGTGGTGTTTTCAACAGTCAGTGATTCTAAAGTATCAGAGAGAACATTCTGTGTAGTTAATCTTGAAATAGGAGGCTTATAGAAACAGGAATATTCCTAGGAGATCATATACAGTATTTGATGTGTTTGTTTGATGGTTTGCATTGTTGTAACCCTCTCAAGTCGTGTCTGTTGTCCTTTCAGCTAAAAGTCAGCCTCAACTCCGACAAATGATGTCTGAAGGTGGACCACAGACTGGTGGAAAATATTCTGTGTAAATATTCTGAGAGAATGGCATGAACTTTTCCAACAGTGTGAACATGCTGGATGTGCTTCACTTCACGATTGAAACATCACTTTATCTTCATCAATCACCAGATTACTTGGTGTTGAAATAACTAGATTTGGCTTTTCTCCACATTTTGTCTGAAAGTGTGTGTGTTCCGTTTAATTAAAATACAAAAGAGAATTGATTTCGGATCATTTCTCTGTCTGTACAAATACTGAGATATAATACTCCGCATCTAATTGCCAACATTGCCACAGAGATTAAAATCATTGCTTATTCAAAAAGAGTTTATACGAAGTTCGTTCTGTAACCGCTTCTTATATTCATATCTTATTAAAGAAGGTTTAGAACACGTCAGGCCACAAATAAATGGTCTGTCTCTTTTATCTGCATTTATTGTAACTGTTTCCTGCACCGCGATATACTCGATGTGGACAAATTACTGCAGTTTATCGTGTAAGTGTTGATGTGCAATGGAAATAACATAAAATTAAAAAACATTTATTTCATGTTTTAATTGGAATGTGTGCCTTTGTCAATATTAATTCCTATATTATGGTTCAAGTGCTAAATATGCACCAATTCCGAGATACAATACAATGTGGTTTTCATGTGCTACACTCCCCGAGCGTATGGCGGGTCAGTCGGAGAATCTGATCAGAAATTAATGTGTTTTTGCACTTTAATGATTAATATTTCAGTTAGTCATCACTGGAGTGCAATTGTTACTCAGTCAGGGGAAGACTACACCATGCACTACTCTCCAGCAGATTGTGAGTTTTCTGATTGGGAGGCTTACCGAAACACCCGTATCCACCAGCAGGGGGCGACATTATTAGAATTGAAAACATATAATGCTTGGAAACACTTCACAGGTCAGGTATCATCTGTGGAGAGAGACACAGAACTAGGTTTGCATGTTCATGCGATTTCTTCAGAAATAGAACATTGAACATAGAACATAGAACAGTGCAGCACGGTACAGGCCCTTCGGCCCACGATGTTGTGCCGAACCTTTAACCTACTCCAGGATCAAACTGCCTACATACCCTTCATACTACGATCATCCATGTACCTATCTAAGAGTCGCTTAAATGCCCCTAACGTATCTGATTCTACTACCACCGCTGGCTATGCATTCCACGCACCCATCATTCTCTGTGTAAGGAACCTACCTCTGAAATCTCCCCGAAACCTTCCTCCAATCACCTTAAAATTATGCCCCCTGGTGATTGCCCTTTCCGCCCTGGAAATAAGTCTCTGGCTATCCACTCTATCTATGCCTCTCATCATCTTGTAACACTCTATCAAGTCACCTCTCATCCTTCTTCGCTCCAATGAGAAAAACCCTAGCTCGCTCAACCTTTCTTCGTTAAACATGCCCTCCAGTCCAGGCAGCATCCTGGTAAATCTCCTCTGCACCCTGTCTAAAGCTTCCACATCCTTCCTATAATGAGGCGACCAGAACTGAACACAATATTCCAAGTGTGGTCTAACAAGGGCTTTATAGAGCTGCAGCATAACCTCTCAGGTCTTAAACTCAATCCCCTTGTTAATGAAAGTCAACACACCATACTCTTTCTTAACAACCCTATCAACTTGGGTGGCAACGTTGACTGATCTATGGACATGGACCCAAAGATCCCTCTGTTCCTCCACACTACCAAGAATCCTGTCTTTAAGCTGCATTCTGCATTCAAATTCGACCTTCCAAAATGAATCACTTCACACTTTTTCAGGTTGAACTCCATCTGCACTTCTCAGCCCAGCTCTGCATCCTGGTGAATGTCCCGTTGCAACCTACAACAGCCTTTTACACTATCCAAAACTCCAGTAATCTTCGTATCATCGGCAAACTTGCTAACCCAGCCTTCCACTTCCTCATCCAAGTCATTTATAAAAATCACAAAGAGCAGAGGTCCCAGAGCAAATCTCTGCGGAACACCACTGGTCACCGTGCTCCAGGCTGAATACTTTCCATCTTCTACCACCCTCTGTCTTCTATGGGCCAGCCAATTCTGTATCCAGACAGCCAACTTTCCCCGAATCCCATGCCTCCTTACTTTCTGAATGAGCCTACCATGGGGAGCCTTATCAAACGCCTTACTAAAATCCATATACACCACATCCACTGCTCTTCCTTCATCAACGTGTTTTGTCACATCTTCAAAGAATTCAATAAGGCTTGTGAGCAATGACCTGCCCCTCACAAAGCCAAGCTGACTGTCACTAATCTAACTATGCTTTTCCAAATAATCATAAATCCTGTCTCTCGGAATCATCTCCAATAATTTGCCACTACCGATGTAAGACGTTAAATATTTAATGATCGGGATTAACTACTTTTAACAAATACAGAACCAGGGAAAATGAGGATTGGAGAGAGTAAAAGAGTTAACTTTTATGTTAATATGGAAGCAGGTGTGATTAAATGAAACCTGCCCCCTTTACTCACTCTGATCTATGTCCCTGTGATCTGCAACACATAATTCCCTCAACCCTGACGCAGCACCGTGGGTCAGAGTGCCATTCAAGTGAGGGCAGAAAACAAAATGTAATAGCAATAGAGAATCGCATAGTTTGGGGAATAGATACTGTTCTTTGCAGCAAAGACAGGGAGTCCGGAAGGCTGTGTTGCCTACCTGGTGCCAAGGTTAACGAGATCTCTTCTGGGCAAGAGAGGAACTTGAAGTGGGAGTGGAAGGTTCCAGTTGCCGTGGTCCACGTAGGTACCAATGACATAGGTAGGACTTGGAAAGAGGTTCTGCTGAGGGACGATAGCAGCTCGGGGCTAAATTAAAAAGCAGAACCACAAAGGTAATAATCTCGGCATTGCGACCTCAGCAACGTGCAAATTGGCGTAGGGTAAATAAGATTAGGGAGGTAAATGCGTGGCTCAAAGATTGGTGTGGGAGAAATGGATTCCGATTCATGGGGCACTGGCATCAGTGCTGAGGAAGGAGAGAGGTGTTCCTTTGGGACGACCCTCATTTGAACCAAGCTGGGACCAGTGACCTGCCGAATCGTATAACTAGGGTTGTAGATAGGACTTTGAACTAATTAGAGGGGGGAGGGTACAATTGAAGGGAAGTTTATAAAAAATCAAAAGGAAACGCGAGATCAGAGATGCAGGGTAGTGAAGAGGCGAACAGTAATCAAAGTGTGACAGGAAGGGGCAGAAAATATAAGCAGAATACTGCAGCAGAAATTAGAACCAAAATGAGTAACAATGGTAAAAAGTCTAAGATAAGTTCTTTATCTGAATGGACGCAGCATTTATAACAAGATAGCTGATTTGACCGCACAAATAGAAATAAATGAATATGATTTGATAGCAACTACAGAGACAAGGTTGCAGAATGACCAAGACTGGGAACACGAAACTCAATGCATCTGATATTCTGGATAAAAAAGGCAAAAAGTGAAAGGAGGTGAGGTAACTTTGTTCATAAATCAATGCGATGTGTTGGGCTGATTGATGCTTATATGCACTATACCAGCTCCGCATGGCGATCAGTATCCTGGGCTGGTAACCCATATTCACACTGTACGAGCTCGGCATAGTGATCAGTATCCTGGGCTGGTTGACCCATATGCACACTGTACCAGCTCGGCATGGCGATCTGTAAACTGGGTTGGTTGACCTATTTCGGACTGAACTGGCTGGACATGGAAATCAGTATCCTGGGCTGGGTGTCCCATATACACACTGTACCAGCTCGGCATGGTGATTCGTGTCCTGGGCTGGGAGACCCATGTTCTCACTGTAGCAGTTCGGCATGGCGATCAGTATCCTGGGATTGTTGACCTATATTCACACTGTACCAGTTCAGCATGGCAATATATAAACTGGGTTGGTTGACCCATATTCGGACTGTACCAGCTCAGCATGGCGATCGGTATCCTGGGCTGGTTGACCCATGTTCACACTGTCCCAGCTAGGCATGTTGTTCAGTATCCGGGGCTGTTTGACCCATATTCACAGTGTACCAGCTCGGCATAGTGATCAGTATCCGGGGCTGGTTGACCCATATTCACACTGTGCCAGCTGATCATGGTGATCAGAATCCGGGGCTGGTTGACCCATATTCACACTGTACCAGCTCGGCAGAGTGATCAGTATCCGGGGCTGGTTGACCCATATTCACACTGTGCCAGCTCGGCATGGTGATCAGTATCCGGGGCTGGTTGACCCATATTCACACTGTACCAGCTCGGCATGGTGATCAGTATCCGTGGCTGGTTGATCCATATTCACACTGTACCAGCTCGGCATGCCAATCAACATCCTAGGCTGGTTGACCCATATTCACACTACCAGCTCGACATGGTGATCACCTCCGCTCGGTCCGTAAGCATGATGCCGAGCTGCCGGTTTCTGGCCATTTCAACACACCACCACCTGCTTTCATGCTCACATCTCTGTCCTCAGATGGCTGCAGTGTTCCAGCGAACATCAACACAAGCTCATGGAACAACATCTCATATAGCGATTAAGCACACAACAGCCTGCGGGACTGAACATTGAGTTAAATCATTTCAGAGCATGACCACCACCCAGCCCCCCCACCACACTTTTTGTGTTTAGATATTTTTTCTTATTTTTCTTTTTTCCTTCTTTATTTGGTTATTTATTTCAGATTTTTCAGTTTCTTTCCTGTGCTTACCTACTTTTTAATTTTTTTAATGTTAGTGCTTTTAGTACTTTCTGCTTTGCAGTTAATTCTCACCCTCTCTGTCCTCATGCTTTGTCTTTCGTTAACATAGCGTTTGCCTTTGTTCCATGACAATATCGTCAGTTATTCTCTGACCCTGTCATATCAGCACCTTCTCCTTTGTTATCTCTTGCCCTACCCCCTCTTTACTTGCTTGAAACCTCTAACATTTCTAATATCTGCCAGTTCTGAAGAAGTGTCACTGTCCTGAAACGTAAACTCTTCTTTTCTCTCCACAGATGCTGTCAGACCTGCTGAGTATTTGCAGCATTTCTTGTTATTATTTAAGATTTCCAGCATCTGCTTTATTTTGCTTTTATTTTAGTGTTTAATTCACTGCCACATCTCTTCCAGGAATGCCGACCTTGAAGAAGTTCTGCTCTTCTCTCCAAAGGGATTTTCGTATGTCTCTTTTACCTTGTTCACCTTCATTGCTTTCTATTTCCGTCCTGCTGTTGATAAAGTGTCTGCCAAAACATGTTTTTCAGCCACATCTCCTTCCTCAGTACCTGTCTCCGGCTCCGACTTCATCCATGTGGATTGCAACTGAGGTTTCATCCTTCGTTTTTTGAATCCACCAGCATCTCTGGGAAATACAACATTCCTGGGACAGCTGTCCTTGCCGCAACCTGAGATCCACACTCAGTGCCGTGCACCATCACATGGACACACTGGACCTCTCTCTCCAGAAGCTCCGCCTCACCTTATCTCAAAGCTGTTTTACTCCACAGTTTCATTTCATCCTTCGTCTTATCCGATGCCTTAACAAAAATAATTTTTTCTTCCTTTCATGTGCTAAGGAACGCAAGTTACAGCAGCTGAAGGGGACGAATGTCCCTGCAAATCCTCCTTTCCTTTCACTTCTCTCTGACCCCACTCCTTCTGATCTGACCCCTTGCCATGTATTCACTATACCCTGACCTTCCCGACTCTGGCGCTGAACTTTCAGTACTCAGCAAAGGACTCAGTTTAATCACCTTACACCCCCACCGCAATGAATTCCATGCTTCACTTGACATTGAGCTCTTCTTCCATTGCCTTCACCTCCGTGCTCACTTCTTTGACCAGGAATCCTCCCCCCCACCGAGCAGATCCATTCACCCGCCTTCAGCATGCTCCTTCTACCTAGACCCTCCCCTCTGGCCTCTTACCTGCTCTTTATATTTCATTGAAAACTGTCAGCGAGACATCGGCCATCTTAATTTCTCTGCCTCCCTCACTCATTCTAACCTGCCCCTGCTCTGAATTTGCTGCTCTCCGTTCACTCAGGTCTAACCCCGACATTGTCACCAAACCTGCAGATAAGGGTGGAGCTGTTCTTGTCCAGTGGACCGACCTCGACCTTGCAGAGACTCAGCGCCAACTTCCAGACACTTCTTCCTATTTCCCCCGGACCATGACCCCACCACGGAACATTAAGCTACTATCCACAGGACTATCACTGACCTCATCTCCGCTGGAAATCTTCTCTCTGCAGCCTCCAACATAGACAGTTTAATATAGAGTGTAAAACATGCCAGCAAATTGTTAAACAACATGCAGTCACCATTACACAGCATATAATCTGGTTAATTCTCAAATGGGCAAGACAACAAATATAGAGCATAAATTGTTCCAGTTACTTGTTAGATTAAATGCCATTACTAATACACAGGCTATAATATTCTGATTAATTGTTAAATTAGGTATGATAACTCATATAGAGTGTAAAATATTCCAGTTGGTTGTTAGATTAGATGCTATCACTAGCGGTGGAATGATACACCGCACCAAACAACATGAAAAAAGGAAAGAAGGTACCAGCCCTTCGCTTTGCAAGCTGGAACGTCAGAACTATGTGTCCTGGCCTGTCGGAAGACCTTACACAAATCAACGATTCTCGGAAGACCGCCATCATTAACAACGAGCTCAGTAGATTCAATGTGGACATTGCAGCACTTCAGGAGACTCGCCTCCCCGCGAGTGGCTCTCTAGCAGAGCAAGACTACACCTTCTTCTGGCAGGGCAGGGATCCTGAAGAACCAAGACAGCATGGAGTGGGCTTCGCCATCAGAAACTCCTTGCTCAGCATGATAGAGCCTCCCTCAAATGGCTCGGAACGCATACTGTCCATCCGACTGCTCACCACCTCTGGTCCAGTACACCTACTCAGCATCTATGCTCCAACACCCTGCTCCCCACATGAAGCTGAAGACCAGTTCTATGAACAACTCCATAACATCATTAGCAGCATCCCCAACACCGAACACCTATTCCTGCTGGGGGACTTTAACGCCAGGGTTGGGGCCGGCCATGACTCATGGCCCTCCTGCCTTGGGCGCTATGGCGTTGGAAGGATGAATGAGAACGGGCAGAGACTGCTTGAGTTGTGTACCTATCATCACCTCTGCATCACCAACTCGTTCTTTCACACTAAACCCTGTCACCAGGTTTCATGGAGGCACCCAAGATCACGTCGTTGGCACCAGCAAGACCTCATTGTCACAAGGCGAGCCGCCTTAAACAGTGTTCAAATCACACGCAGCTTCCACAGTGCGGACTGCGACACCGACCACTCCCTGATGTGCAGCAAGGTTAGACTCAGACCAAAGAAGTTGCATCATTCCAAGCAGAAGGGCCACCCGCGCATCAACACGAGCAGAATTTCTCACCCACAGCTGTTACAAAAATGTCTAAATTCACTTGTAACAGCCCTTCAAAACACTCCCACAGGGTATGCTGAGACCAAGTGGGCCCACATCAGAGACGCCATCGATGAGTCAGCTTTGACCACCTACGGCAAAAGTGCGAAGAGAAATGCAGACTGGTTTCAATCTCATAATGAAGAGCTGGAACCTGTCATAGCCGCTAAACGCATTGCACTGTTGAACAACAAGAAAGCCCCCAGCGATTTAACATCCGCAGCACTTAAAGCAGCCAGAAGTACTGCACAAAGAACAGCTAGGCGTTGCGCAAACGACTACTGGCAACACCTATGCAGTCATATTCAGCTGGCCTCAGACACCGGAAACATCAGAGGAATGTATGATGGCATGAAGAGAGCTCTTGGGCCAACCATCAAGAAGATCGCCCCCCTCAAATCTAAATCGGGGGACATAATCACTGACCAACGCAAACAGATGGACCGCTGGGTTGAGCACTACCTAGAACTGTACTCCAGGGAGAATGCTGTCACTGAGACTGCCCTCAATGCAGCCCAGCCTCTACCAGTCATGGATGAGCTGGACATACAGCCAACCAAATCGGAACTCAGTGATGCCATTGATTCCCTAGCCAGCGGAAAAGCCCCTGGGAAGGACAGCATTACCCCTGAAATAATCAAGAGTGCCAAGCCTGCTATACTCTCAGCACTACATGAACTGCTATGCCTGTGCTGGGACGAGGGAGCAGTACCCCAGGACATGCGCGATGCCAACATCATCACCCTCTATAAAAACAAAGGTGACCGCGGTGACTGCAACAACTACCGTGGAATCTCCCTGCTCAGCATAGTGGGGAAAGTCTTTGCTCGAGTCGCTCTGAACAGGCTCCAGAAGCTGGCCGAGCGCGTCTACCCTGAGGCACAGTGTGGCTTTCGTGCAGAGAGATCGACTATTGACATGCTGTTCGCCCTTCGTCAGATACAGGAGAAATGCCGTGAACAACAGATGCCCCTCTACATTGCTTTCATTGATCTCACCAAAGCCTTTGACCTCGTCAGCAGACGTGGTCTCTTCAGACTACTAGAAAAGATCGGATGTCCACCAAAGCTACTAAGTATCATCACCTCATTCCATGACAATATGAAAGGCACAATTCAACATGGTGGCTCCTCATCAGAGCCCTTTCCTATCCTGAGTGGTGTGAAACAGGGCTGTGTTCTCGCACCCACACTTTTTGGGATTTTCTTCTCCCTGCTGCTTTCACATGCGTTCAAATCCTCTGAAGAAGGAATTTTCCTCCACACAAGATCAGGGGGCAGGTTGTTCAACCTTGCCCGTCTAAGAGCGAAGTCCAAAGTACGGAAAGTCCTCATCAGAGAACTCCTCTTTGCTGACGATGCTGCTTTAACATCTCACACTGAAGAATGCCTGCAGAGTCTCATCGACAGGTTTGCGTCTGCCTGCAATGAATTTGGCCTAACCATCAGCCTCAAGAAAACGAACATCATGGGGCAGGATGTCAGAAATGCTCCATCCATCAATATTGGCGACCACGCTCTGGAAGTGGTTCAAGAGTTCACCTACCTAGGCTCAACTATCACCAGTAACCTGTCTCTAGATGCAGAAATCAACAAGCGCATGGGTAAGGCTTCCACTGCTATGTCCAGACTGGCCAAGAGAGTGTGGGAAAATGGCGCACTGACACGGAACACAAAAGTCCGAGTGTATCAGGCCTGTGTCCTCAGTACCTTGCTCTACGGCAGCGAGGCCTGGACAACGTATGCCAACCAAGAGCGACGTCTCAATTCATTCCATCTTCGCTGCCTTCGGAGAATACTTGGCATCAGGTGGCAGGACTATATCTCCAACACAGAAGTCCTTGAAGCGGCCAACACCCCCAGCTTATACACACTACTGAGTCAGCGGCGCTTGAGATGGCTTGGCCATGTGAGCCGCATGGAAGATGGCAGGATCCCCAAAGACACATTGTACAGCGAGCTCGCCACTGGTATCAGACCCACCGGCCGTCCATGTCTCCGTTATAAAGACGTCTGCAAACGCGACATGAAATCGTGTGACATTGATCACAAGTCGTGGGAGTCAGTTGCCAGCATTCGCCAGAGCTGGCGGGCAGCCATAAAGACAGGGCTAAATTGTGGCGAGTCGAAGAGACTTAGTAGTTGGCAGAAAAAAAGACAGAGGCGCAAGGGGACAGCCAACTGTGCAACAGCCCCAACAAACAAATTTCTCTGCAGCACCTGTGGAAGAGCCTGTCACTCCAGAATTGGCCTTTATAGCCACTCCAGGCGCTGCTTCACAAACCACTGACCACCTCCAGGCGCATATCCATTGTCTCTCGAGATAAGGAGGCCCAAAAGAAAAAAAGAAAAAAGAAATTCACACGGTGCTCATATTCCCTGTCAGCCCTCACACGGTGCACACATTCCCTGTCAGTATTCACACGGTGCTCACATTCCCTGTCAGCATTCACACGGTGCACGCATTCCCTGTCAGCATTCACACGGTGCTCACATTCCCTGTCAGAATTCACACGGTGCTCACATTCCCTGTCAGTATTCACACGGTGCTCATATTCCCTGTCAGTATTCACACGGTGCTCACATTCCCTGTCAGTATTCACAAGGTGCTCATATTCCCTGTCAGTATTCACACGGTGCTCATATTCCCTGTCAGTATTCACACGGTGCTCACATTCCCTGTCAGCATTCACAAGGTGCTCACATTCTCTGTCAGTATTCACACGGTGCTCACATTCCCTGTCAGCATTCACACGGTGCTCATATTCCCTGTCAGTATTCACACGGTGCTCACATTCCCTGTCAGCATTCACACGGTGCTCACATTCCCTGTCAGTATTCACATGGTGCTCATATTCCCTGTCAGTATTCACACGGTGCTCATATTCCCTGCAGCAATCACACGGTACTCACATTCCCTGTCAGCATTCACACGGTGCTCACATTCCCTGTCAGTATTCACACGGTGCTCACATTCCCTGTCAGCATTCACACAGTGCTCACATTCCCTGTCAGTATTCACACGGTGCTCACATTCCCTGTCAGCATTCACACGGTGCTCATATTCCCTGTCAGTATTTACACGGTGCTCACATTCCCTGTCAGTATTCACACGGTGCTCACATTCCCTGTCAGCATTCACACAGTGCTCACATTCCCTGTCAGTATTCACACGGTGCTCACATTCCCTGTCAGCATTCACACGGTGCTCATATTCCCTGTCAGCATTCACACGGTGCTCACATTCCCTGCAGTATTCACACGGTGCTCACATTCCCTGTCAGAATTCACACGGTGCTCACATTCCCTGTCAGAATTCACACGGTGCTCACATTCCCTGCAGTATTCACACGGTGCTCACATTCCCTGTCAGAATTCACACGGTGCTCACATTCCCTGTCAGAATTCACACGGTGCTCACATTCCCTGTCAGAATTCACACGGTGCCCATATTCCTGTCAGCATTCACACGGTGCCCATAATCCCTGCAGCATTCACACGGTGCTCACATTCCCTGTCAGCATTCACACGGTGCCCATATTCCCTGCAGCATTCACACGGTGCTCACATTCCCTGTCAGTATTTACATGTCCTCACATTCCCTGTTAGCATTCACACGGTGCTCACATTCCCTGTCAGCCTTCACACGGTGCACACATTCCCTGTCAGTATTCACACGGTGCACACATTCCCTGTCAGTATTCACACGGTGCTCACATTCCCTGTCAGCATTCACACGGTGCACGCATTCCCTGTCAGCATTCACACGGTGCTCACATTCCCTGTCAGCATTCACACGGTGCTCACATTCCCTGTCAGCATTCACACGGTGCTCACATTCCCTGTCAGAATTCACACGGTGCTCACATTTCCTGTCAGCATTCACACGGTGCTCACATTCCCAGTCGGTATTCACACGGTGATCGCATTCCCTGTCAGCATTCACACAGCGCTCACATTCCCTTTCAGCATTCTCACGGTGCTCACATTCCCTATCAACATTCACTGGAGTGTTCATTGCTGACACTAGGTATATAGTGGCGTTTCACTGTCAGGGAAATGTAGAGGGAGCTCTGCATTGTTCCGACACGGGCAGTGTTCAATGCTGACACTGGGTATATGCTTGGGGTTCATTTTCAGGGTATTGTAGAGGGAGCACTGTATTGTGCCGACCTAGGGAGTGCTCGATGCTGACACTTGGCCGAAAGTGTACTTTCACTGCCAGGGTAATATAGAGGGTGTTCTGTATTGTACCTACACGAGGAGAGGTTGATGGTGATGATAGATATCTAGGTCAGCCGAATGTAGAGGCAGTTCAGCATTGCAGCAACATACATAAAACATGTGAATTAGGATCAGGTGTAGGCCATTTGATGCCTCGAGTCTGCTCCATCATTCAATAATATCATGGCTGATCTCATTGTAACCTCAACTCCACAATCCTGCCTACCGCAAATAGCCTTTCACACCCTTCCTTATCAAGAATATATCGCCCTCTGCCTTAAAATATTTAAATACTCTGCTTCCACAACCTTTTGAGGAAGAGAGTTCCAACGTTTCACGGACCTCTGAGAGAAAATAAATTCTCATCATCTCTGTCTAAAATGGGCGACCCCATATTTTCATACAGTGACCCCTAGTTCTGGATCCTCCCACAAGGGGAAATATCCTTCCCACAACCACCCTGCTAAGATCCCTCAGAATCTGACAAGTTTCAATCAAGTCGCCTCTTACTCTTCAAAACTCCAGCTGATACAAGCCGAGCCTGTCTAATCTTTCCTCATAAGACAACCCGCCAATTCCAGCCATTATTCTGGTAAAACTTCTCTGAACTGCTTCCAATGCTTATACATCCTTGCGTAAATAAGGAAACCAATACTTTACCCAGTACTCCAGATGTGCTCTCACCAATGCCCTGTATAACTGGGCATGACATCTTTAATTTTGTATTCAACTCCCCTCGCAGTAAACAGTAATATTATACTTGCTTTGTTAATTACTTGCTGTAACTACATACACACATTTTTGCCATTCATGCAGCAGGACACTCAAATCCATCTGCATCTCAGAACTCTGCCATCTCTCACTATTTATTCCTCCTGCCAAAATGGACAATTTCACATTTTCCCACATTATTCTCCATTTGCCAGAAGTTTTCCCACTTACTTAACCTATCTATTTCCCCTTGTCGCCTCTTTAAGCCCTCTTCAGAACTTCTTGTACAACCTATCTTTGTGTCATCAGCAAATTTAGCAACCATACCTTCGGTCCCTTCATGCAAATCATTTATATACATTTTAAAACATTACGGTCCCCGCACAGATCCCTGTGGCACACCACTCATTATATCTTGCCAACCAGAAATTGATGCATTTATGCCTACTCTCTGTTTCCTGTTAGCTAGATAATCTTCTACCTTTGCCAATATATTACCCCCTACACCATGAGCTTTTATGTTTTTATGGTAACATTTAATGTGGCACCTTATCAAATGCCTTTTGAAAATCTGAGGACAATACAGCCACCCGTTCCCCTTTATCCACAGCACATGCAACTCCCTCAAAGAACTCCAATAAATTGGTTAAACATGATTTCCCTTTCATAAGCCTGTTTACTATGCCTAATCACCTTAAATTTTACTATACACTCTACTTTAACGTCTTTAACAATAGCTTCTAACATTTTCCCTCAGGTAGCTATTAAACTAACTTTCCTGTCGTTTCCTGCTTTTTGTCTCCCTACCTATTTGAATAAAGGAGGTACACTGGCTATTTTCCAATCTCATGGATATTCCACAGAATCTAAGGAATTTTGGAAAATTAAAACCAGCACATCAACTATCTCACTAGCAACTTCTCTTAAGACCCTAGGGTAAAGTACATCAGGAACCGGAACTTGTCAGCCCACAGCTCCGACAGTTTGTTCAGTACCACTTCCCTGGTGATTGTGATTATCTTAAGTTACTCTCCCTTCTATTTCCTGACGTGCAGCTAATACTGGGATGTTACTTGTGTCCTCTATAGACCGATGCAAAATATATGTTCATTTAATTTGTCATCTTTTTATTATCCATTATTAATTCCATAGTCTCAGTTCCTGTAGGACCGACGCACACTTTGTTAACTTCTTTTTACATATCTACAGAAATACTTACTACCTATCTTTATATTTCGCACGAGCTTTCTCTCCTAATCTAACTTTCCCACCTTATCCATTTTAAAGTCATTCTTTGTTGTTTTCTCATATTCTATCCAATCTTATGACATGCCACCTTTGTGCAATTATGTGATTTTTCTTCATGTTCTCTGCTATCAATCGTGTTACTGCTTCCCTGCTCTCTCCGGTGCAACCGGATTGAACCTGGTCATTGCCACAATTAAGTGGATCATATCGAGGAGCCACATTCTCTGCAAATCGAAGGATGAGGGTCTACTCATACCCCACCACCTTGAGGATAGGATACAGGGCAGTCTTTCAGGTGGAAAGAGATAGATACTGGCTGGAATTTCGCTGATATCCCACTGCCTGAGGATAGGACACAGGGCAGATTTTGAGGTGTACAGGGGCAGATGCTGGACGGTCTCGACCTGATGTTCCTCTGGGCTGATGCTGTATGACCCAATCTGGACACCTGGAAAGGTGCCACGATCTTGCACCATCTGGGCCTTACGTGGGCTGGTCTTTTATTCCAGCCACCAAAGTAACTACAGCAGTTCCTGTAAAAAGGTTAAATGTATGGACACTGTCTGTGGTGATGAGGACGCGATCATCAACACATTGCAGCAAGCAGGAAGGCTGTGAAAAGCTCTTAAGGGCCCCGGTCATACATCTGTTGAACATAGTGTGGATATTATGGAACCCCTTGTGACAGACATGCCCAGGGGTCTCTCTGGTCCTCAGAAGTCAATGTGAATGTAAATTGTTTCGCTAGTTTTCCTGGGATACTCCAATAACCATTGGAGATATTCAGGGTGGAGAAGACAGCCCTGAAACTGGGAATTAGGGAGAGTAGGATGGGTGTCTCTTCGAGAAACGGATTCACACAGGGGTGACTGAGTTGAGTTTGTGGCAGTCACCAACTTCCATCCGGTTTTCTAACCAGCCAAATCGGGCAGTTAGTCGTGAATGTGTCTTAGTGAACTGCACCCTGGTATAACAGTGACCTGATGTTGTCTTGAATATATGATATCATCTCAGCTCGGTAAGAATACTGCCTCATGGAGCATGCAACTGTCAGTTAATTCATTCGGTTCTCCTTATGTTTCCACAGTCATCTTTCTGGGTTGTGAATAAATTCAGCGCCGACTCGAGAATCGCCTTTACCACAGGGTCATCAGAGGTGTCAGGTTCACATTGCTCTGATATTTTAATCATATATATTGAGAGTGCACTGGACACCAGAGGAGGGGTACGTTTTAAGGCTTTAGAATATACAAATATAGGGATAATCAATTACTGATGATAACCTTTGAGCACATTACTGCCCATTAGTCCCTGTCCACTTTGCATGTTGCATTGAAATGGAGCCAAGGTTTTTATTTGAATGTAATTTACGTTTCACTGGAGGGGAAAGGATCTTTGTACAGTTGGATAGGTCGAATTAGCAAAGCCTGATAGAAATTAGCGTGCACTATCCATTAGGTCCAAGTGTGGAGCAGGATTGGTGATGCTGGAGGAGCCAGACTCGACTAACATGCATTGTTGATGGCCTCCAGTATCAGCAGTGTGGAGTACCGGTCACCCACTGCCATCGCATTGCAGTGGAGAGACCAGCTGTCCCTGGGAGCTCTGGTAGACTCAATGTGGATCTTGATCTGTTTGACTGGTCGGATGCATTGCAACAAGCATTCGAGCTCCATTACTGATCTGCACGGCCTCTATTGCTGCCTCCATCCTCTGTAGCTGCTGCTCAACAGGGTGTGAAGTCGTCTGTCTCGGAGGATAGAGGGAACTACTGTTCCTGTAAGCCTCAACAATGTCCTTATTGCAGAAGTCACAGAGACAGAGGCTCAGCCTGGAGGATCGCTTGAATCACTGCTACTGTCAGCCTTACCAATGCTTCTATTGCAGCAGTCACAGGTGGTAATAAGTAAAACCGCACAATGCCCCATGTAATAATAAGTAAAACGGGGGATTGGGGCACTCTTTTGGCATTGGAGTTCCAGACCTGATATCTGATTGGGTAATAGCTTCGATAGGTTTACCTTAACGTTGATGGCGCTTGGGGAATATTGACACGAGTCTGCTCTCAAGCAGTTCAGGAATGGATGTGAACTTAGTTGATGTAAATTCAAGGCTAAGTGGACTAATGGTTGGAAGCCGATCAGAAAGACGGATTTTAAACCTTGGGATTTAAAATGCTTTAGCCCCATCCTCTCTGTTGTGCCTCAACATGTCACGGAAACCTATCTGTGAAGACACTCAGACTCTCGGTATGGCCCTGCTTGGCATTGGCCAGGACCTTATGGACGCCAATGTTCCCTGTCCCCAGTGTCCTCCACAGGTCAGTCTCCACATCGTCCATCGTGCTCTCCACAAGAGCAATCTGATCCATCATTTTTTCTTTAACTCCAGGTAACACACGACCAGGAGAACCTGTTTAAGGTCGTTGCCTTCTAATTCAGAATAAGTGACTTTAAAAAGTTCCACTTTGGTGTGAGATCGAGGGAGATTCTGTTCGTATCCACCTTTCCCAGTTCCTGCTTTAGAGTCCTGGCCTCAACGACGGGGGTGAGGGACCTCTGTGTGGTTGTGATGTTGCTATCTCCCTCACCGTCAGTGACTGTGG
This sequence comes from Heterodontus francisci, assembly GCF_036365525.1. NCBI lineage: Eukaryota > Metazoa > Chordata > Chondrichthyes > Heterodontiformes > Heterodontidae > Heterodontus > Heterodontus francisci. The sequence continues at coordinate 200,165 of NW_027141562.1, forward strand.
ATGGTTGTTGACCGATCCCATCAATGTCAGTCTTGTTCTTAGGCTGGCCTGCGGCTGAGGCCCAGATTACCAGAACCCCTGGCATTTTCCAGTAATCAAGCCGTCCATGGATGGAGGAGGCGGAGCAGAACTTATCTGATGAAACGTCACAGACCTGAAACAATCACACTGCTTCACTCTTCACGATGCTTCCAGACCTGCTGAGTGTTTCTGACACTTCCTGTTCTCATTTCAGTCTCTCATATCATAGTTAGCAGAAAGAATTAGACTATTCATTGAAGAATTGTAGCTTTCGGTGAATTTTGATGGGACAGTGTGATCTTGTCAATGGAGCATCCAGCCCACCTTGGAAAGAACGTTCTCAAAATAGTGATTCTGTTCTTAATCGGGTAACTTGGTCAGTAACTGAAGATAATGATCCGCAGGGAGGGGACTTCTCACTGTGTGATCATGTAGATCTGACTCCTTGCAATGCATTTGTGAGTAATGGTAGTATTGCTAACAGGTGCATTGCTTTTTTTGTTACCTGTGTTGTGCGCGTTACTGTCTAGGCCTGCATTTATGCCCATCCCTAATTGCCATTGAGAGGATTGTAGTGAGCTGCCTTCTTGAACCACTGCAATCCATGTGAGGTAGGTACACGCACAGTGATGGCTGGAAGGGAGTTTCTAAAGGAAAATATAGCTCCAAGTGAGGATAGTGTGTGGCTTGGAGGGGAATTTGCAAGTGGTAGTACTCCCATGGATCTGCTGCGCTTGTCCGCCTAGCTGGCAGATATCGCAGGTTTGGAAGGTGCTGTCTGAGTAGCCTTGGCATGTTGCTGCAGTGCATCTTGTAGATGGTACACACTGCTGCCACGGTGCGTCGGTGGTGGAGGGAGTGAATGTTTGTCGATGGGGTGCCAGTCAAGCGGGCTGCATTGTCCTGGATGGTGCCGAGCTTCTTGAGTGTTGTTGGAGCTGCACCCGTCCAGGCAAGTTGACAGTATTCCCTCACACGCCTGACTTGTGCCTCGTAGAAGGTGGACAGGCTTTGGGGAGTCAGGAGGTGAGCTACCCGTCACAGGATTCCTAGCCTTTGACTTGCACTTGTCACCAAGGTATTTATATGTTTACTCCAGTTCAGTTTCTGTTCAATGGTAACCCACAGAAAGTTGAAACTGTCGGAATTCAGCAATGGTAATGCCATTGAATGTCAAGGGGAGAAGTTTAGATTCTCTGTTGTTGCAGATGGTCCTTGTCTGGCACTTGTGTGGTGATAATTTTACTTGCCACTTATCAGCCCAAGCCTGGATATTGTCCAGGTCTTGCTGCATTTCTACATGGACTGCTTCAGTATACGAAGAATCGTGAATGGTGCTGAACATTGTGCAATCATCAGCGAACATCCCCACTTCTGACCTTATGACTGAAGGAATGTCATTGATGAAGCAGCTGAAGATCGTTGGTCCTGGGGCACAACCCCGAGGAACACCTGCAGTGATGTCCTGGAGATGAGATGATTGACCCCCAACCACTAAAACCATCTTCCTTTATGCTAGATATGACTCCAACCAGCGGAGAGCTTTCCCCCACCCCCACCCCCCCCCCCCCACACCACGATTCCTATTGACTCCAGTTTTGCAAGGGTTCTTTGATGCCATACTCGTTCAAATGCTGCCTTGATGTCAACGGCAGTCACTCACATCTCACATCTTGTGTTCAGCTCTTTTGTCCATGTTTGAACCAAGGCTGTAATGAGGTCAGGAGCTGAGTGGCACTGGCGGAACCCAAACTGAGCGTCACTGAGCAGGTTATTGCTGAGCAAGCGCCGCTTGACAGCACTGTCAATGACACCTTCCATCGCTTTACTGATGATTGAGAGTAGGCTGATGGGGCGGTATTGGCCGGGTTGGACTTGTCTTGCTTTTTGTGTTCAGGATATACCTGGACAATTTTCCACAATGCCAGGAGATGCCAGTGTTGTAGCTGTACAGGAACATCTTGGCTAGGGGCGCAGCATATCCTGGAGCACAGGTCTTCAGTACTTCAGTGGTTAGCACCGCAGCCTCACAGCTCCAGTGGCCCGGCATCAATTCTGGGCACTGTCTGTGTGGAGTTTGCAAGTTCTCCCTGTGTCTGCATGGGTTGTCTCCGGGTACTCCGGTTTCCTCCCACAAGCCAAAAGACTTGCAGGTTGGTAGGTAAATTGGCCATTATGAATTGCCCCTAGTATAGGTAGGTGGTAGGGAAATATAGGTACAGGTGGGGATGTGGTAGGAATATGGGATTAGTGTAGGATTAGTATAAATGGGTGGTTAATGGTCGGCACAGACTCGGTGGGCCGAAGGGCCTGTTTCAGTGCTGTATCCCTAAAGTAAACTAAACTAAACTAAACTGAAAACTATTGCTGGAATGTTGTCAGGACCTTATAACCTTTGCAATATCCAGTGCCTTCAGTTGATTCTTGATATTACACGGAGTGACTCGAATTGGTGAAGACTGGCATCTTTGATGCTAGCGAGTTCAGGAGGACGCTGAGATGGATCATCATCTCGGAACTTCTGGCTGAAGATTGATGCACTGGGTGTTTTGTATTGTTAACGAGTAGTATTCCTGCCCTGTCAAGTGGTTAATTAAAGCTTTGAGTGTTGTCTCCTTATTTCTCATAACTCTCACTTTTGAAACATAGAATAACAAGTCAAAGGTAAAATATTACAACTGATAACGAACAGTTGTTTAGATATGTGGACATGAGAAGCCCAGGAAAGCCCACACAAAGACCTATGTCCAGCGTTATGTCGCTGAATAATGAAAAACCCTTCAGAAAAATGTAATCTGCCTGACTCTGCTGTTCGGTGTTTGTGTTAGCTCACACGGGCTGCTGAAGAAATATTCAGAGTGAGAGAGAGTCCATTGTTGTAAAACTACCACTTTTCTGCCGTTTGTTTTGGAATTCTATAACACTATTACAACGACCATTTCTTACAGCATTCCCTAGAATGTTGAAGGATTAGAGGTGATCTAATTTAAAGAGATACAATTCTTCAGAAGTGTGTCAAAAGATGCTGCTTGGTGTGCAATGGCGGGATTGGCCACTTTAATACATGGGGTTCAGTTTTCCTAACCTGTCTATTGAATGTCACTTGATCAAACGCCTTTTGAATGTCCATATGTATATAACTTCAATCACACCACCCTCATCAACGCTCTCCATTGTTTTATCAAATAAATCCATCAAGTTTAACTCAGAACCTCCTCCACTGTCGTTAAATTATCATTATTATATAGGGCCTTGGAGAGGCTACACCTGGAATATTGTGTGCAGTTTTGGTCAATTTATCTGAAAAAGGATGTTCTTACTGTAGAGGGAGTGCAGCGAAGGTTTACGAGACTGGATGGCGGGACAGTCGTATGAGGAGAGATTGTGTCAGTTAGGATTATTTTCCCTGGAGTTCAGAAGAATGAGGGGGGATCTCATAAAATTATAACAGGACTTGACAGGGTAGATGCAGGAAGGATGTTCCCGATTGTGGGGGAGTCCAGAACCAGGGGTCATAGTCTAAGGACACGGGGTAAACCATTCAGGACTGATATGAGGAGAAATTTCTTCACCCAGAGAGTGGTGAGCCTGTGGAATTCGCGACCACAGAAAACAGTTGAGGCCAAAACATTGTGTGTTTTCAAGAAGGAGTTAGATATAGCTCTTGGTTCCAAAGAGATCAAAGGGTAAAGGGGCGAAAATGGGAACAGGTGACTGAGTTGGATGATCAGCCATGATTATGATGAATGGCGGAGTAGGCTCGAAGGGCCGAATGGCCTATCCCTGCTCCTATTTTCTCTTGGTCTATGTTTCTATTAGACTGCTTATCCGACATCCAGTGCTGGGGAGCAGAAATTTCCTCAAATTAAATATTGGGAATACTGTAGCTATTATTTTCACTTCCCACTCAAAACTCCATTCGCTTGTTCCCGATGCCATCCCTCTCCCTTGTAATAGTCTGACAATAAGCTAGTCTGTTTGCAACTTCAGTGTCATATCTGACGAGGGAATGAGCTTCCAAAGACATCTTCGTGCCATCACTACAACTGCCCATTTTCACCTCTGTAATAGCGCCCGATCTCGCGCCTGTTTCAGCTCATCTGCTACTGAAACCCTCATTCATGCTTTTCTTTCCTTTAGACTTGACAATTTTCTTTCATTTTTATTCTCTAATGGGATATGGGCGTCGCTGGGAAGGCCAGCATTTGTTGCCCATTCCTAATATTCCTTGAGAACTGAATGAAGTGTTAGGTCATTTCAAAGGGCAGTTAAGAGTGATTCACATTGCAGTGGGTCTGGAGTCACAGGGAGGCAAGACCAGCAGATTTCCTTCCTAAAGGACATTAGTGAACACTATAGTGTTTTACAACAATCAATGAAGGTTTCATGGCACCATTACTAAGAGTAGCTTTCCATTCAAAAATTTAACACACTCCTGGCTCTTCTCACACATGCGACTCTTTGTAAACTTGAGGTCATCCAAACTGTGCTGATCTTGTCTTAACTCACACCAAATCTCTTTTCCCGATCATTGACCTACATTGGCTCCCAGGCAAGCAATGTCTTGATTTGAAAATTATCATCCTTGTTTACAACTCCCTCCATGATTTCGCACCTCCCGATCTCTCCTCCAGCCCGACAAACCCCCGAAATACCTGTGCTCCTCCAATTCTGGCCTCTTGTGCATCCGAAATGCTGCATCATTGGCAGCTTTGCATTCAGCTGCCTCGGCCCCAAGTTCTATAATATCCTCTCTGCTCCTCTCTGCCTCGCTGTCCTCCTTTCAGGCACTCCTTAAACCCTACCTCTTTGACCAAGCTTCTTGTCATCTAACCTAATATCTCCTTTTAGTTTAGAGATACAGCACTGAAACAGGCCCTTCGGCCCACCGAGTCTGTGCCGACCATCAACCACCCATTTATACTAATCCTACACTAATTCCATATTCCTACCACATCCCCACCTGTCCCTATACTTCCCTACCACCGACCTATACTAGGGGCAATTTATAATGGCCAATTTACCTATCAACCTGCTGGTCTTTCGCATGTGGGAGGAAACCGGAGCACCCGGGGGTAACCCACGCAGACACAGGGAGAACTTGCAAACTCCACACAGGCAGTACCCAGAATTGAACTCTGGTCGCTGGAGCTATGAGGCTGCGATGCTAACCACTGCACCACTGTGCTGCCCAATCTCCTGTTGTGTCTCAGTGTTATACTTTGTTTTATAATGCTCCTGTGAAAAATGCCTTGCGATGTTTTGTTATTTTAAATGCACTACATACGTATAAGTGGTGCTTGTTAAAGTTTGCAGACATGTTATGACATTAACATATCTTTGCTGCTTTGCAGTAATTATCCCATGTTTATCCAAACAATGAATTATTTTCTCCTGGGTTGTGACCTCCGGAAATTTACCCAGCAGTGACGTTGGACTGATTGGTTAGAAGTTCCAGGGTTTACCACATTTCTCTTTTTAAAAAACATTTGTAACCCTCCAGTCCTCCAGTCCCATCACATATTCCAGGAGGATTGAAAGATTCTGGCCAGTGCCTCCACTATTTCCACTATGATTTCTCTCATACATTCCATCCGGACTGGGTAAGTGTTCTACATAATTATGGTACAAAATATTCTATGTTATTATGGATGGAAAAGGGTCAACTGAACTTGTTTGTTCAGTGACTGTAATTAATGTCAGTCTCCATGGACCCTAATTGTATCACTGGAGGATGTCCTTCTTCTATTAATAAGGACATACGTTCAGTGTGTTGTCCCATAATGTCAGCAAGAATATCACCCCTGCACTAACAGGGATCAACAGCTCCAGAGGGAGGGATAGTAAAGATCAGAATCTGAGAGCAATAGGTTGTAATGTTACAACTATGGGTCGAAATCTGAGAACAATAGGTTGTAATGTTATGACAATGTATCAAAATTTGAGAACAATAGACTGGAATGTTACAACGATGGGCAGGAGTTTCTCCTGGAATCTTTACATTCTTTCTACATTTTATGATCTGCTATCACTGGACACTCGGATCAAGCTCACACTTCTGTTGATTCAATTCATTTACTATCCTATGCTGGCTATGATTGGTGTCCCTGCTTGAACCATGTTTAACTGCATTACTGTCCTTATATGCCTTGCTTGTTGCTTTTGTTATGCCTGGCGAATCTCTTTCCCTCTGTATCCAACACTGGCCCTGAATTTCGGTTCAATAGCATCACTGCTGCTGACACTGTGGAAGCCTGGATCAATAAAACAGTGCAAGATGAGCAGTCGGGCCCATCTGCCCTGGCCGTTCTTAAAGTGTTTTTCCCCCTCTCTATCTTCCCCGATTGTGATTTTGGCTCCATAGCACCGTTGGCACCAAAACTATGGAAGCCTTGGTCCATAAAATAATGGAATCTGCGAAAAAAGACAATTCGATCTCGGCCTGCGCAGTCACCATGCTGGGAATGGCTCCAGCCTGGACATACCGAGCATGTGGTGTCAGTGTTAGGAGGAGTTTGAATGAGACATCAATCTACCATTCCGACAGCTTTGATGTACGTCTTTGAAACTTGGTCTGTGCATGTCCACTGACCGCCTGTGTTTGTTACTCTCAGCTGAACATACATTAAGCAAGCAGCGCAAGGGACCCCCTCTAGTTTGATTTAAAAGGACCAGACATCGAACTTACAGGTGAGGGATTTTGACTTACTTCTGCAATTGTAAAGTTAGTGGAGGTGCTGTGGATATTTTTCTGTAGGTTGTGTTGTGAACTACTGCAGACATTCAGGAAGGACACAGGAGTTTGTGAGCCAACTCTGGACGAGCTATAGGGACTATAGTTGCAGTGTGTCTGGGTCTGTAACATGAGCAACAAATGGAGCCGAGGCTGCAGAGATGGGATGTTGTTGCAAAGGGGGAGGGGTGGTCTCTGCCCTACTCACCAGGGGTTTTCCAATAGCACTTTTCCTACCTACACCGAACCCAGGAGGATTGTCTGAGGTGACTCCAATTCAATAAGGAGGTTGTCACAGAGCTATGTCACCTTCTGTAACACGACCTGGAGCCTCACATCAGTGTGAGGACGGAGCTGTCAGTGGCCGTTCAGGTCACAGTTTCATTGAATTTCTATGCATCCGAATCTTCTAGCGGTCGTTATATCCAACATAGAGTCACAGAGAGTGGTAGGGGAATAGTCCTAAATTGGACACAAGGAGGCCATTACTCCCAGCGAGTGCATGCAGGTTATCTGGCGAATAGCCCGTTCAGTCTCACTCCCCCGCCCGATCTCCATAGCCCTGCCAGTCCATTTCCATCAAGTGCCCATCGAGTTTCCTTTCAAAATCATTGATTGTCTACACTTCCACCACACTCGTGGGCAGTGAGTTGAAGGTTATTACTACACACTGCATAAAAAAAGATCTTCCACATATTACCCTGCATCTCTTACTCTGGCAAGAGAGAATCTGAACATCTCCCCTTGGCATTCAATAGCAGTACGATCGCTGAATCATCCACTATCAACATCCTAGGAGTTACCATTGACCAGAAACTGAACGGAGGTAATTATATAAATACAGTCTCTACAAGAGCAGGTCAGAGGCTCGGATTCCTGCTGTGAGTAACTCACCTCCTGATTCCCCAAAGCCTGTCCACCATCTTGCAGGCACAAGTCAGGAGTGTGATGGAATACTCTCAAGTTGCCTGGATGGCTGCATTTCCAAAAACACTCAAGAAGCTCGACACCATCCAGGATAAAGCAGCCCGCTTGCCTGACACACCATCCACAAACATTCACTCTCTCCACCACCGACGCACAGTGGCAGCAGTGTGTACCATCTCTGAGATGCACTGCAGCAACTCACCAAGGCTCCTTACAGAGCATCTTCCAAACCCCTGACCTCCGTCACTTAGAAGGACAAGGGCAGCAGATGCATGGGAACAAAACCACTTGCAGGTTCCCCTCCAAGCCACAAACCATCATGACTTGGAACTATATCGCCGTTCCTTTACTGTCACTGGGTCAAAATCCTGGAACTCCCTTCCTAACACACTGATGGTGTACCTACCCCACATGGACTGCAGCGGTTCAAGAAGGCAGCTCACCACCACCTCCTCAAGGGCAATTAGGGATGGGGAATAAATGCTGGCCTGGCCAGCGACGCCCCCATCCCATGAACGATACAACCTGCAGATTGTATCTCTAGTCGTTGCTCCATCAGTTAATGGAAACGGTTTTTACTTATCTAACTGTTCGAAATTTGTCATAATCTTGTACTCCGCTATTATATCTCCCCTTTAATCTCCTTTGCTTGAGGGAGTTCAACCCCAGATGTTCCAACCTAACCTTGTAGCTAATGTCCTCCATCCCTGCAACCATTCTGTTAAATCTCCTCTGCACCGTCTCAAGGATCTTCACTTCCTTCCTAAAGTGTAGTTACCAGAACTGGATGCAATACTCCTGCTGCAGCCTAACCAGAGCTCGACATAGGTCCATTATAACGTCCCTGCTTTTGTACTCAATGTGTCTGTTTATGAATTTCAAGATCCCATATACTTTACTCATCACTTTCTCAACATGTCCTGCCACCTACAAAGATCGTTGAACATGCACCCCGGGTCCTTCTGTTCCGACACACTCTTTAGAACGGTGCCATTCATTATATATTGCCTGTCCGGATTCCTTCGGCTAAAATGAATCACTTCGCACTTGCCAGTATTAAATTCCATCTGATACCTCTCTGCCCACAATGCTGGCCTATCCATGTTCTGTCCCAGGCGATGCACTTCATCCCCAGTGCTAGAATAACGATCCTGCCGTTGCTAGGACTGTGTGTTATCCATCGATGCACCAGTGAAGTGGGGGTGGCTGTCTACGTCATTATTTTCACACGCAGAAGGGAGGATCAGGATGAGAGGTCCCGTGGCTTTATTAGGACAGCGGGATTCCTGATGGTGTACTTGGCTCTGCCGAGCCCCCATATCAACGGGGAGCGGTGCAGGAAGTGACAAAAAAACCCCTGACTCCATTAATATACAGTTGGTGTGTGAGCAGGCCCAGTATATAATGTTGGTGAATGTCCACTCCCCTGGCAGCAGCCACGATACCTTCAGTCGGAAGCAGTCAGCTGGTCCCAACATTTCTGGGCCTTCATGCAGAACCGGAATATGGCTCCTCGGAGGCAGATGTTTACCCCTCCATACACGGCTCATGATTCTACACCCCAGAAACAACCAATCCCCACCACTGCCACCCACTAACGTCATCAAATAATCCGTGAATAACGTAAGCAACGAAACCACCAGGAACATCGTGGAGCAGACCATCGCTGTGATGAAGCAATGCTTCCGATGTCTGAACCGCTCGGGGGGATCCTTCCAGTACACACTGGAGCAGGTGTCCGATTCATGATGTTCTTCTGCATCCTTCCAATCATCACCATCATGGGGACACAGGCATTGCCAACAGGAATCTGGAGGCCACCTCATGAGTACCAGGAGGAGGATGATGGGGAGGAAGAGGATGAATGGAAGATATTTCCTGGATGCCTTCAGCCAGGACAGGACAGTGTCTGCTAAGACTTGGGTTCCAAAAAGGCAACCTCCATTTACCATCATGGAGCCCTATTTCCCACCGTTACGTCCATCTGAGACGCCCCATCACCGTGTCCCCTTGTCCACAATCCTGCAATAAATGAATCACAGAATCACAGAATGATGAAAACACAGAAGGAGGCTATTCTGCCCATCCTAGCCACAACAGTTTTCCAAATGAGCAGTTCACCTAATTTCATTCTCCCATCGTCTCCCTGTAACACTGCACATTCTTCTGTTTCAGACAACTGTCTAATTCCCTTTTGAACGCCTCGATTAAATCTGCCTCCGTCACACTCTCAGGCAGTGCATTCCAGATCCCAACCACTCGCTGTGTGAAAAAGTTTTCTCTCATGTTGCCTTTGCTTCGTTTGCCAATCACTTTAAACTTTTCTGCTCTCGTTTTGGACCCTGTCACAAGTGGAATCAGTTATCTTTATCTACTCTGTCCGCTCTCTTCATGATTTTGAGCACCTTTATCAAATCACCTCTCAGCCTTCCATTCTCCAAGGAAAACATTCCTAACTTCTCCAATCCATCTTTATTACAAAATTCCTGATCCCTGGAACCATTCTCGTGAACCTTTTCTGCACTCTCTCCAATGCCCTCACATCATTCCTAAAGTGTGACGCCCAGAACTGGACACAACACTCCATCTGAGGAAGGACTAGTGTCTTACATAACTTCCCTGCTCTTGTACTCGATGCCTCTATTAATAAAGTCCAGGATACTGTATGCTTCATTCACCACTCCCTCAACCTGTCCTGCAACCTTCAATGAAATATATACATATACAACCAGCTCCTTCTGCTCCTGAACCCCCTTAGAACTGTTCCCTAGACTTTATATTGTCTCTCCCTGTTCTTCCTTCCTAAATGGATCACTTTTCATTTTTCTGCACTGACCTTCATCTGCCACGTGTCCACCCATTCCATTAATCTGTCTATGTCCTTTTGAAGTTCTATCAATTACAATTCGCAGTACTTTCAAGTTTCGAATAATCTGGAAATTTTGGAATTGTGCCCTGTACAACAAGGTTTAGATCATAAATATATATTAGGAAAAGCAAGAGTACCTGGGGCACTCCACGATGAGCATTCGTCCAACTCGAAAAACATCCATTAACCAACACTCTCCGTTTTCTGTTATGCAGACAATTTCGTATCCGTATTGCTACTATCCCTTTTAGTCCAGGAGCTATAAATTTACTCACTTGTCTGTTGTATGGCACTGCATCAAACACCTTTTGAAGGTCCTTGTATACCACATCAACAGCATTGCCCTCAACAAGCCTCTTTGTTACCTCTTTAAAAACTCCAGCAATCATGATTTTCCTTCATGAAATCTGTGCTGGCTTTACTTAATTAATCGGCATTTGATCCTGTAACTATCCATTTTGGCCCACATCATTCTGTCTAGAATTTCCCCCACCACCGAAGTTTAACTGACTGGCCTGCAGTTTCTAGGTTTATCGTTACACCCTTTTTTGAACAAGGGGGTAACGTTTGGAATTCTACAGTCTGCTGGCACCACTCCAGAATCTAACAAAGACTGGAAAATTATGGCCAGTGCCTCAGCATATTCCACTCTCACTTCCCTCAGTATCCAGGGATGCATCGTATCCGACCCTGGCACGTTACAAAGAACAAAGAAGAACGAAAATTACAGCACAGGAACACGCCCTTCGGCCCTCCAAGCCTGCGCCGAACCAGATCCTCTATCTAAACATGACGCCTATTTTCTGAGGGTCTGTATCTCTTCACTTCCTGCCCATTCATGTATATGTCTAGATACATCTTAAAAGACGCTATCGTGCCCGCGTCTACTACCTCCCCTGGCAACGTGTTCCAGGCACCCACCACGCTCTGCGTAAAGAACTTTCCACGCATATCCCCCCTAAGCTTTTCCCCTCTCACTTTGAATTCGTGACCCCGGGTAATTGAATCCCCCACTCTGGGAAAAAGCTTCTTGCTATCCAGCCTATCGATACCCCTCATGATTTTGCACACCTCAATCAGGTCCCCCCTCAACCTCCGTCTTTCTAATGAAAATAATCCTAATCTACTCAACCTCTCTTCATAGCTAGCGCCCTCCACACCATCCTGGTGAACCTCCTCTGCACCCTCTCCAAAGCATCCACATCCTTTTGGTAATGTGGCGACCAGAACATCACGCAGTATTCCAAATGTGGCCGAACCAAAGTCCTATGCAACTGTAACATGACCTGCCAACTCTTGTACTCAATACCCCGTCCGATGAAGGAAAGCACGGATCCCTGTGGAACACCACTGGTCACACGTCTCCATTTTGAGAAACTCCCTTCCACTGCTACTCTCTGTCTCCTGTTGCCCAGCCAGTTCTTTATCCATCTAGCTAGTACACCTTGGACTCCATGCGCCTTCACTTTCTCCATCAGCCTACCATGGGGAACCTTATCAAACGCCTAACTGAAGACCATGTATATGACATCTACAGCCCTTCCCTCATCAATCAACTTTGTCACTTCCTCGAAGAATTCTATTAAGTTGGTAAGACATGACCTTCCCTGCACACAACCATGTTGCCTATCACTGATAAGTCCATTTTCTTCCAAATGGGAATAGATCCTATCCCTCAGTAACTTCTCCAGCTGCTTCCCTACCACTGACGTCAGGCTCACCGGTCTATAATTACCTGGATTATCCCTGCTACCCTTCTTAAACAAGGGGACAACATTAGTAATTCTCCAGTCCTCCAGGACCTCACCCGTGTTTAAGGATGCTGCAAAGATATCTGTTAAAGCCCCAGCTATTTCCTCTCTCGCTTCCCACAGTAACCTGGGCTAGATCCCATCCGGACCTGGGGACCTGTCCACCTTAATGCCTTTTAGAATACCCAACACTTCCTCCATCCTTATGCCGACTTGACCTAGAGTAATCAAACATCTGTTCCTAACCTCAACATCCTTCATGTCCCTCACCTCGGTGAATACCCATGCAAAGTACTCGTTTAGAATCTCACCCATTATCTCTGACTCCACGCAAAACTTTCCTCCTTTGTCCTTGAGTGGGCCAATCCTTTCTCTAGTTACCCTCTTGCTCCTTCTATATGAATAAAAGGCTTTGGGATGTTCCTTAACCCTGTTTGCTAAAGATATTTCATGACCCCTTTTAGCCCTCTTAATTCCTCGTTTCAGATTGGTCCTACATTCCCGATATTCTTTCAAAGCTTCGTCTTTCTTCAGCCTCCTAGACCTTTTTCCTCTTAGCTAGTCTCACAATTTCACCTGTCATCCATTGTTCCCTAATCTTGCCATTTCTATCCCTCATTTTAACAGGAACATGTCTCTCCTGCACGCTGATCAACCTCTCTTTAAAAGCCTCCCACATATCACATGTGGATTTACCTTCAAACAGCTGCTCCCAATCTACATTCCCCAGCTCCTGCCGAATTTTGGAATAGTTGGCCTTCCCCCAATTTAGCACTCTTCCTTTAGGACCACTCTCGTCTTTGTCCATGAGTATTTTAAAACTTACGGAATTGTGATCACTATTCCCAAAGTAGTCCCCTACTGAATCTTCAACCACCTGGCCGGGCTTATTCCCCAACACCAGGTCTGTGTTCGTCTATTAGTGGACTCTGATTTTAATCTTTTCATCATTGGTGGTTGTACCTTCAGTTGCCTGGGCCCTAAACTCTGAAATACTCTCTCCACACTTCTCCACCTCACGTTCTGCCTTTAAGACACTCCTTAAAACCTCCTTTTCTGATCCAGCTTTTTGCCATCATACCTTCACTCTCGTTATGTGACTTATTCAAGAGGGCATAGACAGGGTGGTGGAATGGGCAGAAACAACAAAAACAACTGCCCATTCCACCACCCTGTCTATGCCCTCTTGAACTCTATTAATATCTTCCTCACCCTTCACTGCTCTTCAACGGTTCATGACTTCGGCAAATGTCAACACCGTGACCTGAAGCCGGAAGTCTGAGGCATTATTGTCTGTCAGAAGCAGCAGTGGTACTAGTGGAACCCTTGAGTACTGCACTGTATACCTCCCTCCAGTCTGAAAAACATTCATTCACCACAATGTTGATAAAAGACCTCCTGTTATCTGTTACTCACCTCGTCAATATTTACTGGGGTCTGCTTTATTATAAACCTGCTAGTACTCATGTTTGATTTAATCCTCTTATTTTAATAACTTCTCGATCCACTCCTGATTCCAGTTGAAATCCGTTGGTTAAAAAATTCTATTTCCCAATCCAATCATGATTGTATAATTTAAACCCTGGAATTAAATGGCTTTTCAGGAGCCAGGATAGAAGGCGGAGGGGCCCAGACAGTGGTGATGTAGACAACATTCCTACCCAGAGGTCACCTGAGGTCTCTAAGTGGAACTACACGATCGGTTGATGGGAGCCCCGCAACTTGTGCAGGACGCCCAGCAAAACAAGACAGCCCCTCTGCAGAATTGGGGGAGGCCTCCTCCGAAGGGTAATACGTGGCCCATGGAGCGGCACCCAACAGCAAAGACTTCTTCTGCATTAAACCCCTCCGCAATCAGCCAGCCCCCTCACCACCTTCCAGGAGCTATCAGACTGGACCCTGATTCCCCACCGCACTTACCTGGTGAATGGGACTCCAAGGCTGCTCTGATCCTACGCCTGGTGCAGTATCAGCAGAGGCCCATGCTCCCTGGCTGGCCGCAGCCATCCCACATAATTTATCTGAGGTCCCTGGTTCTGGCTTTGGTGCTGCTCCCAGGGCTGGTGCACTGTCAGCAGTTGTCCCTCCTCCGTAGCTAGCCCCAACATCCCCACCACACAGACTTGGCTCTGGTGTCTCCAGGATAGGCATTGGTCTTGTACTGAGCAGTGGCCCTCCCTCCCTCTATTTCCTTATAGTTCCGAGGCGACAGTCTCACATATACCTTGGCTATGGATGTCCAAGAATGGTCCTGGTGCCAGGCCAGCTGTAGTACTGGCAGTCACCGCGTTCCCTGACTGATCCTGGCTATCTTATCAGCCTTATCGGAAGTCCAACCTCGAGTGACATTCCTTGTCCCTGGACCTGTGTAGTACTATCTGTGGCACCCGGTCATTGACGGGCCCTGAAACCCCGCAACACTTACCTTTAGTGTCGGGGTCCAGCATGCCAACTAGTTCCAGGTCTGGTGTAGTACCGATATTGGGCCCCAGACTCTGACGGGTCCCCACGAAACCCCTGAACCTATCTGGGATTTGGGACTCCAGTAATATTCCGGGTTTCAGGATTGGAGTAGTTCTGGCAGTGACACCCACTCCCTGACCAGACCCAGAGGACCATAAACACTTATATGGGGTCCAGGCTCTCCAGACATGCTCCTAGTCCTCTGCCTGGTATATTACTGGCAGTGGCCCCGTCTATCTGACTGGCCCTGGGGTCCTCGCCACATTTGCCTGGGGTCTAGGTCCCCAGTGATGGTCGTGAACACAGGCCTTGTATAGTGCTAGCAGTTCCACTGCTCCTGGTGGTGTTGCCAATACCACTGAGCCACTGGCCCTCTGATTGTTCAGTAACTTTGGCAGGTGGGATCCCCATCCTAAAAGTGATGCGGACAAGGGCACCAGGCAGTTAACTTCCTGGGCGCCACTGAATTGCACTGTGTGAGCTCCAAATTGCCAAGTCGGGCTCACCTCTTATTTTCAGTCCGCTGTTACAAACTCTGCTGGCTCCGCCAATCTTAACTCTCTGTTTCGAGCAGAAATCCCTGTCACTGGTGCAATACTTATAGACATACAGAACGTGGTAACAAATGTACAAAACTCACCCGAAATCCTTCAAGCTGTGTTTTTTTACTCCTAACTGATGCATAATTTCCTGATAATTTCCCTTGTTTACAGTTAACCTAGTGACGATTGAGATACTTTGTTTAATTGATTTTTCAGTGGACTCATCCCCAATTATTGCTTTTAAATATTTGAATTCCGTACTGCCTGTCACCGGTGAGGGAATCTCTCAATCAGTCCAACATTTAACTTTCCATACAAGAGCAAAGTGCTGCAGATGCTGGAAATCTGAAATAACATCAGAAAATTCTGGAAATATTCAGCAGGTCTGGCAGCATCTGTGGAGAGAGAAACAGAGTTAATGTTTCAGGTCAGTGACCCTTCATCAGAACTGGGAGAGATGAGCGAAGGAACGGTTTTTAAACAGCCTGGTCTCACCAAATGTGTCACACGCTACCTGGTGGCCATGTCAGTGGCGGATCTACTGGTCATTATCCTCCACCTGATATTGAGACACATTCCCATTCTTCTTTGGGAACTGTTTCAGTTCCTGTTGTTCATTCCCGTGTGTAATATCCACGCCATCCTGCTTAATGCAGCCACAGACTGTTCTGTTTGGTGCACCGTCACTTTCACCTTTGATCGATTTGTGGCCATTCATTGCCAGAATTTGAAAAGTAAATATTGCAGCGAGAAAACGGCTGCTGTGGTGCTGGGAACAGTGACTGTGATAAGTTGTTTAAATAACATCTGCTGGTATTTTATATTAACAAGTCAGTATAGGCTGGGGAACCTCCCCTGGGTTTGTAATGTAACTGAGGATGTTGCGGAATCTCGTGTCTGGGGAACAATCGAGTTCCTCCATTACTTTCTAACACCGGGGCTCCCATTTGTGGTGATTCTGCTGCTCAACGCTCTCACAGTCAGGCAAATTTTACTGAACCGCAGAGGACGCAGAAGATTCCGGGCTCACAGCAGTGGGGAGAGTCGCAGAGACCCAGAGATGGAGAGTCGAAGGAAATCCATAATTTTACTGTTAGTTATCTCGGGGAATCATTCTGATATGGACCCTGTTAATGGTGAACTCGATATGGAACCGGATGGAGCATTTGGGGTCTGTGTCTGCTAATCTAGCTGTGTTTCTGCAGGAATCGGGCTTCATGTTGCAGCTCCTGAGTTGCTGCACAAACACTGCGATTTGCGCCGTGACCCAGACTCAGTTCAGAGAGCAGTTGAAGAATATGCTGAAATATTCCCTTACTGCAATTGGTAAACTCATTCAAAGATGAGAAGCACTGAATCACTATTTCCAGCAGCTGGGGGCGGGGGGGGGGGCCTATCACTATGGATACAGATCAGGGGCGGGGCCTGACACGATGCTGACTGAGCGGGGAACGGGATTGTCTGTCGAGACAGAGCGGATGTCGGAACTGTCGCTGTGGTGACATAGCGGGGACGGTTCTGCCGATATGGAGACAGAGCGGGGTGGGGCCTGTCACTATGCTGACTGAGCGGGGGAGGGAGCTGAAGCTATGGTGACAAAGCGGGGGTGGGGCTTGTCGCTATGGTGACAGGGCAGGGTGGCGGTGCCTTATGTGACGGTGGCAAAGTGGATGGCACGGATCTCGGTACAGTGAAAGAGCGGGGATGGAGGGGTGTGGCTCAGCCTGTCGCTGTGTTCACTGAACGGGGGCAGGGTCTGTCGCTATGGTGACAGCCGAAGGCTGGGGCCTGAAGCCAAGGTGATGGAAGAGTGGAGGCAGGTTCTCTGCCCCATGATGACGGGGGAGTGGGAGCGATACCTGTCTCCCATGGTGGCGGGGAAATGAAGGCGGAGCTCGTTACCCATTGTGACGGGAGAATGGGGGTGGAGCCTGTTCCCTTGGTGAAGAGTGTATGGAGGCCGGGTCTGTTCTCATGGTGACAGGGAAACGACAGTCAGAATTTTGCATCATCATTTGTAATCTTGAAAATCTCTTTATATTACTCAGAACCCTTTACAATTTTTAATTACCATTTATAATCATTCTAAACCGTTACACCCGTTTAAACCCTTTATAATACGCTATGACGATTTGTAACTTAGTTTAATCCTTTGTAGCACTATATAATCCCTTGTAACTTGTAGAATCTTCCATAAGCTTTTTAACCGTTCATAATCCTTTTTAATTATTTATAGCACTTTATAATCGTTTACGGTTGTATATTACCGTGTATAATCGTTTGTAACTGTTTACAATCCTTTATAACCCTTGCTAACCGTTTATTACCCTGTATGAACCATTATACTAATTTACAACCAGCTACATCTCATTTCTTCACTGCCGTGGACAGAAAACCCTGAAAATGATCGCCGTGGAATGCTCTCGTTTTATAATGGTCGCAGTGTATGACAATGAAATAGCCACAGAGCATATCACTTAAAATGGCCATAGTGCAAATCATTTAAAATGGCGGAAGCGCATGGCATTGCAAATGCTGGCAGAGCATGTCACTCAAAATGGCTCCCGTGCATGTCATTTACAAGAGCCAGCGGGCATATCACTTCAAATAGTCTCACTGCATTCCACTTAAAATGGCCACAATGCGTGTCACTTAAAATGGCTGCAATGCACGCCAGTTAAAATAGTCACACTGCATGCCACATTAATGGTCGCAGTGCATATCACTCAAAATGGCGGTAGTGCATATCACGCAAAATGGCGGCAGTACATGCCATTTAAAATGGTCACTCTGCAGCTCGCTTAAAATGGTTGCACTGCATATCTATTGAAATGGCCACATGGCATGTCACTTAAAATTATCGCGGTGCATATCCTTTGAAACGGCCGCAGTGCATATCACTTCAAATGGTCGCACTTCATTTCACTTAAAATGGCTGCAGTGCATGTCACTTAAAATTGCTGCACAGCATGTCACCTAAAATGGTCGCAATTCATATCATTTAAGATGGCTGCAGGGCAAGTCATTTCAAATTGCCGCACTGCATCTCACTTGAATGGCTGCATGCATACCACTTAAAAGCGCCACAGTGCACATCATTTAAAATTGTTACAACAAATATCACTTAAAATGGTTGCACCACATATCACCTGCAATAGTCAAACTGCAGATCTTTTAAAGTGGTCGCATCGCAAATGGCATACAATGATCGCGCTGCATATCAGTGAAAACTGTCGCACTGAATATCCTTCAAAATGGCCACATTGCACCTCACTTAAATGGTTGCACTATATATCACTTTAAATGGTCGCATTACATATCACTTAATACGGCCGCAGTGCATGTCACTTAAAATGGTCGTATGCGCATCACTTAAATATGCCATAGTGCACATCATTTAAAATAGCAATAACAAATGTCAGTTAAAATGACCACAATGAGTGTCACATAAGTTGTCTTCTTGTTATTTATTCTTGGGATGTGGTCATCGCTGGAAAGACCAGCAATTATTGCCCATCCCAAATTACCCTTGAAAAGGTGGCGGTGAGCTGCCATCTTGAACTGCTGCAGTCCGTGTGGGGTGCAGGGGCACCCAGAATGTTGTGAGGAAGGGAGTTCCAGGATGTTGGCACAGCGACAGTGAAGGAACGGCAATATAGTTCCAAGTCAGGATGGTGTGTGACTTGGAGGGGAACTTACAGGTGCTGGTGCTCCCATGCATCTGCTGCCCTTGTTCTACTAGGTGGAAGAATTCACCGTTTGGAAGGTGCTGTCTAAGGAGCCTTGGTTGCAGTGCCTCTTGCAGATGGGATACTTTGTTGACACTGTGGGTCGGTGATGGAGGGAGTGTATGTTTGCCTATGGGGTGACAATCAAGTGGGCTGCTTTGTCCTGGATGGTGTCGAGCTTCTTCTGTGTTGTTGGAGCTGCACCCATCCAGGCAAGTAGGGAGTATTCCAACACACTCCTGACATTTGCCTTGTAGATAGCGGACAGACATTGGGGAGAATGGATGTGGGTTAGTCACCGCAGAATTCCTAGCCTCTGACCTGTCATATCACGTAAAATGGTCGCACTGCCTGTCACATAAAATGGTTGCACACATTCATATTAAGAATGCCACACTGCCTGTAACTTAAAATGGCCACAGTGCATAACACTTAAATGGTCACTGCACTTCACTTGAAATGGCAGCACTGCATGTCAGTTAAAATCACTGCCACCGAAAGTTAATACGAAAATGACCACCACGATGTGCTCTTATTTTAAAATGGCTGTCGTGCATATCACCTAACCATTGATTAAATTCCACTGCCCGGAAACAGAAGCATTATTCTGGACTCATAAGAAATTTTCGCATAGGGTCTACTTGATGGCTTCAAAATTTTCTCTGTAGGGGTGGACACTCCCTATTCTGCATCGTGAATTAACCTGTTTGTGTCACATTGAAAGGCCAGTTCGACATTAACCAAAGGGTTAAACCAGTTTCACAACTCAAGTGCCGAAATCCAACAGGAACACGTTCAACCGTGGCACCAAAGTTGAGCTCCTGGAGAGGAAATTCACTCTCAGTGTAATAAACAGACACAAACGCATAGAGACCCATACGATGCTGCTTCAGAATGAAGGCCTCTGTCCAAGGAAGAGAAAGATACTGTCCAACAAAATTCCTCATCCCAAAGCTCTCTCTCTCTTTACATCTTGTCATGACATTTTTCGAAGTAAGAACAAATGTTCCCAGGAGGCAAGGGAAAACGAAAATTGGATGACTCAAAACAAGAGTTTCTTTAGAAGAGATATAGAAAGATTCCAGAGCATCCTGTCTGTTACACCGACATTCTCAGAAACATCCCATGACAAAAAAATGCCGCTTAGAAAACAGAGGATTGAAAGTGATCAAGATTGAAACAGGGATACTGAGAACACACAACCCACACACACCAGACTGAGAGAGAGGTCCATTCCCCGGCAGAGATGGAGGGGAGAGGGTTTGGGATTGGGACTGACTCCCTTCCCACCTAGAAAAACACCAGGTAAGCAGTTTGCGTCCACCCTCTGAGTGTAACATGTTACGATGTCTCGCAATCTGTTCCCTTTGTGTCCTGTCCATTGACACAGGATAGAACTTGCTTGACTGATTACATCTTCTCCTTCCCAAAATCCACAAACTGGACTGTCCCGGCAGACCCATTGTGTTAACCTGTTCCTGCCCCACTGAACTTATTTCGTCCAATCTTGACTCTATCTTTTCTCCTCTGGTCCAGTCTCT
The DNA here is from genome assembly GCF_036365525.1 of Heterodontus francisci. Classification (NCBI taxonomy): domain Eukaryota; kingdom Metazoa; phylum Chordata; class Chondrichthyes; order Heterodontiformes; family Heterodontidae; genus Heterodontus; species Heterodontus francisci. The sequence continues at coordinate 220,740 of NW_027141562.1, forward strand.
TCCCACCTACATCCGTGATACTTCAGGCGCCCGACCTCATTTGACAATTTCCAGTTTCCTGTTCCGAACCGCCCCCTCTTCACTATGGACGTCCAATCTCTCTACACCTCCATCCCCCACCATGACGGGTTGAGGGCTCTTCGCTTCTTCCTTGAACAGAGGCCCAACCAGTCCCCATCCACCACCATCCTCCACCGCTTGGCTGAACTAGTTCTCACATTGAACAACTGCTCCTTCAACTCCACGCAATTCCTTCAAGTTAAAGGTGCCACTGTGGGTACCCGCATGGGTCCTAGTTATGCCTGTCTTTTTGTCGGAGATGTCCAACATTCCGTGTTCCAGTCCTCCTCAGTCCCCCTCCCCCAAATCTTTTTTCTGGTACACTGATGACTGTATCGGTGCAGTTGCTTGCTCCTGCCCGAAGTGGAAAACTTTATCAACTTTATTTCTAATTTCCAACCTTCTCTCACCTTCACATGGTCCATCTCCGACACTTCCCTTCCCCTCTTCGACTTCTCTATCTCCATCTCTGGGGATAGGCTGTCTACTAATATCCATGATAAGCCCCCTGACTCCCACAACTACCTCGACTGCACTTCTTCACACGCTGCGTCCTGTAAGGACTCCGTTCCATTCTCACACTTTCTCCATCTCCGACGCATATTCTCCGATGATGCTAACCTCCATGACAGCGCTTCTGATACGTCTTCCTTTTTCCTTAACCGAGTGTCGCCCCCCCACCCCCACCCCTGCCCCACCACTGTGGTTGACAGGGCCCTCAACCATGTTTGGCCCATTTCCTGCACCTCTACCATCACTCCTTCCCCTCCCTCCCAGAACCGCGACAGGTGTCCCCTTGTCCTCATTTTACATCCCATCAGCCTCCATATCCAAAGGATCATCCTCCACCATTTTCGCCACCTCCAGCTTGATGCCAGTACCAAATGCATCTTCCCCTCCCTTCCCATGTCAGCATTCCGAAGGGATCTTTCTCTCCGTGACATCCTGGTCCACTCCTCCATTGCCCCCAACACCTCGTCCCCTTCCCATGGCACATTCCTCTGCAATCGCAGGAGGTGTAATACCTGCCGATTTACCTCTTCTCTCATCACTATTCCTGGCCCCAAACGCCACTTTCAGGTGAAGCAGCGAATTACTTACACTTCTTTCAATTTTGCAGATGGGGTTCGCTGCTCACAATGTGGTGTCCTCTACATTGGGAAGACCAATGGTTGAAGCATTAACATAAGGTTGAAGCATTTGCAACAATCTTTAACCTGAAGTGCCGAGTTGATGATCCATCTCGGCCTCCTCCTGAAGTCCCCAGCATCACAGATGCCAGAGTGCAGCCAATTCGATTCACTCCACGTGATATCAAGAAATGACTGAAAGCACTGGATACTGCAAAAGCTATGGGTCCTGACAATATTCCGGCCATAGTACCGAAGACCTGTGCTCCAGAACTTGCCGCACCCCCAGACAAGCTCTTCCAGTACAGCTACAACACTGGCATCTACCCTGCAATGTGGAAAATTACCACCCCTTCAGCCTACTCTCAATCATCAGTAAAATGATGGAAGGTGTCATCAACAGTGCCATCAAGCGGCACTTGCTTAGCAATAACCTGCTCAGTGACGCTCAGTTTTGGTTCCGCCAGGGCCACTCAGCTCCTGACCTCATTACAGCCTTGGCTCAAACATGGACAAAAGAGCTGAACTCATGATGTGAGGTGAGAGTGACTGTCCTTGACATCGAGGCAGCATTTGACCGAGTATGGCATCAAGGAGCCCTAGCAAAACTGAGGACAATGGGAATCAGGAGGATAACCCTCCGCTGGCTGGAGTCATACCGAGCACAAAGGAAGATGGTTGTGGTTGTTGGAGGTCAATCATCTGAGCTCCATGACATCAATGCAGGAGTTCCTCAGGGTAGTGTCCTCGGCCCGACCATCTTCAGCTGCTTCATCAATTACCTTCCTTCAATCATAAGGTCAGAAGTGGGGATGTTCGCTGATGATTGCACAATGTTCAGCACCATTCGTGACTCCTCAGATACTGAAGCAGTCCGTGTAGAAATGCAGCAAGGCCTGGACGATATTCAGGCTTGGGCTGTTAAGTGGCAAGTAACATTCGCGCCACACAAGTGCCAGGCAATGACCATCTCCAACAAGAGAGAATCTAACCATCTCAACGTGACATTCAACGGCATTACCATCGCTGAATCCCGCACTATCAACATCCTAGGGGCTACCATTGACCAGAAACTGAACTGGTGTAGCCATATAAATACCGTGGCTACAACAACAGTTTAGAGGCCAGGAATCCCGAGGCGAGTAACTCACCTCCTGACTCGCCAAAGCCTGTCCACCATCTGCAAAGCACAAGTCAGGAGTGTGATGGAATACTCTCCACTTGCCTGGATGGGTGCAGCTCCAACAACCCAATCGAAGCTCGACACCATCCAGGACAAAGCAGCCCGCTTGATTGGCACACCATCTCCAAACATTCGCTCCCTCCACCACCGACGCACAGTGGCAGCAGTGTGTACCATCTACAAGATGCACTGCAGCAATGCACCAAGGCTCCTTAGACAGCACCTTCCAAACCCGCGACCTCTACCAGCTAGAAAGGACAAGGACAGCAAATACATGGTAAGATCCCCACCTGTAAGTTCCCCTCCAAGACACACACCATCCTGACTTGGAACTTCAATATCGCTGGGTCAAAAGCCAGGTACTCCCTTTGTAACAGCAATGTGGGTCTACCTACGCCAAATGGACTGCAGCGGTTCAAGAAGGTAGCTCACCACCACGTTCTCAAGGGCAATTAGGGATGGGCAATAAATGCTGGCATAACCAGTGACGCCCACATCCCATGAATGAATTTAAAAAAACGCAAACTAGGTGAACGCTTTGCGGAACACCTCCGCTCAGTCCGCAAGCTGGACCCTGAGCTTCTGGTTGCTTGCCAATTCAACACTCCCCCATGCTCTCATGCTCGCATCTCTGTCCTGGGATTTCTGCAGGTTCCAGTGAACATCAACGCAAGCTCGAGGAACAGCATCTCATTTACTGATTAAGCACACTACAGCCTGCCGGACTGAACATTGAGTTGAACAATTTCAGAAGATGACAGGCTCCATTTTACTTTTATTTTCAGTTACATTTTCTTTTTTCCTTTTTCAAATATTTTTTCGTGTTTCTATTATTTCATCCTAGTTTGTTCATTTTGCTTGCCCACTGTTTTTTCATGTTTGCACTTGCGGCTGTTCAATTTTCAGTCTGTCAACACCCGATCTGTACTAATGCTTTGTCTTTCAACACACCATTAACATATTGTTTGCCTTTGCTCACCGACCTTCTGGTCAGCTTTTCTGTGACCTTTTCCTATTTACACCTTCACCTTTGTTATCTCTTGTCCACCCCCGCCTTACTTGCTTCTAACCTTTTACATTTCGAATATTTGCTCGTTCTGAAGAAGGGTCACTGACCTGAAACGTTATCTCTGCTTCTTTCTCCACAGATGCTGCCAGACCTGCTGAGTATTTCCAGCATTTCTTGCTGTTATTTCAGATTTCCAGCATCCGCAGTATTTTGCTTTTATTATTATGATCAGGAGATCTGTTTTATTGATTTGATATCTTTAACTCCAAGTCCTTGTCGGAAATATTACTGCAATTTTCAAATATCTGATTCCATTCACAGACCCCACACCGGGACTGGGAAATGAACCAGTGACACTGGTCAATTCCACATACAGCTCATACTTAATATTAAACGCAGTATGTTCCGTCTGTCGTTCCCTTTCTCCATGTCTGCACTTCTGCATTGGATCTTCTTGCGGTTTCAGAAACCTGATGTCAGGACCACATGGGGGGAACCTGAGACTGCTCTACCCAGCAATGAGATTGGTAGAACAACATTACCGGTACATAGCTTCCTAAATTTCCGCTCTGAGCTCCCTGTCCAATGAAGGGCACAGAGCATGTTCCCGCTGCTGTTAGATCAGAAGGCCAGCAGCTCTGGAGCCTCAACAGCGTCCACTTCTCCGAGTGGTCAGCGGATCGTGAGGGCTGAGAATATTAAGCATCACTTTTAGTCGCCAACTCCCTGTAATTCTCTCTTACACTGTCTGTGTGACCGACCCACAGACAATCTGTCTGTTTGTTTCTCCCAATCCCTGTCACGATCTCTTTGTCCCTATCTCTCAGTATTCGACTCCCCTCTCACTCTATTACTGTTTATTTCCCTCTGACTCTCATTTTTATTTGTTTCGAGATGCAACACTGATACAGGCCCTTTGGTCCACTGAGCCAGTGCCGACCAGCAACCACCCATTTATACTGACCCTGCAGTAATCTCACATTTCCTACCTACACTAGGAGCAATTTCAGTTGGCCAATTTTCCTTTCAACCTTTGGCTGTGGGAGGGAACCAAGTCTTTGGCTGTGGGAGGGAACCGGAGCACCTGGCGAAAGCCCACGGGGCCACAGGCAGAACTTGCAAACTCCACACAGACAGTACCGAAAATCGAACGCGGGTTCGTGGAGCTATGAGGCTGTGGTGCCAGCCACTGCACCACTGTGCCACCACTCCGTTTCCCTTTATATCTCACACTTCATGTCTGTATCTCACTTTCTGCCACTCCTTTTATCAGTCCCTCAATCCCATCTCTTTCTCTGTCACTCCTTGCCTGTCTCAAACACTCACTCTCTCGACTCCGTGTCTCCCCTTCCCACGACTGGTCCCGCTCTGTCTCGTTCCCTCACTCCTGTCACTCTCTTTGTCTTTCATTCTCTCTCTGTCTCAGTCTCTCTCACACTCCGCCCCATCTAACTCCCTGTTTACCTACATTTCTCTACACTCCCTCTCTCTCTCATTTAAAATCCCTGTCTCTCTCTCTCCCATTCCCAGTCACTCTCTCATTCCATGTTCTCATCTCCCTCAGTCCCTCTCTGTCTCCCTCTCTAGCCCAGTCCCTGTTTTCTCTCTCTTTCTCTCTATCTCATGCTTTGTCTGGCACATACGCACACACACACACACACACACACACACACACACACACACACACACACACACACACACACACACACACACACACACACACACCCTGTCGCTCTCTCTGGCACACGTACTGTGTGTCCGTATCTCTCATACTAAATCGCTGACTGTCTCTCATGCACCCTTCCTGTCTGCATCTCAAATACACTCCTTGTCTGCCTTACTTGCGCAGACTTCCTCCTTTTCTCTCTCACAGACAATCCCTGTGTGTCCCACACTCCATGCCTGTCGCGCTCATAAACACGACCTGCCTGTTTTCTTAAACACACTGCCTGTCTGTCTCTCTCTCACACACACCTCTGCCTCAGTCACACACACTCCTTGCCTAAATCTCTCACATGTACTGTCTGTCACTCACGCACGGCCTGACTGCCTCTATCACACACACACACACAACCTCTGTCTCTCCCACATACAATGCCTGTCTGCCTCTGTCTCAATTACTGCCTGTCTGCATCTGTCACACACACACCCTGTCTGTCTCTCTCTCACACACACCTCTGCCTCAGTCACACACACTCCTTGCCTAAATCTCTCACGTGTACTGTCTGTCTCTCACTCACGGCCTGACTGCCTCTATCACACACACACACAACCTCTGTCTCTCCCACATACAATGCCTGCCTGCCTCTGTCTCAATTACTGCCTGTCTGCATCTGTCACACACACACCCTGTCTGTCTCTCACACACACTGCCTCACAGCCTCTCTCTCACACACAAAACATGTCAGTCTCTCTCACACACACTGTACCTCACTCTCACACGCACAGTCCCTGTCTGTCTCTCCCACACTCTCACTATCAGTCTCTCACGCACTCCCTGTCTGTTTCCCTCTCTCACACACTTCCTATCTGTCTCTCTCACACTCTCCCTGTCTGTCTCTGCCTCTCACACACACTCCCTGTCTGTCTCTCTCTCTCACACACAAACACTCACTGTCTGTCTCCCTCACCTAGTGTCTCTGTCTGTCTCTCTCACAGAAACACCCTGTCTTTCTTATTCACAGTTACTCCCTCTCTGTCACTCTCACACTACTCCCTGTCTGACTATCTCTTTCTCACACACACCCTGTCTTTCTCCTTCAAACTCACTTCCTGGCTGTCTATTTCTCACACACTCCCCGACTGTCTCGCTCACCTACACTCCCTGTCTGTCTCTCTCACACACACACCTTGTCTTTCTCCCTCACACTGCATCCCTGTCTGTCTCTCTCTCTCACACACATTCCCAAACGGTCTCTCTCACAAACTCTCTGTCTGTCTCTTTCGCACACGCTCCCTGTCTGTCTCTCTCTCACCCACTCCCTGCCCGATTCTCTCTCACACACACCCTGTATTTCTCTCTCGAACCGACAACGGGTCTGTCTCTATCTCATGCGCTCATCACAACATTGAATGAATTTAAAAATTGGAGTAAAGGGATATTTCAGCACATTCTTCAACTGCACTCTGAACTGAGTCTGGGTCACGACATAAAACGCAGTGTTTGTGCAGCAGCTCAGCAGCTGTAGCATGAAGCCCAATTCCCGCAGAAACGCCGGTAGAAATATAGACTGATAACCTAAATACCACATCCGGCTCCATATCGAAAACACCATTAACACTGCCCATAACAGAATGAAATTTGCCGAGATAATTAACAGTAAAATGATGGATTTTCTTCGGCTATCCATCTCTGGGTCTTTGCGTCTCTCCCCACTGCTATGATCCCGGAGTCTCCTGCATCCTCTACTGCTCACTAAAATGTGTCTGACGGTGACAGCATTGAGCAGTAGAATCACCATAAATGGGACAAACGGTGTTAGAATGTAATGGAGGAACTCGTTTGTTCCCCAGATACGAGAATTCCGAGCATGCTCTGCTGCATCACAAAACCATGGGATGTTCCACAGCAAATACCGACCTGTGAACATAAAATACCAGAAGATGTTCTTTAAACAGCTCAGCACAATCACTGTTCCCAGAACCACAGCCGCCGTTTTCTCGCTGCAATATTTCCTTTTCAGCTTCTGGCAACAAATCGCCACAAATCGATCAAAGGTGAAAGTGACGGTGAACCAGACAGAACAGTCTGTGGCTGCGTAAAGCAGGATGGCGTGAATATTACACACGGGGATGGAATACAGGAACTGAAACTGTTCCGGATAAACAATGGGAATGTGTCTCAATATCACATCCAGGAAAATGACCAGTAGATCCGCCGCTGCCAAGGCTACCAGGTAGCGAGTGACACATTTGGAGAGCCCGCATTTTCCCCGAGATAAGATCCCAATCGTCAGCAAGTTAACTGTAAGGTAGGGGAATAAATAGAGAAATTATACATCAGTCTAGGAGCAAAGTTACCAGTTTGCTTGAGGCCTTATTGAGATTTAAAGTCTGTTCCTGTATCCAGTGATGTACTGAAATGATCGAAGCTGAAAGAACAAGAGAAGTGTTGTAATAGGGTGGAAGGCAGGAGAGATTAAATGAAAATTACACACGGGGATGGAATACAGGAACTGAAACTGTTCCGGATGAGACTGAAATGTTAAAATCAATGTTAATCATAATCCTTCCCCTCCCTCACGTCCCTGTCTGGTTTAAAATCTGATCCATTTCTATTCTCTCCCAGTTCTGATGAAGGGTCATTGACCTGAAACATTAACTGTGTTTCTATCTCCACAGGTGCTGCCAGACCTGATGAATATATCCAGCATTTTCGGTTTTTATTTCAGATTTGCAACGTCTGTTGCACATCGCTCTTGAGCAGGAAATTAAATGTTGGACTGCCTGAGAGATTCCCTCAACTGTGGCGGGCAGCACGGAATTCAATTATTTCAAAGCAATAATTGGGAATGTGTCGACTGAAAAATCAATGAAACAAATAATCTCGATCGTCACGAAGATAAAGCTAAACAAGGGAATTTGTCAGGATATTTTACTCCAGGTTGGGAGTGAAAACAGCAGTTTCAAGGAGTTTAGGATGACAATTGCAAATTTGTTGTTGTATTCAGTATGCAGTGAATTATCTTCCCAGTGACAGGAATTGCTGCTGGAGACAGGGAGCTGAATTTAGTGGAGCCAGTGGGGTTCCTGACGGCGGGCAGAAAATATGAGCGTACCCTGTCATAGAAATTCAGAGCCTACACTCCGTGTGGCTCTTCAGCAATTAACTGCCTGGTGTCGTGGTCCACATCCCTTAAAGGATGGGAATCCCATCTGCCAAAGCTGCTGAACAATCATGGCCAGCTGCTCACTAGTATCGGCAACGCCACTGAGAGCAGTGGAACTGCCAGTATTACACCCTTGACCCATAGTGCCCGAGACACATAGGTAAGTCTGGCGATGACACCATGCACAGTCAGCTGACCGGAGCCAGTGCCGGTAACACAACAGGTCTGGGACCAGGCCCATTGCTAGAGTCCCGGACCCGACGTAAATCAAGTGTTGCAGCAGGGGATAGCCAGGGAGCAGGGACTACTGTTGCTATTACACCAGACCTGGGACAGGAGCAGCCTTGGAGTCCCATACCCCAGGTGAGTTGGCTGGTATTGCCAGTGCCAGTGTGGTAACCCTTGGAAAATGGGTGATGGTAGTCGCTTAGCTTGGGCGTGTTTCAGGGAGAATCATCTTTGCTGCCAGGGCCCATCCATGGGCCTCAGGTTACCGAGGGAGCAGGCTATAGTTCACAATGTTGCAATTTTCAGAACTCATGAAGTGTGGAAGTCTAGTGATGAGCGAGCAAGATAGTAATAGAATTCATGAGGGCACAAACAGGGTGATGGACTGGGCAGAAACAATAACCACAAATTGTATTTCTACAGCACTACTGCGAGGTGATGCATTTTGGAAGATCCAATTCGGGAGTGAACTACACAGTAAATGGAAAAGTCCTGGGGAAAATTGATGTCCAGAAAGATTTGGGTGTTCAGGTCCACTGTTCCCTGAAGGTGGCAACGCAGGTAAATAGAGTGGTCAAGAAGGCATACGGCATGCTTTCCTTCATCGGACGGGGCATTGAGTACAAGAGTTGGCAGGTCATGTTACAGTTGTATAGGACTTTGGTTCGGCCACATTTGGAATACTGCGTACAGTTCTGGTCGCCACATTATCAAAAGGATGTGGATGCTTTGGAGAGGGTGCAGAGGAGGTTCACCTGGATGTTGCCTGGTATGGAGGGCGCTAGCTATGAAGAGAGGTTGAGTAGATTAGGATTATTTTCATTAGAAAGACGGAGGTTGAGGGGGGACCTGATTGAGGTGTACAAAATCATGAGAGGTGTAGACAGGGTGGACAGCAAGAGGCTTTTTCCCAGAGTGGGGGTTTCAATTACTAGAGGACACGAGTTCAAAGTGAAAGGGGAAATGTTTAGGGGGGATATGCGTGGAAAGTTCTTTACGCAGAGGGTGGTGGGCACCTGGAACGCGTTGCCAGCGGAGGTGGTAGACGCGGGCACGATGGAGTCTTTTAAGATGTATCTAGACAGATACATGAATGGGCAGGAAGAAAAGAGATACAGAACCTTAGAAAATAGGCGACATGTTTAGAGAGAGGATCTGGATCGGCGCAGACTTGGAGGGCCGAAGGGCCTGTTCCTGTGCTGTAATTATCTTTGTTCTTTGTTTTTTTTAGCACCTTTAATGTCGTAAAAAGTCCCAAGATGTTTCATAGGCGCATTATATAACAAAATAAGATACCGAGTTACATAAGGAGATTGTAGATAAGATGACCAAAAGCTGGATCAAAGAAATATGCTTCAAGGAGTGTTTTAAAGACATAAAGTTAGCTGGAGAGGCGCGGAGATGGTATTACAGAGCTTAGGGCCCATACAACTGAAGGTACTACCACCAGTGGTGACGAGATTAAAATCAGGGATGCACAAGAGGCCAATATAGGATTAACATAGGTATGTTAGTGTGTTGTGGGACAGGAGGCTATTTCCGTGATATGGGGCTGGACATGTGTAGCAGGCGTGGCTCTTAGCAGCGGGCCAGACAGGCGGGGTTAACAGAACCTCGGCCTTTTCGTGCCACCCACCCCCACCTCGCCCCAAAGCGATCGTGCGGTTTTTTTGTCTAAATGTCTTTTGCTGGGATCCAAGTCCCTTTCAAGATGAGGATCCCACCTCCAACAGCTGCTGGCCAATCAGAGAACTGGCAGCTCATCAGTATTGGCACTAGCACCAGGAGAGGTGGTCACTTTCAGTACTGCAGACGTCTTGGTGGTAACGAATACTTGAATGAGGGTTTTAAGCAGAGGAGCTGCGAGAGAAACAAAGTCAGGCGATGTAACTGAGGTGGGGATAGGCCATTTTAGTGAAAGTGCATATACGTGGTCGGAAGATCATCTTGGGGTCAAATATGACACCAAGTTTGTAAACAGTCTGCTTTAGTCTCACACAGTAGTCAGGGAGAGGGATAAAGTCGGTAGATGTTAATGGTGTGTGCAATGGGGACTGAAAACAATGGCTTCAATCTTCTAAAATTTTAATTCGCACAGAAAATACATAAGGTAAAACAGAAAGTGCTGGAAATACTCAGCAGTTCTGGCAGCATCTGTGGTGACTTAAACAGAGTTATTGTTTCAGATATGTGACCTATCATCAGTACTATTTCCGACATTTTCTGTTGTTTTATTCTTTGTCCTCTGTGGAGCAGTGAAGGATAAAGGGAGATTAAATATAGAAATTCAAAATCACGAAGAGTCTTGATTGTGTAATTAAGGTGAAGAGGTTTCCAGTGTCAGAAAGTGCAATATTAAGACACAGTTTGATGTTAATTGGCAAAGAAACTGAGGGAAAATGAGGAAAATTTTCTTACGCTGTGAGTTATTCGGTTTGGAATTCATTGTCAGGCTATATGGTGGAAACAGATTCAAAAATATCTTGCAAAAGTGAATTTGGCAAAAACTTGAAAAGGATAAAAATGCAGGAGTCTGGGGAAAGAGCAGGGGAGCAGAATTGATTAGATAATATTTCCAAGCGACAACACTGACACAATGGGCCGAATAGCCTCCTTCTATGCTGCATTGTCTCTGATCCTATGAGCCAGACCGAAACTGAAAAGGTGAGAGTGTGAGACAGGGTGAAAGAGAAAATGGAAAACAATGAAAAAGGTGAGAAACAGGAAAAATCAGATTTGTCCTTCTTTTCAGGCCTAGGGTTTGTGATTCATGATCTGCCCGTGCCTGTTCCTGGTGACACACAAAACTTCCTGCTGCCTCCTCATTGCCATGAATTATACATGCCGCCCAGGGTGACCCGCACTGTAAGCTGGGTGACTGTAAGCTTAACAGGATCCTAACTGTGTGTGAAGCTGGCTGGTAGCTTCAAGGGTGATGCAACGTTCTTTCCTTATGACGTCTCTTAACTCCTAGCTCCCCCTCATCTTGCTGTCTGATATGATGTACAAGCTGCAGTTGGCGGTACCTGGATCTCCTGCTTTCCATCCAATCCCCAAAACCTCACCCCAATCCTCCGCTTCTGATGATATACTTCCCAATAATAACCTAAAACTGCCAGCTTCCCAGTCACAGCAGCTCTCAGGGACAGAGAGAGAGAGGGAAAGAGAGAGCAGCAGTACAGCACTGATGGTGAATATCCATTAGCAGGTCCGGGACTCACAACCACCTGCTAAAATATTTACACTGCGTGTACCGTCGAGGCTGGAATAGAGTCGGGACCTGCACGTGGTGATTGCATGTGCCAGCTCACTTAAGATGAGAAATTTAATGGGGCAACAGACAGGAAAATGCTGATAGACATGTCCACTGAGATACTTTGTCCATTGACAGTCCTGTCAGACAGTCTGTTGTCACTGTCTAGGAACTTAGAAAAGTCCGACTCCAACAGGGCACAGGACATTGCACAGAGCTTGAAGCCCATTCTTTCCCTAGTGGAAGTTGTCACTAAGTCCATGACAGCACTAGCGGGCCCAGCCGTGATACAGCGTCTGGTGATCATTGTCGCAGTTTCCACTGCAGCACAGGTGGCAGACACTCAACGTCTCGGTGTTGCAGTGGAATGTCAGACCGAGGTCATAAGATCCATGCTTGCTGCCATGCAAGATCTTACTGCTTCCATTATGGCAGTGGATCTCAGTTGTCAAAGGGGTTTTAAGGCTCTCACCGCAGTCCAGCACTCAGAGATCCAGAGGATTAATCGGATTTCTGAGGTATCGCTCCGTGCGACAGGCAGTGGCTCCGTGGAGCACGAACCTGTTGTCCACTCTTAGGCTGGCAGAATTTGTCTTCCTTCACTGATACTCCACCAGTGTTTTTGCTGATACCCATAAACCAGCTCAGGCTGCTGCTGACCATGGGGAACTAATGTCGTCCGAATGCGAGACGTCAAGACCCAGAGCTGCTCGAGGGAGTCATGCAAGACCATCTACAACCTCCCTCAGTGAAAGTCAGCAGCCTTACACCAACCATTCTGCAGCCACTGGGGTAGCACCGTGCAGGAGCACTAGGCAATTTGAGGGAACCCTTAATACAGGCACTATGGAATACACAAGTGTGAATTCAACGTGTCGTTGAATAAAAGTGTTCATGAAAAGATATTTGTTGTGTCTGTTTTACAGAGAGATGCAGGGATTATGGAGTAGTTATCAAGGAAGACTTTAATTATCCGAATGTAGACTGGAGGAGCAGTAGTGTAGAGGTCAGAACGGGGAAGGAGTTCCTCGAGTATGTTCTGGAAAGCTTTCTAAAGCATCTGCCAAGTTTTTGCCCACTCACTCTACCTAACTATATCCCCCTGCAAATTCCTTATGTCCGCATCACAAGATGCCCTCCCACCTGTTTTTGTATCATCAGCAAATTTGGATGTATTACACTCTGACCCCTCCTCCAAGTCATTAATACAAATAGTGAATAATTGAGACCTTAGGACTGATCCTTGCTGCCCTCCACTACTTACGTCTTTCCAACTTGAAAAAGACCCATTAATCCCCACTCTCTGTCTACTGTGCGTTAACAAATCCTCAGTTCATGCTAACATATGACGCCCAATACCGTGAGTTCCTCTCTTGTGCAATAATCTTTTCTGTGGCACATTATCGGATGCCTTCTGCAAATCCAAATACACTACATCTCCTGGTTCCCTTTATAAATTCTGCTTGTTATATCCTCAAATCACTCTAACAAAAGTGTCAAACATGATTTCCCTTTCTCAAACCATGTTGACTCTGTTTGATTGCTTTAAGCTTTTCTAAATGTCTGCAATTTCTTCCTTAATAATGAACTCTAGAATTTTCCCAATGACCGATGTTAGGCTGACTGGCCTATAGTTTCCTGCTTTTTGTCTCCCTCCCTTCTTGAACAGGCGCGTCACATTAGCGGTTTTCCAATCCGCTGGGACCCTCCTGGAATCCAGTGAGTTCTGGAATATTTCGACCACTGCCTCCTCTTTCATTGCAGTTCCTTCCTTTAAAACCCTTGGATGAAGCACATCAGGTCCTGGCGACTTGTTTGCCTTTAGTCCAATTAGTTAGTTAAATACTTTGCCGTCGTGAAAGAGACTGTTATAATATCTTTACTCCCATTAGCTGTTTGCTTATCTGATATCTGTGGGGTGTTTGTAGTGTCCCCCATCGTCAATTCCAATGCAAAATATTGGTTTAAATATTCTGCCATTTCCCTGTTCCCCATTATCAATTCACCAGTCACATCCTCCAAGGGTCCCACGCTCACTTTAGCGACTCCCTTTCTTCTTATATAGAAGCTCTTGTTGTTTGTTTTTTTTATATTTATTGCCAATTTGCTTTCATAATCAATTTTCTCCGTCTTAATTAGCTTTTTAGGCATCCGCTGCTGGTTCTTTAAAAGATTCCCAATCCTCTTGCGTACCACTAGTTGTTGCCACTTTGTATGCCTTAGTTTTTGATGGGATACTCTCCTTGACCGCCTTTGTTAACCACGGGTGGTTCATCCTTCTCATCGAGTCTTCTTTTTGACCTTGATTATTTTTTGCTGAGCGTTATGACATATCTGGTAAAATGTCTGCCACTTCTCATCCACTTATCTTTCCCTTAGTCTATTTTCCCAGCCTGTTTTAGACGACTCTTTCTTCATACCTCTGTAATTGCTCTTGTTTAAGTTGGGGACACTGGTCTGAAACCCAAATTGCTCGTCCTCAAACTGCATTAGAATTTCTACCATGTTGTGACTGTACCCCCTGGAGGACGATAATTATGATATTTCTTATTAATCCTACCACATTGCATATTACTAGATCTAAAATAGCCTGTTTCCGAGTAGGTTTTGCAACAGCCATTCAGAGACTGTAGAATCGAGATAAAATATGACGATTAATTTTTGAAACTAGCTGAAAAACCAGCTTTTGAGAGACACAGAGACAGACAGCATGAGCATGAAAGGAACAGAGATCACTGATAATTTAAACTGAAGGAAGGTGAATTTTAGACTGATCACTGTTTCACCCCTCAATATTCGAAAGCAAAATTAATTCATCAAAGTATTTGCAATTTGTTAATCTGTAGATGTCCTCGCTGGATGAAGGAGGAGTTGAAGATTTGGATGTTGGTCATTTTTCTTTCCTCATTGGAACCTGGAATACTGCAAGTGGACTTTAATCAGAGAATTAATAATCGGGAAGTGCAAATCACAAAGAAAGCTGTTTTCTAATGCTGTTTATATGTTAGTAGTGTTTAAGAGTTTAGTTTTTCTGATAAACAGTTAATTTGTTGGTCTAAAGATATCTGGTTTGTTTTGCCTCATTCGGAGTTTGCCAGATAGTTCAATTCGGCTTTAGATGTCTTTAATTTAGAAAGTTTAAAGTGATGTGTTAGGCGATCTGCAGAACGCCGGGAATTATTTAACAGTGTATTGCTCACGCAATGAGAACAGTCTAATTTGATTGGATATATATATATACTTGAGCGGTCAGTCGTAACAAGATAAGCCCAGGAACTGCAGTCAGTCAGTTTAACATTGGTAGAGGGGAAATTTATTGAAACAATAATTTGTGAAAAAATGAATAGTCGCATGGACAAATGAGAGATACCTAAGGAAAGACAGTATGGAATTCTTTAGGGAAAACCATTTTAAGTAACTTGCAAGAGTTTTTTTTTAGGAGGAAAGAGAGTGGGTTTATGAAGGCAATGCAGTTGATGTGGTGTACCTGGACTTCCAAAAGGCATTTGATACAGTGCCACACAACAGACATGTGAACAAAGATATAGCTCATGGAATAAAAGGGATTGGAAAACTGACAGGAAACAAAAAGTATTGGTTAATGGATCTTTTGCGGCCTATAGTAAGGTTTTTATTGGAGTTCCCTAGGGGTTACTGTTGGGACTGAGTACGGCATGAAGGAGCCCGAGCAAAACTGGAGTCAATGGGAATCAAGGGGAAAACTCTGCAACGGTTTGTGTCGGTCCGAGCACAAAGAAAGATGTTTGTGGTTGTTGCAGTTCAATCATCTCAGCTCCAGGACATCGCTGCAGGAGTTCCTCAGGGTAGTACCCTGGGCTCAACCATCCTCTGCTGCTTCATCAGTCCGTGTAGAAATGCAACAAGACCTGTACAATATGCAGGTTTGTTTGATAACTGTCCAGTAATATTCGCACCACAAAAGTACCAGGCAATGAGCAACTCCAGCAAGAGAGAATCTAACCATGTCCCCTTGACATTCAAAGGCATTACTATCGCTGAATCCCCCACTATCAAGATCCTGGGGGTTACCCTTAACCAGAAACTGAACTGGAGTAGCCATTAAATACTTTGGCTACACGAGCAAGTCAGACGCAAGGAATACTGTGGCGAGTAACTCACCTCCTGACTCCCCAAATCGTGTCCACCATCAGCAAGGCACAAGTCAGGAGTCAGTGGTCTGGTCTCTGCTTTCTGACCTGTGACAGGTGAGAATGGTCTTCTATACAGGATCTGATGGATGGAATGGCCTGGTATCTGCTGTCTGAACTGTAACAGGTGAGAATGCGTTTTCTGTCCCCGGATTGAATGGATGGAATGACCTGGACTCTGCTGCCTGGTCTGTGTCAGGGGAGAATGATTTATGCGTTGGTTTTAATTTTCCAAAATTACTTATATTCGGGGAAGGTTCCTTTAGATTGGAAAATAGTGAATGTAGCTCCTTTATTCAAAAAGGGATGGAGGCAGAAAGCAGGAACCTAAAGGCCAGGTAGCTTAACATCTTCCTTAGGGAAAATGTCAGAAGGTATTATTAAATAAGTAAGCGAAGGGTATTTAGGAAAATTCAAGCTTATCAGGCAGTCTCAACATGGTTTTGTGAAAGCTGAGTGTTACATGTGCTGTGGATAAAGTGGAACATGTGATGTATTGTCCTCAGCTTTCCAGAACGCATTTGAAAAGGTGCCACATCAAATGCTACTGCATGGGGGGAAAAGGTCATGTTGCAGGGGGTAACATATTGCCATGGATAGAATTTTGGGTAGCTAACAGTTAAAAGAGAGTAGGCATAAATAGGTCATTTTCTGGTTGGAATGATATAACGAGTGGTGTGCCATGGGGGTCTGTGCTGGGGCATCAACTTTTTACGATTTATATAAATTACTCAGATGAAGGGGCCAAAGGTATGGTTGTTAAATTTGCAAATGACACAAAGATAGGGAGTAAAGTACATTGTGGAAAAGACACAAGGTGGCTGCAAAGAGACATAGATAGGTTAATGAGTGGGCACAGAACTGGCAAATGGAGTATAATATGGGAAAGTGCAAAAATGTCCACTTTGGTAGGAAGAATGTCAAAGAACCATATTATCTAAATGCTGAAAGATTGCAGAGAACAAAGAACAAAGAACAAAGATAATTACAGCACAGGAACAGGCCCTTCGGCCCTCCAAGCCTGCGCCGATCCAGATCCTCTCTCTAAACATGTCGCCTATTTTCTAAGCTTCTCAATCTCTTTTCTTCCTGCCCATTCATGTATCTGTCTAGATACATCTTAAAAGACTCCATCGTGCCCGCATCTACCACCTCCGCTGGCAATGCGTTCCAGGTGCCCACCACCCTCTGCGTAAAGAACTTTCCACGCATATCCCCCCTAAACTTTTCCCCTTTCACTTTGAACTCGTGTCCTCTAGTAATTGAAACCCCCACTCTGGGAAAAAGCTTCTTGCTATCCACCCTGTCTATACCTCTCATGATTTTGTACACCTCAATCAGGTCCCCCCTCAACCTCCGTCTTTCTAATGAAAATAATCCTAATCTACTCAACCTCTCTTCATAGCTAGCGCCCTCCAAACCAGGCAACATCCTGGTGAACCTCCTCTGCACCCTCTCCAAAGCATCCACATCCTTTTGATAATGTGGCGACCAGAACTGTACGCAGTATTCCAAATGTGGCCGAACCAAAGTCCTATACAACTGTAACATGACCTGCCAACTCTTGTACTCAATGCCCCGTCCGATGAAGGAAAGCATGCCGTATGCCTTCTTGACCACTCTATTTACCTGCGTTGCCACCTTCAGGGAACAGTGGACCTGAACACCCAAATCTCTCTGGACATCAATTTTCCCCAGGACTTTTCCATTTACTGTATAGTTCACTCTTGAATTGTATCTTCCAAAATGCATCACCTCGCATTTGCCCTGATTGAACTCCATCTGCCATTTCTCTGCCCAACTCTCCAATCTATCTATATTCTGCTGTATTCTCTGACAGTCCCCTTCACTATCTGCTACTCCACCAATCTTAGTGTCGTCTGCAAATTTGCTAATCAGTCCACCTATACTTTCCTCCAAATCATTAATGTATATCACAAACAACAGTGGTCCCAGCACGGATCCCTGTGGAACACCACTGGTCACACGTCTCCATTTTGAGAAACTCCCCTCTACTGCTACTCTCTGTCTCCTGTTGCCCAGCCAGTTCTTTATCCATCTAGCTAGTACACCTTGGACCCCAAGCGCCTTCACTTTCTCCATCAGCCTGCCATGGGGAACCTTATCAAACGCCTTACTGAAGTCCATGTATATGACATCGACAGCCCTTCCGTCATCAATCAACTTTGTCACTTCCTCAAAGAATTCTATTAAGTTGGTAAGACATGACCTTCCCTGCACAAAACCATGTTGCCTATCACTGATGAGCCCATTTTCTTCCAAATGGGAATAGATCCTGTCCCTCAGTATCTTCTCCAGCAGCTTCCCTGCCACTGACGTCAGGCTCACCGGTCTATAATTACCTGGATTATCCCTGCTACCCTTCTTAAACAAGGGGACAACATTAGCAATTCTCCAGTCCTCCGGGACCTCACCCGTGTTTAAGGATGCTGCAAATATATCTGTTCAGGCCCCAGCTATTTCCTCTCTCGCTTCCCTCAGTAACCTGGGATAGATCCCATCCGGACCTGGGGACTTGTCCACCTTAATGCCCTTTAGAATACCCAACACTTCCTCCCTCCTTATGCCGACTTGACCTAGAGTAATCAAGCATCTGTTCCTAACCTCAACATCCGTCATGTCCCTCTCCTCGGTGAATACCGATGCAAAGTACTCGTTTAGAATCTCACCCATTTTCTCTGAGTCCAAGCATAACATTCCTCCTTTGTCCTTTAGTGGGCCAATCCTTTCTCTAGATACCCTCTTTCTCCTTATATATGAATAAAAGGCTTTGGGATTTTCCTTAACCCTGTTTGCTAAATATATTTCATGACCCCTTTTAGCCCTCTTAATTCCTCGTTTCAGATTGGTCCTACATTCCCGATATTCTTTCAAAGCTTCGTCTTTCATCAGCCGCCTAGACCTTATGTATGCTTCCTTTTTCCTCTTAGCTCGTCTCACAATTTCACCTGTCATCCGTGGTTCCCTAATCTTGCCATTTCTATCCCTCATTTTCACCGGAACATGTCTCTCCTGCACGCTAATCAACCTCTCTTTAAAAGCCTCCCACATATCACATGTGGATTTACCTTCAAACAGCTGCTCCCAATCTACATTCACCAGCTCCTGCCGAATTTTGGTATAGTTGGCCTTCCCCCAATTTAGCACTCTTCCTTTAGGACCACTCTCGTCTTTGTCCATGAGTATTTTAAAGCTTACGGAATTGTGATCACTATTCCCAAAGTAGTCCCCTACTGAAACTTCAACAACCTGGCCGGGCTCATTCCCCAACACCAGGTCCAGTATGGCCCCTTCCCGAGTTGGACTATTTACATACTGCTCTAGAAAACTCTCCTGGATGCTCCTTACAAATTCTGCTCCATCTGGATCTCTAACACTAAGCGAATCCCAGTCAATGTTGGGAAAATTAAAATCTCCTATCACCACCACCCTGTTGCTCCTACATCTTTCCATAATCTGTTTACATATTTGTACCTCTATCTCACGCTCGCTGTTGGGAGGCCTGTAGTACAGCCCCAACATTGTTACCGCACACTTCCTATTTCTGAGTTCTGTCCGTATTGCCTCACTGCTCGAGTCCTCCATAGTGCCCTCCTTCAGCACAGCTGTGATATCCTCTTTGACCAGTAATGCAACTCCTCCACCCCTTTTACCTCCCTCTCTATCCCGCCTGAAGCATCGATATCCTGGGATATTTAGTTGCCAATCATGCCCTTCCCTCAACCAAGTCTCAGTAATAGCAATAACATCATACTCCCAGGTACTAATCCAAGCCCTAAGTTCATCTGCCTTACCTACTACACTTCTTGCATTAAAACAAATGCACCTCTGACCACCAGTCCCTTTATATTCATCATCTGCTCCCTGCCTGCTCTTCCCCTTAGTCACACTGACTTCATTATCTAGTTCCTTACAGGCTTTTGTTACTACCTCCTTACTGTCAACTGACCTCAGTTGGTTCCCATCCCCCTGCCACATTAGTTTAAACCCTCCCCAACAGCGTTAGCAAAAGCACCTCCAAGGACATTGGTTCCAGTCCGGCCCAGGTGTAGACCGTCCAATTTGTAATAGTCCCACCTCCCCCAGAACCGGTCCCAATGTCCCAAAAATCTGAACCCCTCCTTCCTGCACCATCTCTCAAGCCACGCATTCATCCTGACTATTCTTTCATTTTTACTCTGACTATCACGTGGCACTGGTAGTAATCCTGAGATTACTACCTCTGAGGTCCTACTTTTTAACTTGGCTCCTAACTCCCTAAACTCTGCTTGTAGGACCTCATCCCGTTTTTTACCTATATCATTAGTGCCTATGTGCACAATGACAACTGGCTGTTCACCCTCCCCCTTTAGAATGTTCTGCAGCCGATCTGAGACATCCCTGACCCGTGCACCTGGGCGGCAACATACCATTCGGGAGCCTCGTTTTCGACCACAGAACCGCCTATCTACTCCCCTTACAATCCAATCCCCTACGACTATAGCCCTTCCACTCTTTTTCCCGCCCTTCTGAACAGCAGAGCCAGCCACGGTGCCATGGACCTGGCTACTGCTGCCTTCCCCTGGTGAGCCATCTCCCTCAACAGTATCCAAAACGGTATACTTGTTTTGGAGGGAGATGACCGCAGGGGACTCCTGCGCTGCCTTCCTGCTCTTTCTCTGCCTTTTGGTCACCCATTCCCTTTCTCCCTCAGCAATCCTAATCTGCAGTGTGACCAATTCACTAAACGTGCTATCCACGACCTCCTCAGCATCGCGCATGCTCCAAAGTGAGTCCATCCGCAGCTCGAGAGCCGTCATGCGGTCTAACAAGAGCTGCAGTTGGACACACTTCCTGCACGTGAAGGAGTCAGGGACATCAGCCATGTCCCTGAGCTCCCACATTGAGCAAGAGGAGCATGACACGGGTCTGAGATCTCCTGCCATTTTTAATCTTAAGCTTAACTTAGTTAAATGAAAAAGGAATGAAAAGTTTTTACCAATCACAATAAAACCAGAGAAATCAAAAAAGCCTTACCTTATAAACACCCCACCAAGTCCTTTTTTTTTTGGTTAGAGGAGGAGGGCGGGTGGGAGACCGCCCAAATATATAGTGTTTTACTTACCCAGCAGCCCCCTGGCCTCCGCCGAAAAGCAAAAGGAAATTAAATTTACTTTCAAACTGACCTTCCCAGCTGCTCACTCGCTCACACTCTGCTCCCGAAAAAGCTGCTGCAATGAAAGGAAAGTTATTTTAAACCGCCCAAATATATAGTGTTTTACTTACCCAGCAGCCCCCTGGCCTCCGCCGAAAAACAAAAGGAAATTAAATTTACTTTCAAACTGACCTTCCCAGCTGCTCACTCGCTCACACTCTGCTCCCGAAAAAGCTGCTGCAATGAAAATGACCAATAAAGACTGACTTTAAAGATATGTTTCACTTTGATGTCAAGTTAGAACTTTTGACAACCTTCACGTGCACTGGAAAATGCAGAGCAGGCAGTGGCATCGCGGTAATGTCACTAGACTAGTAACCTAGAGGCCCAGGTTAATGTTCTATCTGTCGACTCTCAGTCATCAGTAAGTGATGGAAGGGGTCGTCAACAGTGCTATCAAGCAGCACTTGCTTAGCAATTATCTGCTCGCTGATGCTCAGTTTAGCTTCCGTCAGGGCCACTCAGCTCCTGAACTCGTTCCAACCTTGTTCCAAACATGGACATAGTTTGGTCAGCTACTGAACAATCAGCAGGGAAGTGACCGCCTACTGGTTGCTCATCTATGTATGACTCCCTGCAACCTATTTGTGACGAATGTGTGTCTTGTCAACAGGTGTATTGCTGACTAATGTTTTGTTTTGTTTTTAACATTTGTATACCTGCCGAATCTAGTAAAGTCATTGGCATTGAAATTGACCTTTGAGTGTTGTCTCCTTATTTCTCACCATTCTTATGTTCGAACCATAGAATAAACCAGTCAAGGGTAGAAGATTACAATTTATAAGTAACAGTTCTTTAAATATGTGAACATGCAGCTGCATATTATCATGACCAGGAATGTCTTCGAGACAACGACCCTTGTGAAAAACTCTGAAACACTATTCCCAGACCTTTGTAAATGAAATTCATAGGATATGGGTGTCGTTGTCGAAGCCAGCATTTGTTGCCAATCCCTGCTTTCACTTGACAATTCAATGCCTTGCTCGGCCATTTCGCAGGACAGTTAAGAGTCAAGCACATTGCTGTGCATCTGGAGTCACATGAAGGCCAGACCAGGTTCGGACAGCAGATTTGCTTAACTAAAGGGCACACACCTTTCACGGCACCCACATACTTCTAGCTATTCAGCTATGGCAGGCAAATCATCGCAAACACAGTGCAACACTATCTCGGCTTACCTTCATCCCCGGAGCCTGATGGAGGAGATGGTTCTCCACATCATGTTACCAGCTGTGATAGAGCATCCAGCATCCGACATTAATGAGAGCATTCAGGATGATGCTATGGTCTCACAACCTCTCCCTCATCCTGCCCTCTGAGATGATGGACAGGTCGCAGATAGTGGGCCCATGGACGTTCAGCATTCCATCCCACCCCAATTCCTCACCCCAACCATCCCCTTCTGATTTTATACTTCCCAATGATAACCCAAAACTGCCAGCTTCCCAGTCACATCAGCTCCAGGAGACCGAGAGAGAGAATCAGCACAGCACTGATGGTGACACCCCATCACTTGGACTGTTGCTCACAGCTACCAATTCAAATGCTGACACTGCGTTTATCTTAGAGGCTGGTCTTGAGTCGGAATCTGCACCTGGTGTGTCACCAAAACACGCGTGGGCTGCAGCCAGGCCAGGTTAAATGATAGCTCGTGTGTCAACTCACAGGAGGGCAAGGTCGCGAACGAGTTATAATACACAGGACTCAGCTGAGAATATTGTTGGAGCATCAGACAGGAGAATGCTGATGGACTTGTGCACTGAGACACTTTATCCATTGACAGGCCTGTCAAACTGTCTGTTGTCACCATCAAGGAATATGGAGGATTCCAATTCCAATGTCGCTGAGGATGTGGCTCATGAAGCCCATTCTTTCTGCTTTGGAATTGGTCACTAACTCGATGACAGCACTCACGAACCCAGCCATGATACAGCGTCTGGTAACCATCGTCTCAGCTTCCACTGCAGCACAGGCGGCAGACACCCAACGTTTCAGTGCGACAGTGGAAGCTCAGACTGAGGTCATGAGATCCATGCTTGCTGCCATGCAGGATCAGACTGCTGCCATCATGGCTGTGGATCTCAGTGCTCAAAGGTTTTTGCAGGCTCTCACAGCAGTCGAGAAATCTGTTACCAAGTAGATTACTAGGTCTGCTGGTGTGTTGCCCCATGTTACTGGCAGTGGCTTCTTGGAGCATAAACCTGCTGTCCTCTCTGAGGATGTCAATATTTGTTCTCCCTTCACTGCTATTCCACCAGTGTTCTTGCTGTTTCCCATCAGCCAGTCCAGGCTGCTGCTTCACATGCCGAGGTGGTGCAGTCTGAATTCGAGCCCTCAAAGCCCAGAGTTGCTCGAGAGCGTCCTGCAAGTCCATCTGCTGTCTACCCCAGTGCAAGTCGTCTGTCTTCCACCAGCCATGCTGCAGCCACTAGGTAAGCACTGTGTAGCAGCACTCGGCAAGTCGAGGGAACCCGCAAAACAGGCACTGAGGGAATACACAAGAGTAAATAGTTCAGTTTTGTTTGTATAATTGAAAATGTTGTTGGATAAATATTTCAATATAAAGGGTTTTGTGGGGGTTTATTATTGCGCGATTATGACCAAGGAGACGCTGTGATGGTGCATCTCAGATGGGTGTAATGGTGGTGAATTGGGGGATACATGGTGGGAAGCGACATAAGGAGGTTGCAGACTGTTAGAGATCGGTTGAGTGAGTGGGTAGAAATCTGGCAGATGAATTATCATGTGGGAAAATGCGAAGTTGTTCACTTTGGCAGGAAGAATAAAAAAAAAAACAGAGTATTTCTTAAAGGGGGAGTGATTGCAGAATTCCGAGGTGCAGAGGGATCCAGGTGTTCCAGTGCATGAGTCACAAAAGGTTAGTATGCAGTTTTAGCAATTAATAAAGAAGGCTAATAGAATGCGACCTTTTATTACGGGAGGAAATAAAAGTAAGAATGTTATGCTTCCGTTATGCAGGGCGTTGGTGAGACAACAGTTAGAATACTGCGTACAGTTTTTGTCTCCTTATTTAAGGAAGGATGCATATGCATTGGAGGCTGTTCAGAGGATATTTACTAGATTGATACCTGCAATGAGTGGGTTGTTTGATGTGGAAATGTTGGACAGGTCGGGCATGTTTTCATTGGAACTTAGAAGAGTGAGGGGAGACTTGACTGAAGTATATAAGCTCCTGAACGGTTTTGACAGGGTGAATGTGGAGGGGATGTTTCCTCTTGTGGGTGAGTCCAGAACTAGCATGCACTGATGAAAATTAAGTGCCGTCCATTTAGGACAGAGACGAGGAGAATGTTTTTTCTCTCAGAGGGTCGTGTGACTTTGGAATGTTCTTCCTCAGAAGGTGGTGGGGGTGGGGTAATTGAATATGTTTAAAGCTGAGGAAGATAGATTCTTGTTTGGAAAGGGAACGAAAGATTATCGGGGATAAATGGGAATGTGGAATTTAAGATAGAAAACAAATCAGATATAATAGCATTAAATGGCAGAGCAAGCTATATGGGCTGAATAGCCGACTTCTGCTCCTAATTTGTATGGTTATATGGATGCATGATCCTTTTGGAACCAGAATCTTATCAGGAATTCTCTGATAGACAGTTCGGGTGGAAGGTCTCCAGAAAAACATCCTCTCTGCCTCCTCTTTCTGAGGTGCCCTCTGAATTCCTGGTGGCAATACTTGTATTCTCATGATGGCAATGATATGAATGGTGCAGCAGAACACCATGAACAAAGAACAAAGAACAAAGAAAATTACATCACAGGAACAGGCCCTTCGGCCCGCCAAGCCTGCGAAGATCCATATCCTCTATCTAAACATGTCGCCTATTTTGTAAGGGTCTGTATCTCTTTGCTTCCTGCCCATTCATGTATCTGTCTAGATACATCTTAAAAGACGTTATCATGCCCGCGTCTACCACCTCCGCTGGCAACGCGTTCCAGGCACCCGCCACCCTCTGCGGAAAGAACTTTCCACGCATATCGCACCTAAACTTTTCCCCTCTCACTTTGAACTCGTCACCCCTAGTAATTGAATCCCCCACTCTGGAAAAAAAGCTTCTTGCTATCCACCCTGTCTATACCTCTCATGATTTTGTACACCTCAATCAGGTCTACCTCAACCTCCGTCTTACTAATGAAAATAATCCTAATCTTTTCAACCTCTCTTCATAGCTAGCGCCCTCCATACCAGACAACATCCTGGTGAACCTCCTCTGCACCCTCTCCAAAGCATCTACATCCTTTTGGTAATGTGGTGATCAGAATTGCACGCAGTATTCCAAATATGGCCGAACCAAAGTCTTATACAAATGGAACATGACCTGCCAACCCTTCTACTCAATACCCCGTCCGATGAAGGAAAGCATGCCGTATGCCTTTTTGACCACTCTATTGACCTGCGTTGCCACCTTCAGGGAACAATGGACCTGAACACCCAAATCTCTCTGTACATCAGTTTTCCCCCGGACTTTTCCATTTACTGTCTCGTTCACTCTTGAATTGGATCTTCCAACATGCATCACCTCGCATTTGCCCTGATTGAACTCCATCTGCCATTTCTCTGCCCAACTCTCCAATCTATCTATCTTCTGCTGTATTCTCTGACAGTCCCCTTCACTATCTGCTACTGCACCAATCTTAGTGTCGTCTGCAAACTTGCTAATCAGACCACCTACACTTTCCTCCAAATCATTTATGTATATAATGAACTTGGGCACCTGCTTCAATGTGTACTGGAGGGCTTCCCCTGAACCGTTCAGGCATTGGAAGCCGATGGTCTTCTCCATGATGTATTTAGTGACTGCTTTGCTCTCGTTATATACTTGATGTCCTTGCATTTTGAGTGATGGGGTGGGGGCAATGGTGGGTGGGAGGAAAATGAACCGTGTATAGAGGGATTTGTCTCCGAGCAGACAATTTCTCCTTTTTGCTAGGAGAGCTGAAGACGCTGGGAAGGGCTGACTACTTCACAATGAAGGAATTGTGGCTGCTGCCAGGCTAGTGGATATTCACAAACATGATGCACTGGGCATGTTCACACACCAACAGCACATTCATGCACTGAGAGTATGTCAGTTTATGTACCTCTCCTTGTTGACTTGGAGGCTGCACAGAGCCACATACCCCAGCGGGAATGCTGGCATCCTGTTAAAACTACAGGTCTTCTCATCCTGCTTCTCCCAACTGAGTTGAAAAACCATATGGGATGCCTCCATCACCTTCCGGGTACATCGAGGGATGACATATTAGGAGATGTTGAATATGCCGCCTGCTCCTCCCTGGAAAGACCCAGATTCACAGAAGTTCAATGAAAATGTGAACGTAATGGCCACTGGCAGCTCTGTCCTCACCCTGGTGTGAGGCTTCAGGTCATAATGTAGCAGGTGGCACAGCTCTGTAACCACCTCCTTATTGAATCAGAGTCACCTCACACACTGCTCCTGGGTTATATGTAGGTAGGAAAAGTAATCTCGGGAAACCCGGCTGGGTAGGGCAGAGCACCCCCCCCCCCACCCTCCTCCCACTTTTATCAGCCCCTCACTGCAGCCTGTGCTCCATTTGTTTGTCATGTTGCAGACAGAGATACACTGTAACTATAGTCTGTTGAGCTGAGAGTGACGAACACAGGTGGTCAGTGCAGACCAAGTTAGAAAGCTGCCAGAACGCCTGATTGATGTCAAATTCAGACCATGTTCCTGCTGCAGGTCCATGCAGGTTACTCAGGGACTAGCACCCTCTCCATCATGGGTAGCGTGCAGGCCACAACAGAAATGACCACCAGCGTGGATTCCACAGCACCGATACCAGTGACTCTACTGAGGCCAAAATCATGGCCAGAGAGAGATCCACAGGGAAGGAAATTAACTTTAAAAAGGGAATGATAAATAATCAAAATACAAGAAGTTGATGGAATATAGGAAATGTGCAAGGGAATCGGCCTAATCGGAGGGTGGAGGCCATTGAGAGATTTTCACCCAAGAATGAGTATATTAAGATTGTAACATTGCCCGACCTGGAGCCAGGATAGGTTAGAGCATGGGGGTGATGGGTGAACTGTACCTGGTGTGATTTAGGCAGCATTGTTCTGGATGAGCTGACATTTAAGGAGGCTTTTAATTGTGATGGTGGTCAGAAAACAGAGGAATATTCGACTGGATTTGACAAAGGCAAGTATGAGGTTTTATGCAGCAGATGAGCTGACGGAAAGGTGGAGACGTGCAATATTATGAAGGTGGCAGTTGGCAGGTTTGCTGATACAGAGGCTATGCGATTCGAACAAAGGGTCATTGAGGTTTTTAACAGTCTGGTTCATTCTCAGACTTTGGTCAGGGCGCGAGATGGAGTGGATGGATCGGGAACAGAATTTGTGATGGAAATCGATGACAATAGATGTAGTCTTCCCAAAATGTAAGTGCCAAGAAACCAATACAGTTAAACCAAATATAAAGATCTAACAGCTGGATACTGAGAGTTGCCAGGAACAATTATATCAACAAGCAAGATGGAGTAAATGACAAGAACAGTACTGAAGTTAAGCTTAATTTATAGAATCAATTACTTGTGAAAGGCACTTACCAGGGACACCAACAATAGCAAGGGCGGGATAATAAATCGTTTGCATCGTTAAAAGGACGAAATAGATTCGGCGATCCAATGATAGCCAATACGAAAACGCAGAAAGAAAGTCAAAGGCCCAGGAGAAACTCCTGACCATTGTTGTAACATTCCAATCTCTTGTTCTCAGATTCGGACCCATTTTTCTAACACTTCAATCTGTTGTTCTCAGATTCTGTTCTGTCCTCTCCCTGTCTCCAGGGCCGCTGATCCCTGTTACTGCCAGGTGTGATGTCTCCGCTGACACTGTGGGATAACACATTGATAAGAGTGCCTTATTAATAGAAAAGGGAAACTCTCCAGTGGAAAAATTAGGGTCCATGGAGACTGATGTTAATTATAGACTGAAAAAGCAGGTTCAGTTAACTCTTTTCAATTCAACACTGTTTGTACAACGATAAAGTAGACTATTTACCCAGTCTGGAGGAGATGTTTGAGCGTTGCTGAGGGAAGGAAATGTGGAAAAAGCAGCAGCATTGGCCAGAATCCTTCGATCCTCCTTGGATATGGGAGTATTGCCAGTGGACTGGAGGGTTGTAAATGAAAAACTGTAGAATAAAAAGGAGGGGGATAAACCCTGTAACTACAGGTCAGTCTGCAGAATGTCAGTGATGGGGGAAATTTCAGAGACCATATTCCAGGAAGACATATTGGCTGGTTGGGAAATCCTGGCATAATAAATGCTTGAGTCTTTTGATGGGGTAACAGAGAGGTTTGATGGGGGTTATGTGCTATACATGGACTTCCAAAAAACATTTGATAATGAGCCATATAACAGGCTTGTTGGTGGAGTTAGAACACATTTGTAAAAATTGCAGCAGCGGAATGGATATGAAATTGGATGAGTGACAGGAAACGTAAAGCAGTGCAGACTGTCGGAAAGTATACAGTGGAGATCTTCAGGAGTCAGTGATAGCAGCCCTTCTTTTATATATATATATATATATATATATATATATATATATATATATATATATATATATATATATATATATATATATATATATATATATATATATATATATATATATATATATATATATATATATATATATATATATATATATATATATATATATATATATATATATATATATAATGGATGGACTTAATGCAGAGAAATGTGAAGTGGTTTACTTTGGTAGGAAGAACGAGAACATGTAATATAAAATGAAGGGTACAATTCTAAAGGGGCTGCAGGAGCAGAGGGACCTGGGGTTATATGTGCACAAGTCAGTGAAGTTCAAAGGGCAGGCTGAGAAAATGTTCAAGGAAGCATACGAGCTCCCGAGCTTTATAAATTGGGGCATAAAGTAGAAAAGCAAGGAAGTGATGATAAACCTGCATGAGAAACTGGTTCCCCTCAATTGAAGTATTGTGCCCAGTTCTGGGCAACGCACTTTAAGAAGCATTTGAATGCATTAGAGCGGGTGCAGAGAAGATTCAATAGAATAGTTATGGGAATGAGGGAATGCCGTTATGTGAATTGATTGGAAAAGTTGGTTCTGCTCTCCTTAGAGAAGTGAAATTTGAGAGATGATTTTATAGAGGTGTTCAAAATTAAGAGTTGTCTGGGCAGAGTAGATAGGGAGAGACTGTTCTCATTCTTGGAAGGATCGAGAACGAGAGGGCACCGTTTTAAGGTGATTGACAAAAGAAATGACTGCAACATGAGAGAAAACCTTTGCATAGCGAGTGATTAGGTTCTGTAATAAACGTCTGAGAGGCTGCTGCAGGCTGATTCAATCGTGGTTTTCAAAAGAGAATTGGGCAATTATGCAGAAAAATAAACAGGGCTGCGGAGAAAAGCCAGAGGAGTGGGACTAGGTGAGTGGTACTTGCAAAGAGCTGGCACGGACAAAATGGTATAAATGCCTGCCCCTCTGCTGGAGCTGTTGTATGATTCGATGATAAACAGATTCATCAAGTTCTTTGATGAAGTAGCAGGTAGGGTTGAGGAACAACCCAAGGTTGATGTCATGTAGATGGACTTTCTAAAGGTGTTTGATGAAGTAACATTTACGAAACGTGTCTGGTAAAATGAAACCGATGGAGTAAAGGGTCAATGACATTTTGGTTATGATGTTTGCTAAGGAAGAGAGTGCAAAGAGAAGTGGGGGCAATTGTTCTTCAGATTGAAAGTATGAAGTCGTGTTCCACAGGCTTCAGTATTAGGGCCACTGATCTTTTGAAATACAGTTTTCTTTTATTAGTTCATGAGATGTGGGCATCGCTGGTTTGACAGCATTTGTTGCTCATCCTTAATTGCCGTCGAGAAGGTGATGGTGAGCCATCTTCTTGAACTGCTGCTGTCTATGTGGGGTAGGTGTATCCTCAGTGCTGTTAGGAAAGCAGTTCCAGGATTTTGACCCAGCGACAGTGAAGGAACGTCGAATAAACTCCAAGCCAGGATGTCGTGTGACTTGGAGGGAAGCTTGCAAGTTGTGATCTTCCCATGCATCTGCTGCCTTTGTCCTTCTATGTGGCGGAGGTCGCCGGTTTGACAGATGCTGTCAAAGGAGCTTTGGTGAGTTGCTGCAATGTGTCTTGCAGATGGCAAACGCTGCTGCCACTGTGTGTCGATGGTCGAGAGCGTGTAAATTTGTATATAGGGTGCCAATCAAGCGGGCTGCTTTGTCCTGGATGGTGCCGAGCTTCTTGAGTGTTGTTGGAGTTGGACCCATCCAGGCAAGTGGAGAGGATTCCACCACACTCCTGAAATGTACCTTTAGATAGTGTACAGGTTATGAGGAGTCAGGAGGTGAGTCACTCACCACAGGATTCCTAGCCTCTGAGCTGCTTTTGTAGCGATGATATTTATATGGCGACTCCAGTTCTGTTTCTGGTCAATGGCAACCTCCAGGATGTTGATAGTGGAGGATTAATCGATCATCATGCCGTTGAATGTCAAGTTATAAAGGGCTTCATTTCAAAGTTTTCAGATGACACACAAGTCGAATCATAACAGTGAGGAAAATAGCAGCAAACTTCAGGGAGACATAGAGAGATGATGTCATGAGCAGGCACGTGGCAGCTGAAATTTAAATTGGTGAAGTTTGAGGGATACATTTCAGAGGAAGAATGAGGGGAGGAAATAGAAACTAAAAGGTACCATTTTAAAGAGGGTATAGGGACAGCCAAGAGCGATGTCTCAATTCATTCCATCTTCGCTGCCTGCGGAGAATACTTGGCATCAGGTGGCAGGACCATATCTCCAACACAGAAGTCCTCGAGGCGGCCAACATCCCCAGCTTATATTGCATTCTTGTTACCTGGGTGGCAACAGGAGAGAAAGGTCACATGGTATAATGTTGCTACTTAACTGTGTGTAAAACTGAAAAAAAAAGCGGCTGAAAGCAGACTCACCAGCGAAACGTACTGAAGAGAAAAGAGCAGTTTATTCTGTCTCGGCAAAAATTCAATAGAGAGCTCCAGCCGAATTAATTGCCTAAAGAAGAAATGCCTTCTTTTTTCAAGAAATTGTATTGCTGAAGGAACTGTTGTTGCCGACCGCAGCCGAAAAGTTTAACGCCTGTTAAGAATAAACCACTGCATCCAATCCTCATGAAGGCTTCGAATGGCCTTTAACTATTTCCACATAATAATGCCTCATCCACCAGGAATGTAATCCACAGGTTTCCTTATTTCATTCCCACTTGAGAAGCAGCTGAATTTCAAACGCACTAATTGTAAAACTAGTTAACTCCTGCTCGTTTAGAATGCTTTTGTGCTAATGTGGGGAGTGAGTTTAAAATAAAAAGGTCTTTAGTCATAGGTTTATCTTAATAGTGCTTAAGATTTTTAAAAAATAAATAGTTAATTTGTTGGTGTCTAAAGGTATTTGGCTTGGTCTCTTTTATTCAGGGGTTACCAAGGTGTTTATTTTGGCTGTTTTCCAATTGGGTGTGAAAGCTTAATAATGGGCTGCGACCTGTGGAGTGACTGGACTAAACTGATCGTGCTGCCAGACTTGCTGATTATTTCCAGCACTTTTTGTTTTTATTTCAGGTTTCGAGCATTTAGCAGTATTTTGGTTTTATTTTGGGCGAGTATCTATACCTGAAGGGTGAACCCAATTTTGTATGGACTGCAGAAAAATCAATGAGGTAATGATGGCAGACTCCTACCCAATTCCGCGTTCAGAAGACTGTATTGAAAGGGTCGGCAGTACTAGATGTACTCCCAAGATCGACATGTTAAAAGAATACGATCAAGTTTATTTCTCTCCTCGAGACAGAGCTACCAGCTTTTCTGACACCTGACGGTCTTTATCAGGCCACTTGATGTCATTCAGGCTAAACGAACTCCTCAGCCACTTCTCAATATTTAATGATTCAGGTGTTCCCGACTATGTAGTGTATCTCAATGATGTACGAATATACAGCAACACTTGGCAACAGCACTTAAACCATCCAGAAATTATGTTTCAAAAGTTACAAGCCATGGACCAAGTGATACATCTGGTAAAAATCGAACTGGGAAAAATAAGAGTAACTTAGCTCAGACACATCGCGGGGCAAGGACAGTTATTGCCGATACGGCAAAGGTACAAGCCTTATTCGAGCTATCTATCGCGAAATCTAGGCGGGAAATAATGAGGTTTTTAGGGATGTGCCGTTTTTACAGAAAATATCCAGTCTCTTAGTACTGTGGCTGCTCCATTAACAAATTTACTGCAAAAAAGGTAAAACAATGTAGTATGCTCAAATGAATGCCAGACAGCTTTTGAAAAGCTGAAGGAAATCTTGACATAGAGCCAGTGTTAGCTGCTCCGAATTCTGCTTATCCCTTTAAAATAGTAATTGTTGCCAGCGACATGGGGGCTGCTGCAGTACTATTACAGGATGACGAATCAGGCACAGAGAAGCCAGTAGGGTACTTTTCAAGAAAACTAAATTGTCATCAAAGAATGTATTCCACTGTGGAAGAAGAAACATTAAGACTTTTGCTGGCTCTCAAACATTTTGAAATATATGTCTGCTAAGACTATAAATAAATACTAATATGTAATATCTTTATATATGACCTGGAAGGGGGTGTAGAAGGGTGGGTTAGTAAATTTGCGGATGACACTAAGGTCGGTGGAGCTGTGGATAGTGCCGAAGGATGTTGTTGGGTACAGAGGGACATAGATAGGCTGCAGAGCTGGGCTGAGAGATGGCAAATGGAGTTTTATGCGGAAAAGTGCGAGGTGATTCACTTTGGAAGGAGTAACAGGAATGCAGAGTACTGGGCTAATGGGAAGATTCTTGGTAGTGTAGATGAACAGAGAGATCTTGGTGTCCAGGTGCATAAATCCCTGAAGGTTGCTACCCAGGTTAATAGGGCTGTTAAGAAGGCATATGGTGTGTTAGCTTTTATTAGTAGGGGGATCGAGTTTCGGAGCCACGAGGTCATGCTGCAGCTGTCCAAAACTCTGGTGAGACTGCACCTGGAGTATTGCATGCAGTTCTGGTCACCGCATTATAGGAAGGATGTGGAAGTTATGGAAAGGGTGCAGAGGAGAT
Source organism: Heterodontus francisci (assembly GCF_036365525.1). Classification (NCBI taxonomy): domain Eukaryota; kingdom Metazoa; phylum Chordata; class Chondrichthyes; order Heterodontiformes; family Heterodontidae; genus Heterodontus; species Heterodontus francisci. Next base: position 253,953 of record NW_027141562.1, read on the forward strand.
TTACTAGGATGTTGCCTGGTATGGAGGGAAGGTCTTACGAGGAAAGGCTGAGGGACTTGAGGTTGTTTTCGGTGGAGAGAAGGAGGATGAGAGGTGACTTAATAGAGATATTTAAGAAAATCAGAGCGTTAGATAGGGTGGATAGTGAGAGTCTTTTTCCTCGGATGGTGATGGCAAACACGAGGGGCCATAGCTTTAAGTTGAGGGGTGATAGATATAGGACAGATGTCAGAGGTAGTTTCTTTACTCAGAGAGTAGTAGGGGCGTAGAACGCCCTGCCTGCAGCAGCAGTAGACCCGACAACTTTAAGGGCATTTAAGTGGTCATTGGATAGACATATGGATGAAAATGGAATAGTGCAGGTCAGATGGTTTCACAGGTTAGCGCAACATCGAGGGCCGAAGAGCCTGTACCTCGCTGTAATATTCTAATTCTAATTCTAATTCTAATGTCCATAACACATTAACATTCGTGTAAACAAAAACGAAATGTTAGAATATTTCGATGGAGTTTGTTATTACAGCCTAATCATCTAAACATTTTACATATATCGAGGAAAAATAATGCTATCGTTGACACCTTGTCCCCAATTTGACCATATTAAATTATATGGATTGCGATGGTAAAAAGAGAATTCTGTAAGTTATTAGTAGAATTAATTGTGTTTCAATACGGCAGAAAATGTTACTTTTATCCCAGTTTCGAATATCTTTTAGTTTTTGCATTGTAATGAATGCATTGCAGGAATGACATTTCATTTCACCATACGGGAAGGTGTTGTTTTTACGTCGGATTAACAACAGTGTGTGCCTTTATGTCTCTGTAGAAAATAGTGCCATAGGGATAGAAAGTTCTGGAATTGTGTGCCAGCAATTGCATTTTCGTTACAAAGGCAACAGCAGGAGATAAAGTTTACATGGTATGATGTTTCTAGTTAATTGTGTAAAGTTGGCAAATCTGGCTTGAAACCAAACTCTCCAGCGAGGCACTCTGACGAGAAAGAAGCTGTTTATTCTCTCTCAGCAAAGATTCAAGAGGGAACTACGGGCCTAAAGAAGAAAAGCCTCCTTTTTTCCCAATAAACCGTTTGTATTGCTGACAGAACTGTTGTTGCCTATTAAGAATGGACTACTGCATCAATTCCTTGTGAAGACTTGTAGTAGTCTTTGACTAATTCCCCATTCGAATACCTCATCCATCAGGAACGTAACGCACAAAGACTTGCTTATTTCATTTATTCGTAAGAAGCAACTAATTTTTAACAACATGACTATTAAAACCAATTAACTACAGTTATTTTTGAATGTATGCGTGTGCATGGGGAGTTAGAATGAAATTTGGAGTTATACTGTCTTTAGACACAGGTTTGTCTTCATGGTGTTTAAAATTTATTTCTTCATAAATAGTTAATTTGTTGTTGTCTAAAGATACCTGGTTTGGCCTGTTGCATTTCTGGGGTTACCAGTTTGTTTAATTTCGCTGTTATCCAATTGGGTGTTAAAGCATAATAATATGTTGCAACCTGTGGACTGAGGGGACTGAATTAAAGTGCGTTGTTCCGGTCGTGGCCACAATAAATGTACAGCACAGAATCAGGACATTCGGCACAACTGGCCTATGTGGTATTTGTGCTGCACACGAGTGTCACCCCAAATTACTGCATCCAACCCTCTTTGCATGTCCTCCAATTTCTTTGTACCTCATGTCCTTATCAACCTTCACTTTAAACACATCTGTGCTATTCGCCTCAACTATTGCATGCCGTCCAAGTTCCACATTCGATTCACACCCTCTGTATAAAACGATTCTGCAAAATTTCGGATTTAGTTTTTTGATGACTCTCTTCTAGTTATGACCTCTGGCGCTGGTCTCTGACACGTTATAAGCAATTAGTTTCTCCGTATCCCTAGATCTCTTTGCTCCTATATATCATTCTCACTCTTATTTTCCAGGTTTGTGCAGGTATCACAATAAATCTGTCAATGTGCGAGTGTCATTCCAAACATTGATGTCTGATACAGTCAGCATGTTTCTTTTCTCCACACAAGCAAAAGTAACTGTGGAGCAGACCCACAGATCAAAGGACCACATTATAGAATATGGTTGTAAACGTGCACTTTCAACAGGTACTACATCCTCTTTATTGTACAAACATTTTTTCTATTCATTCCTGACATGTGGACGTTGCTGGCTAGTCCAGCATTTATTTCCCATCCCGAATTGCGCTTGAGAAGGTGGTAGTGAGATGCCTTCTTGAATGGCTGCAGTCCAGGTGATATAGGTACACCCACAGTGCTTTCAGGAACTATCTGACATGTACTCCTGTCTTATACTACATCAATAATAATCATTAATTCCCATTGACAGATTCGGAACAATGGTTGCGCCTGTTTGGAGGTAACAACAACTGCTCTGGGAGAGTGGAGATATCGTGCAATAACAGCTGAGGCGCGGTGTGTGATTACTCCTGGGATATGGCTGATGCCAATGTTGTCTGCAGACAGCTGGGTTGTGTCCACGCTCTACTAGCCCCAGGAGGTGTTACTTTTTCCAGGGTTATATGGTTGGATCAGGTGAAGTGCACCGGAAGCGAATCTTCTCTGGCCGACTGTCCTTCCTCCTCGCTGGGTCAATCTGACTGCGATCGCAAGGAAGAGGCCAGTGTGATTTGTTCCGGTGAGGGTGGCAGGATTTGGAGAGCCGGGTTAGGGTTCTTTGTTTTGTTAAATTGACTCGTTCGGGACATTAAGAACAGTATTTATCCTTTTAATGTAAAGTGCTGAAATTTCATCTTCCTGAACTTTTTGCACAATATCGTCCACAAGGTTCGATGTGCCTCCAATTGCTTTCCCGTCCACATCTGCAGGTACTTACCATTATTAGTATTCCAGCTAGCGTTAAGGTTTGTATTAATTTATTTAGTATATTTGCCATTTTCGGAAGATAATATGATACACGTTCTCACTGACTGACTGGAGAACATATTCCTCACTGCATATTTCCAAGCGTCTGGTTGGAGTTCCATTAACCCCAGTTTATGGCTGTACCTGAACTGTCCTGTAATCAGCAGAAACATGGGGGCACTGTCTCTGTAATATAGACCGGCTCACACGTTCCTCTGGTGCAATGTGCACCACACATACTAGGGAATGTTCAGCTTGACTCATTGTTCTGAAGCAGTGTATATAATTATTAAATACTTATGGCAAATATGTTATCATGCAAGACGGATTGTGTCTCTGTTAAACCTTTCTGTATTGTTTGCATTAAGAACAGGGATATAAAACTACTTCCATCCTAGTTGCGGTCTGCTTCGGAGTCCTGCTAGTCTGTGAGTTGATCTCACTGATGGTGGTTATACAGGAAAAGTCATTCAGAAGAGGTGAGCCTTATACCTTACCGCAGAACCAACACAGGATCCCAGATATTGTGGCATATCCTTGCAAGACTGTAGTTCACTGCAGCTTAGCAAGGAATGTCAAGTGGCCTTATTAGAAATAAATCGTAATCGTTTTTGCTGATTTGCTCTATTCAATGTGCTCTGGAATTCGTAAATTCCGACATTTAAAATATTATCTTCCTTCATCCATTGGTTATAATTCGAGCCATTCAGATTCTATGGATGGCCATCCATTCTCGAACTGTCTAATCGGTTTCCACATTCCAAAACAAAGCTTCTGCTCATATTTCACCCATCCAACTCACTCCCGAATTATTACAAGAAATGGGACTCTTAATAATTGACACCTCTAATAATATATATATATAGCTAGGACTAGTGGCAGCACAGTGGCGCAATGGTTAGCACCGCAGCCTCACAGCTCTAGCAACTCGGGTTGAATTCTGGGTGCTGCCTGCGTGGAGTTTGCAAGTTCTCCCTGTGTCTGCGTGGGTTTCCTCCAGGTGATGCGGTTTCATTCCACATGCCCAAGACTTGCAGGCTGATAGGTAAATTGGCCAATATAAAATTGCCCTTAGTGTAGGTAGTAGTGAAATATCAGGACAGGTGGGGATGTGGTAGGAATATGGGATTAGTACAAATGGGTGGTTGATGGTCGGCACAGACTCGGTGGGTCGCAGGGCCTGATTCAGTGCTGTAACACAAACGAACATAGGCCTTTTATCTCTGCCAACGATAGAACCAGCACAGGCTCTGAAATAATACATTCTTTAAGCTGATAAGATGGATCCTAGTATCCTCACTGGACAAATGCCTAGTGGAAGTTTACAGACGATACCAAGCACGAGATAAGGTGAAAGGTTACGTTGGGGAGCATATTCATGGACAAGGGGAGGATAAATGTGAGGATATCCACTTTGGTCGAAAAAAAGGGCAGGCAGATTATTAACTAAATGGCTATAAACTGAGAGAGGTGAATATGCAACGGGACCTATACAAGTCACTGAAAATAAGTATGCAGGTGAAACAGGAGGTAAAAGGCAAATGGCATGTTGGCCTTCATAGTGAGAGGGTTCGAGTACAGGAGCAGGGATGTCTTTCTGCAAGTATACAGGGCCTTGGTGAGACCACACCTGGAATATTATGCGCAGTTTTGGTCTCTTTACCAGAGGAAGGATGTTTTTGCTTTAGAGGGGGTGCAGCGAAAATTTACCAGACTGATTCCTGGAATGGCGAGACGGGCGTATGAAAAGAGATTGGGTCGGTTAGGATTATGTTCGCTGGAGTTCAGAAGAGTGAGGGGCGATCTCATACAATTCTCACAGGACTTGCCAGGGTAGATGCAGGAAGGATGTTCCCGATGGTGGGGGAGTCTAGAACCAGGCGTCATAGTCGAAGGATACGGGGTAAACTTTTCAGGACTGAGAGGAGGAGAAATTACTTCACCCACAGAGTTATGAGTCTGTGGAATTCGCTACCGTAGAAAGCAGTTGAGGCCAAAGCATTGCATGTTTTCAAGAAGGAGATTGATATAGCGAAAGGGTTCAAAGGATATGGGGCAATAGCGGGAACAGGTTACTGAGTTGGATGATCAGCCATGTTCAGAATGAATGGCGGAACAGGGCCGAATGTCCTCCTCCTGCTCCTATTTTCTATGTGTCTATGTTTCTATGATGTCGGTATTATGCAATTTGCTCGAACGTCCTTTTCAATCTCTCCAATAACCATCCATGCTTGTGTTTAACAGTTACTGATTCCATTGAGTCCCTCAGTCAGATTGAATATTACACCAGTCACAGTTTGAATGACACGGATCCTGGATCAGAGAATCCTGAAGGGAACTCTTCCAGTATTCAGGGTGGGTACATCTGTACTTAATACCATCACTTTTTTAATCCATCACACTGTCTGCTATCTAAAATCAGCAACTAAATATATCAGAACTTAAAATGATGCTGCTGAAAACATGGAGATTTTCAGAGTGATTTTTGCTTTTAAAAATGGAGAAATAATTAGGATTTCTAAAACATCATACTGATTGCACCCAGTACTATAACGGAATGAAATATTTAATTATTATGTTTTCTGACACTTGTCTGGGCGGTGAAATGTGAAATTTGTGTGCATGTTGGATGGGTGATACAATGGGATGCATGTGACTTTAAAACGGAGGGCAGAATGTTGTCACACCGTGGCGACAGTCTGGGAGGCAAAATGCTGGTGGATAGCAGTGTGAAGGAATCCCAACGTTTTTTGCTGCTGGGTGATATTCCCAGAGTCGCCCGAGCTGGTGGGTCAAGGCCGCACTCTAAGACGACGGGCTGGTAACTGAGCCTGTAGAACAGGAAATGCAAGGTAATTTTCCAAGCTATTCACAATTTAGTGAAATTCGCGCGAAGAAAATGGCGTTTCAGAGCCTGGTCATCTGTAACGAGGGGGAAGCTCAGTGGAAGGTCAGTTTTCGATGTAAGAATCATCGTGGCAGCATGGGTAGGGTGAGAGATACTGAATCGCGGTATGGACTATCTGGAGGCTGTCCAATCTTGGCGAGCACATCGCAGATATTCAGGTTGAGATTCCACTCCGGCTTGCAACTTAAGTATAAAGAGTAAAAAGAATAGAGGACTTGCGAAATGAGGGCAACAATTTACAATAGGTCTCATCGACTCCAGTTTTGAGGCCTTCCATTGTGGAGGAAGATCCGAGATGGAGAGAGCTGCAGTCCCCAGGAATTCGGCTGCAGCAACCAGAGAGGGAAAATGATCTTGTGGCTGCAAGAGTGTGTGGATGACCAGGGCGCATATAGCACACAGCCAGTGTCTTGAGTGAGGAAGATGCTGCCGACCAGAGAGGGTTTACCATTAGAGGTTCTGCTTCCTGCACAAGTCAGAGCAGCAGTGTCAGTGAATGTTGTGCCTCTCCAGAGAGGCGGCCACTGAGGTGCGTCCTATGCTGGACGAGGATCTGAACCCAATGAGAAGTGGTAGGCACCCATTTCCTGCGACACTGATACTCACAGTGGCACTGAATTATTACACCTCAGGATCATCACAGAGATCCTCGAGGAACATTTGCGGGATTTCCCTGTCTGTGGCACATCAGTGCATCAAGATGGCCACAAATACCATGTTCAAGAAGGCGAGCCAATACATGCACTTTCACACTAATCTGGACAGCCAGAGTGAAATTGTTGTGGTATTTGGGGAAATCGTTACATGCAGGGTGCCATCGACTTCATGCATGTGGCCATCAAGACTTCCATAGTCCAGGCAGCAATAGGATGAGCTTCTACCCTCTGTGCGCAAGGTTTGGGAACATTGTAAGTTCTTCTTATGTGTCTGTGTAAAGTTCCCTGGAAGCTGTCACGATGCATTCATTCTAAGGCAGTCTGAGGTGCACGAGAATTTCAGCCCTCCCATGAGAATTCAAGGTTGGTTAATGGGTGTGAAGGGCTACCCACTGAAGACATGCCTCATATGCCTGCGCAAAGTCCCAGCGCAAATGCAAAGGAGAGTTGCAACAGCTGTCATGCAACAATTCCAATGATATTTGAGCAGTCCATAAGGCTGCCTCTGCTTCGATTTGATCTGTGAGAGAGAGAGGGCGAGCGGAATGGTGAGAGGGTGCTGCATACATTCTTTGACTACTCATTCTCTGGAGCTGCTGGAGGCCAATGATGACCACATCAACGCTATGCTTATTGCTCACCAGCATTTGTTTTTCCCTCATCCATTAGGGCACACACTACCTGGTGTTTCCGCATACAGCTCAACATCTGTGCCATAGGCTGCTCTGCCTCCAGGCCTCGTCGCTCCACAGCCTCTTCCTCCATTGGCATCAGGACGATGAGGTATGGAACGCCACCTCCAGTCCTTCTTCTTTCATGCACATTACGAACTCAGTTCCCCTCCAAGCACACAGATTAACATTGGCATTTACTCGTCATAGACATGCACCATACCTTTGTTAGTGGAAGCCTCACTGTCCATCATGGCACAACAACGATGCCTGCTGCATGCAGCCATTCAGTGTTGGAGGTGCAGGGCTCAGCTGTGACTGTCCAGTGTCCTGCACATAGAGGTTAATATACCTCTGGCAGCCAATGCTGCTGCCTGGTTATTGTTGCAGACTCAGTGGGGAGACCCCTTCTCCAGTTTCATTTTCATTTTTCTCTGGCATTTAAGGCTGCCAGCTAATGTTCAATACCTCACTCACCTTGCCTAAGTACATCATGGCATTGATCCTGTTCCTGCACTGAAGCCTCTTACATGGGACCACCTCACGGCTGCTCACCTCCTGCTCAATCTCCTGCCATGCCCTCCCTGCCTGCCTAGCTGGTCTCCTCCACCTGTCCCAAGCGCAAAGCGCTTCCCTCCTTGCCTTTCCTGCCTGGATGAGCAGTTGCAGCGTGGCAGGAGAAAACCTGGGCGCCACCCTTGATCTGGCTGCTGCCATCTGCCAAGCACACCAGTTGTCAGTCCTCCCACACAATGTCCTTCAGAGCTCCTGCCGTTCAATCGATTGCTGGCTGTCTTTTAAACACGTCAATGGCCTAGGAAGGCTCAACTACCGCCACATGACATGGTCCTACCATTCGCTCTCATCTAATCTTGCTGCAGCTGAAGATCACAATCTACCCAGGCCGGCCCAAATAGATTAACATTTAATAATAGCATTCTAAGTATTCAGTGTTACCATTTGATTTCTGTGAAAATCATTATTTCCTCTCAGGTCTGGTTCCGGGTGATTATGATGATATTGAGACTGGAGCCACTGACACTCCGGATGGTCACTTGTTGCTGGACAGTGGTCCTGATGATCTCTTCACACTGACAAGTGCCGGCAGTGATCTCTCCACGCTCGGTGAGTTAAACTCCCACAGTCACCAGCTCTCTGTCACTACTTTGAATTTCATTCCAATCGGCGATCTCACTGACCGCTGCTTGATTTAAATTCATGTTGTGATTAAAGGAAATTAGAATAAACAAAGCTTGACTTATTTTAGAAAATACATTCTGATGCTATTCTGTGTGTGATATCTCTCTTCTTAACACTCCCACTGCAAATCCTTCAAGTGCTCACACTGAACACCCTGATTCAATCAAAGCAGATCCACTTCATCTGCTATCACCCAGTGGAAATATAACAACACGGTGAATGAAGCTTGAAAACATTCAAAGGCCAACAAATTCCAGTCCCCTTTATGTGACTGACACATATATCGAAGACCCGCGCTGAACCCGCTTTCAGTCCAATCATTAATCCATATTTTGTTCTCTCCACAGTACACAGCTCTCAGACACGCAACTAATCCGCTTTCAGTCCAATCATTAATTCTTATTTTTTCTCTCTCCACAATACACAGATCTCAGACCCGAACTGAACCCACTTTCAGTCCAATCATTAATCCATAAACTTTCTCTCCACAGTATACAGCTCTCAGACCCGCACTGATCCCGGTAAACACTGGTTCCCTCCATTCCTGAAAACAATGAGGAAGTTCACTGTGACACGTTCACAACAGCAAACATTCCACCAACGATGGACAGTGACTGTATCGGTCAATATCTTACATCTCCATCAGCCAGGTAAGACCAATGCTTCACTATTTGTTACATGTATTTGTGCTGACAATGTGCAGTCCCGGCTGTGACCGATATTAGTATGATAATTAATGGTGTTTTCAACGGTCATTGATTCCAAAATATCAGAGAGAACATTTGCTGTACTTACTGAGGAAATAGGAGACTTATTGAAGCAGAAATATTCTGAGGAAATCATACACTGCATTTGATGTGTTTGTTTGATGGTTAGCATTGCTGTAAAACTTTCAAGTAATTTTCTTTTTCTTTTAAGTTAAAATTCAGTCTCAAATCCTGCATATGATGTTTGCAGGCGGTGGATCACAGACTGGTGGAAAATATTCCGTGTTAAACCTGAGAGAATGGCATGAACTTTCCCAACAGTGTGAACATGATGATTGTGCTTTGATTTAATATATAAACATCACTTTGTTTTAATCAACCGACACTTTACTTTGCGTTGAAATAACTAGATTTGTTTTTTCTCTATATTTTGTCTGACAGTGTGTGTTTTCTGTTTAATTAAAATTCCAAACAGAATTGATTTCGGACCATTTCTCTGTCGATACAAATACTGAGATATATTACTCCACATGCAATTACCAACACTGTTGCAGAGATTAAAACCATTGTTTATTAATGAAGAGTTTATGCAAAGGTCCTTTTGTAACCGCCTCACATTTTCATCTCCTATTAAAGAAGGTTTAGAATACATCGGGTGACCAATAACAAATCTGTCTCTTTACATTTCTTGTAACTGCTTCCGCCACTGCCATATAGTTAATGTGGACAAATTGCTGCAGTATATAAAGTATGTGTTGATGTACAATGGAAATAACGTAAAATAATAATAACACATTTATTCAATGTTTGAGCTGGAATTTGTGCCTTTGTCAATATTGATGCCTATATTGTATTTCAAGTACTAAATATGCACCAATTCCTCGATACAATATATTGTTGTTTTACTGTGCCAGACTTTCCCTGTGGATTCCGGAGTATGTTGGGAGAGCAGGAGAATCTGATCAGAAATTAAAGTGTTTTTGCACTTTAATTCTAAATATTTCAGTTATTCATCAGCACAGCATAATCATTACTCAGTCGGGAGAACGACATGGAGAGCGGACCTGCGTGAGAAGGGCAGCGGCGGTGGGAGATAAAAAGCGGCGGCAGAGAATCCCTTCTACCTCTCTCCACCTGTCAGAGCCGAGGTGTGACATCTCAGGAAAACATGTAGGTGATTGGTGGGTATCTTGACGGTGTCTCTTTTGATTAGTCAAGTGGTTTAAATCAAGAAATTATTACAGCTGAAGAGTACAGGTAAGAAATTCACTTTTATAATATTTAACATCCAAATTAATTAATTAAATAGAATAGAAATGGCTGGGAAGGCAATGTGTTGCTGTTGCAGCTGTAGTATGTGGGAGTTGGTGGACGCTGGTGCGATCCACGGTGACCACATCTTCAGCAAGTCTTAGCTGCTCGAGGTACTTCCGACTCAGATTTGAGGAGCTGGAGTCCGAGCTGCGGTCTGTGCGACCCATCAGGGAGGGGAAGAGTTACCTGGACACAGTATTTCAGGAGACAGTCACACTCTTAGATTAATTAAATCAAACTTGGACCATGGTCAGGGACATGAGGGTGTGACTGCGATTGAGGTAGGTATGCTAATCCCGAGTTTAGCTTTGGAGGAGACTTTGCCAGTCCCCTGTTTCAATAGGTAAGAGGTTCTTGTTCCCAGTGTGGACGAGGGCGCAGACTGCAGGGAGGATGAATGAACTGAGCACATCACAGTTGTTCAGAGCGCCATTCAAGTGAGGGGTGAGAAGAGAAATATAGTGGTAATAGGCGATAGCATTGTTAGGGTAATAGATATGGTTCTCTGCAGCAAAGACAATGAGTCCTGAAGGCGGTGTTGTCTACCTGGTTCCAATGTTAAGGACATCTCTTCTGGGCTAGAGAGGAACATAGAGTCGGAGGGGAAGGATCCAGTTGTTGTAATCCATTTAGGTACCGACGACATATGTAGGCCTAGGAAAGAGGTTCTGCTAATGGACTATGTGCATTTCGGGGCTAAATTAAGAAACAGAACCACAAAGGTAATAATACCCGGATTACTACCTGAGCCACATGCACATTGGTATTATGAAAATAAGATTAGAGAGGTAAACACGTGGCTCCAAGATGACTGTGGGAGAAATAGGTTCTGATTCATGTGACAATGGCACCAGTACTGGGTAAGGTGAGAGGTGTTCCGTTAGGATAGGCTCAATTTGAACCAATCTGGGACCAGTGTCCTGGCGAATCGTATAACTCGGATTGTAGATCGGACTTTAAAATTATTAGTTGGGGGGCGGAGTGGGGGTGGAGGTGGAGGGCGGGGAGGGCAGTGGTAGGGTTCAATTGAAGGGAAGTTTAAATAAGTCAAGGAAGAAGCGAGAGAGAAGAGCTGCAGGGTCATGAGGAAGCGATAAGTAATCAAAGTGTGACAGGAAGGGACAGAAAATATAAGCTGAAGCGTGAAGCTAAAATTAGAACCAGGATGAATAATAATGGTAAAAAGTCAAAGCTTAAGGCTTTTTATCTCAATGCAAACAGCATTTATATAAAGGTAGACGATTTTATGGCACATATAGAAATAAATGAATATTACTTGATAGCTATTATAGAGACGTGGTTGTAGGGTGACCAAGACTAAGAGCTCAATATTCAAGAGTATTTGACGTTCTGGAAAAATCGGCAAAATGGAAAAGGAGGTGGAGTAGCTTTGTTAAAAAAAGAAGCTAATAGTACGGTGGTGAGCAGTGATATGGATGCAATTTTGGGTGGAAATAAGGAATAGCAAGGGTAAGACGTCACGCGTGGGGGGTCGTCTGTAGGCCCCTGAAGAGATGCCTCACTGGAGGACAAATTTTAAATCGGACACAATGGAGGCGTGTAAGAAGGGCGCTACAATTGTCATGGGTGATTTTAATCTGCAGACTGACTGGACAAATCAGATTGGCAGAGGTAAGATGGAGGACGAATTTATAGAGTGCATCAGGGATTGCTACTGAGAGCAATACGTTGCAGAACTTACCTGGGAATAGGCTATTTAAATCTAATAATGTGTAATGAGGTAGCATTAATAAGAGACATCATAGTTAAGGATCATCCGGGGGGAATGAGCACAACATGGAAGAATCTCAAAATCAGTTTGAGAGAGAGCAACTCGGGTTTCAAACTAGTGACCTCAACTTAAACAAAGACAATTATGGAGGTATGAAGAAAGAGTTGTCTAAAGAGGGCTGGAAAAAAAAAGACTAAGGGGAAGGTCAGTGGATGTGCAGTGGCAGACATTTAAACAGATATTTCATAATGCTCAGCATAAAAAAATATCCAGGTCAAAAAGAAGGACTTGATGAGAAGGATGAATGGCCGGTGGTCAACAAAGGCGGTCAAGGAGAGCAACCAATCAAAAACGAAGGCATACAAAGCAGCAAAAACTAATGATAGGCCGGAGGATTTGGAATATTTTAGCAACAAGCAGTGGATGACTAAGAATCTGATAAAGAAGCAGAAAATCCATTATGAAAACAAATTGGCAGGAAATATAAAAACAAACAGCAAGAGCTTCCACGGTTATATAAAAAGAAAGAGAGTAGCTAAGGTGTGTGTGGGACCCTTGGAGGATGCGACTGGAGAGTTGATAACAGAGAACAGGGAAATGGCAGATAATTTAAACCAATATTTTGCATCGGTCTTCACGTTGGAGGACACTAGAAGAATCCCACAGATATCGGATAAGCAAGGAGCTAATGGGAAGAAAGAATCACAAGGGCCCAGAGATGGAGAATCGCAGAAAAACAATTATTTTACTCTTCAGTAGACCTGGCAGTTTTATAATGCTTTGAATCACACTGGTTGTGTTTATCATTTACAGCCGAATTGCAGATATTCAGTACTTTTCCTCCAACATTGACCCTCACTTTATCACAAATAAAACATCAATGATGCTGCAGATTGTCAGTTCCTGAACCAACACATGTATTTACGCAGCGACCCAGATTAAATTCAGACAGGGGCTGAAGAACGCAGTGAATTACTTTCTCAATCTCATTGTTAAATTAGTGAAATCATAGAAAGAGCTGAAGGTTTCGAAGATTGGAACTAAATCCCATTCATATTCCATTCCCTACCCTCCACACATGACCAAAAGCATATTTTATATTCACAGCAATGAGCCCTGAAATGATTTAAATATGATTCTGAGATTATATTTTATCAATAAACTGACATATTTAGGTGGGACTTCACACAAAGGCATCACTGAAAATCTCAGCTGGATTCAACCAAAGCCAGCCTGGACGCAGAGCAAAATGGACATAGCGACAAATCACAGTGATTGTGAGATGATGAAAGGAACAGAAGTTGCAGTGAGACAGGGACACCAGTAGATGGAGATGGTGAGAGTGGGGCAGAAACTGCAGTGAGGCAGGTACTCCAGCAGACGTGGATGGTGAGAAAGACAGTAAGTGCACTGAGGCAGGGTCGCCAGCGGATGGAGATGCTGAGCAAGTGCTGATGGGAAATTCTGTGTTCATGAGTTTGGAAGTTTCCACTTGTTTGAGGTATTTACTTTATTTAAACCTGAGATGCTGAATAAAAGAATTGCAATACAATTTACGTTAAATGGCTATTTTCCCACTATGTAAACACTTGTAACATTAAACTGGCTGATGTTTGTAAAATTATTTTGATTGATGAAAGGTAATGTATAAATAAAGCAACATCATTAAATAAAACTCATGCAATCATTCACACATAAACGCTCTCTAAATAGGTTGTGTTGAGTTCTTCATCGCTAATGTTATGCCATCGGTCTCTCTCACCTATCTTTCCATGCTGGTATCTTTTCTACTATATCTAAGAGTAATTGAAGTTTTGATCCTGTTGGCTTTTGAAAGTTAATATTGAATCTGCTTTGAGAAACCCATCAGATAGTGAATTCCAGAACATAACAACGCCCTGCCTATTAGTTTCCCCCCTCTGTTATGTAAACAGCTTTTCCTCATCTCTCCAAACAGAGGGAAACATTTTAAATACAGTTGATTTCTCCAGGACAGCAGATGCAGAGGAGCTGGAAACTCCTGAATTTGGACAAGCGATGAACAAAAATCCCTCTGAATCCCCCAGGGGAGCTGAGGAAAGAAACAGTCAGGGAGCAAATGGAAACAAGTGGCACTTTATTGCAGCAGCAAAAACTCTTTGTCAGAATGTGGAGGTCGTTATCGCTGAACTTAAAAAGTGAGGAGAAAAGTGGAAGATTGTTAATAAAATTTGTGTTAAATGTCCATTTTCCAGCTTGATAAACCCTTCTAACATTAAAGTGGTAAATGAGAAGGAAGTTTTTCTTTTCCAATGATTACAGGCTAATGTTTAAATTCAGAGACCCGATAAGCAAGACCAGAGCGGCGTCAGCGAGAGTGGCAACAGGGGCGAGGAGACGGGGATAAAAAAAAAGAAACAGTGGCTCTGTACTGTGGACCTGCTTGACCAAAAAAATCGAATGGGACGCCACAGGAGAGCTGGTAATTGACAGGTGGGTATTTCCTCCGTGTCTCTATTTTTGTGTTGAATCATTGCACGTTGAGTGTTCACTTAAATAATTATTTTTTTTAATACTGAGATCCAAATTAACTGATTAAATAGAATAGAGATGGCTGGGCAGATGATGTGTTGCAGCTGCAGTATGTGGGATCTGGTGGACGCCGGTGCGATCCACGGTGATCACATCTGCAGCAAGTGTTGGCCGCTCGAGGGACTTCAGCTCAGAGCTGATGAGCTGGAGTCCCAGCTGCGGACACTGCGACACATCAGAAATGGGGGGGAGTTACCTGGACACTGTTTTCAGGAGACAGTCACACCAATTAGATTAATTACATCAAAATTGGACCGTCGGCAGGGACAGGAGTGTGTGACTGCGAGTGAGGCAGGTATAGAGATCCACAATTTAGCTTTGGAGGAGCCTCAGCCAGTTTTATTTAATTCATTCATGGGATGTGGGCGACGCTGGCCACGCCAGCATTTATTGCCCATCCCCAATTTCCCTTGAGAATGTGGTGGTGAGCTGCCTTCTTGAACCGCTGCAGTCCATTTGGTTTAGGTTTCCCACAGTGCTGTTAGGAAGGGAGTTCCAGGATTTTAGTTTTTTAGTTTAGTTTAGAGATACAGCACTGAAACAGGCCCTTCGGCCCACCGAGTCTGTGCCGACCATCAACCACCCATTTATACTAATCCTACACTAATCCCATATTCCTATCACATCCCCACCTGTCCCTATATATTTCCCTACCACCTACCTATACTGGGGCAATTTATAATGGCCAATTAACCTATCAACCTGCGAGAATGAAGGAACGGCGATATAGTTCCAATCAGGATGGTGTGTGACTTGGAGGGGGACTTGCTTGTGGTGGTGTTCCCATGTATTTGCTGCCCTTGTCCTTCTAGTTGGTAGAGGTCGTGTGCTTGGAAGGTGCTGTCGAAGGAGCCTTGGTGCATTGCTGCAGTGCATTTTGAAGATGGTACGCACTGCTGCCAGTGTGCGTCGGTGGTGGAAGGAGTGAATATTTGTCGATGGTGTGCCAATCAAGCGGGCTGCTTTGTCCTGGATGGTGTTGAGCTTCTTGAGTGTTGTTGGAGCTGCACCCATCCAGGCAAGTGGAGAGTATTCCATCACACTCCTGACTTGTGCATTGTCGATGGTGGAAAGGCTTTGGGGAGTCAGGAGGTGAGTTACTCGCATGATGATTCCAAGCCTCTGACCTGCTCTTGTAGCCACGGTATTTATATGGCTACTCCAGTTCAGTTTCTGGTCAATGATAGCCCCTTGGATGTTGATAGTGGGGGATTCAGTGATGGAAATGCCATTGAATGTCAAGGGGAGATGGTTAGATTCTCTCTTGTTGGAGATGGTCCTTGCCTGGCACTTGTGTGGCACGAATGTTACTTGCTACTTATCAGCCCAAGACTGGATATTGTCCAGGTCTTGCTGCATTTCTGCACGGACTGCTTCAGTATCTGAGGAGTCACGAATGGTGCTGAACATTGTGCAATCATCAGCGAACATCCCCACTTCTGACCTTATGATTGAAGGAAGGTCATTGATGAAGCAGATGAAGATGGCTGGGCTGAAGCCACTACCCTGAGGATCTCTGCAGTGATCACCTGGAGCTGAGATGATTGACCTCCAACAACCACAACCATCTTCCTTTGCACTCGGTATGACGCCAGCCACCGGAGTGATTTCCCTCTTATTCCCAATTGACCGCAGATTTGCTAGGAATCCTTGATGCCATAATCGCTCAAATGCTGGCTTGATGTCAAGAGCAGTCACTCCCACCTCACCTCTTGAGTTCAGCTCTTTTGTCTATGTTTGAACAAAGGCTGTAATGCAGAAAGGAGCTGAGTGGCCTTGGCGGAACAAAAACTGAGCGTCACTGAGCAGGTTATTGCTAAGCACGTGCTGGTGATGACACCTTCCATCACTTTACTGATAATTGAGAGTAGGCTGATGGGGCGGTAATTGGCCGGGTTGGACTTGTCATGCGTACAGGGCAGACCTGGGCAATTTTCCACATTGCAGGGTAGATGTCTGTGTTGTAGCTGTACTGGAACAGCCTTGCTAGGGGCGCAGCAAGTTCTGAAGCACAGGTTTTCAGTCCTGTTGCCGGATTATTGTCAGGGCCCATCGCTTTTGCAATATCCAGTGCCTTCAGTCATTTTTTTTTAGATTAGATTAGAGATACAGCACTGAAACAGGCCCTTCGGCCCTCCGAGTCTGTGCCGACCATCAACCACCCATTTATACTAATCCTACACTAATCCCATATTCCTACCAAACATCCCCACCTGTCCCTATCACCTGCTTAAACTAGTGACAATTTATATCGCCAATTTACCTATCAACCTGCAAGTCTTTTGGCTTGTGGGAGGAAACCGGAGCACCCGGAGGAAACCCACGCAGACACAGGGAGAACTTGCAAACTCCACACATGCAGTACCCAGAATCGAACCCGGGTCCCTGGAGCTGTGAGGCTGCAGTGCTAACCACTGCGCCACTGTGCCGCCCTTTCTTGATATCACGCGGAGTGAATCGAATAGGCTGAAGTCTGGCATCTGTGATGTTGGGGACTTCAGGAGGAGGCCGAGATCGATCATCAGCTCCACACTTCTGGCTGAAGAATGTTTCAAATGCTTCAGCCTTATCTTTTGCACTGATGTACTGGGCTCATCCATCACTGAGCATGGGGATATTTGTGGAGCCACCTCCTCAAGTTAGTTGTTTAATTGTCCCACTCCATTCACGGCTGGATGTGACAGGACTGCAGAGCTTAGATCTAGTCCGTTGGTTACGGGATCGCTTAGCTCTCTCTATCACATGCTGCATACGCAGTTTGACATGCAGATAGTCCTGTGTTGTAACTTCACCAGGTTGACACCTCATTTTGAAGTATGCCTGGTGCTGCTCCTGGCATGCCCTCCTGCACTCTTCATTGATCCAGGGTTGGTCTCCTGGCTTGATGGTAATGGTAGAGTGGGGGCTATGCCGGGCCATGAGGTTCCAGATTGTGCTGCTGCTGATGGCCCACAGCGCCTCATTGATGCCCAGTTTTGCATTGTTAGATCTGTTGGAAATCAATCCCATTTAGCACGGTGATAGTGCCACACAACACGATGGACGGTCTCCTCAATGTGAAGGCGTGACTTCGACTCCATAAGGGCTGTGCTGTGGTCACTCCGACCAATACAAACATGGACAGAAGCATCTGCGGCAGGCAGATTGGTGAGGACAAGGTCAAGCATGTGTTTCCCTCGTGTTGGTTCCCCCACCACCTGCCGCAGATCCAGTCTGGCAGTTATGTCCTTTTCAACTCGTCCAGATCTGTCAGTAGTGGTGCTGCCGAGCCACGCTTGGTGATGGACATTGAAATCCCCCACCCAGAGTAAATTGTCTTCCCTTGCCACCTTCAGTGCTTCCTCCAACTGGTGTCCAACATGGTGGAGTGCTGAGCCATCAGCTGAGGGAGGGCGGTAGGTGGTAATCAGTAGGAGGTTACCTTGCCCATGTTTGATCTGATGCCATGAGACTTCATGGGGTCCGCAGTTGATGTTGAGGACTCCCAGGTAATCTCCCTCCCTGCTGTATACCACTGTCCCGCCACCTCTGGTTCAGTGCGCCATTCAAGTGGGAGGAGAACAGAGAAATGTAGTTGTAATAGGGGATAGCATAGTTAGGGGAACAGATGCAATTCTCTGCAGCAAAATAGAAAATTCCAAAGGCTGTGTTACCTGCTTGGTGCCAAGGTTAAGGACATCTCTTCTGGGCTAGAGAAGATCTTGGAGTGCAAGTGAAGGATCCAGGTGTCATGGTCCACATAGCTATCAACAGCACAGGAAGGAGGTTCTCCTGAGGGACTATGAGCAGCTCAGGGCTAAATTAGAAAGCAGAACCACAAAGGTTCCAGATTACTACTTGAGCCATGTGCAAGTTGGCATTGGGGAAATAAGATTAGAGAGGTAGATGCATGGCTCAAAGATTGGTGTGGGAGAAATGGGCCCCGATTATGGGACACTGGCAACATTAATGTGGAAAGAGAGAGCTGTTCCATTGGGATGGGCTTCATTTGAACCATGCTGGGACCAGTATCATGGAGAATCGTATAAGTAGGTTTCCAGAAAAGACTTTAAAGTAAATAGTGGGGGGAGGGTCCAATAGAAGGGAAGTTTAAAAAGTCGAAACGTAACGAGACAGCAGAGGTGCATGGTAGTGAAAGGGCATACATTAATCGGAATGTGACAGGAAGGGACACAGAATACAAGCATAAGAGGACAGCAGAAATTAGAACCAGAGTACGTAAAAATGGTTTTAAAAAAAAGTCAAAGCTTAAGGCTCTTTATCTGACTGCGCGTAACATTTGTAACAAGATCGATGAGCTGATGGCACAAATAGAAATAAATGAATATGATTTGATAGCTATCACAGAGATGTGGTGGCAGGATAACAAAGACCGGAACCTCAATGTTCAAGGATATTCGGCGTTCTGGAAGAATACGCAGAAAGTAAAAGTAGGTGGGGTAGCTTTGCTATTAAAGGAAGTGATCAGTGCAGTTTTGAGTAAGGATATAGGTGCTGTAGATCGTGATGTAGAAACAGTTTGGGTAGAAATAAGGAATAGCAAGGAAAGAAATCACGGGTGGCAGTGGTCTGGAGGTCTCCAATGAGTTGCATCTCTGTAGGACAAAGTATTAATCAGGAAATGATGGAGGCGTGTGAGAAAAGCACTACAATTATCATGGGTGACTTTAATCTGCATTTCGACTGGACAAATCAAATTGGCAAGGAAGACGAATTTGTCGAATGCATCAGGGACTGTTTCTTAGAACTACACATTGCAGAATCTACCCGGGAACAGACTATTTCAGATTTGTAATGTGCAATCAGGTAGGATAAAGAAGATATCTCGTAGCTAAAAATCATCTCGGGGGATGTGTTCATAACATGGTACAATTTCAAATGCAGTTGGAGGGTGAGCAACTCGGGTCTCAAACCAGTGTCTTCAACTTAAACAAGTACATTTACAGAGGTATGAAGAAAGAGTTTAGTTTAGAGATACATCACTGAAACAGGCCCTCTGGCCCACCGAGTCTGTGCCGACCATCAACCACCCATTTACACTAATCCAACACTAATCCCATATTCCTACCACATCCCCACCTATCCCTATATTTTCCCTGCCACCTACCTATGCTGGAGGCAATTTCTAATGGCCAATTTACCGATCAACCTGCAAGTCTTCAGCATGTGGGAGAAAACCGGAGCTCCCAGAAGAAACCCACGCAGACACAGGGAGAACTTGCAAACTCCACACAGGCAATACCCGGAATTGAACCCGGGTCGCTGGAGCTGTGAGGCTGCGGTGCTAAACAGCTGGAGCTGTGAGGCTGCGGTGCTAAACACTGCGCCACTGTGCTGCCCTTAGAGTTGTCTAATGCGGACTGGTAACATAGACTAAAAGAAAAGACAGCAGATGAACAGTGGCAGCATTTTAAGCAGATATTTCATAACACGCAGCAAACATTTATTCTGGTCAGAAGGAAGGACCCAATGAAAACGATGGACCACCCGTGGATAACTAAAAGGACGTTCAGGAGAGTATCAATTCAAAAACAAAGGCGTACAAAGTGGGGAAAGTTAGTGGCAGGGCAGAGGATTGGGATTTTTTTTTTGTAAATCAGCGGATCACTTGAAGACTAATGAAAAGGGGGAAAATTGATTAAGAGTAAATTGGCAAGAAATATAAAAACAAGCACAAAGAGTTTCTACGGTTATCTAAAAAGGAAGAGAGTAGCTAAAGTAAGTGTGGGTCCCTTAGTGGATGAAACTGTGGAATTAATAACAAGGAACAGGGAAATGGCAGCTAATTTAAATCAATATTTTGTATTGGCCTTCACGGTGGAGGACACTATAAACATCCCAACAATAATAGATGAGCAACGTGTAAATGGGAGGGAGGAACTTGTAATAATCTCTATCACGAGGGAAAAGGCTCTTGCCAAACTTATGGGAATAAAGGCAGACACGTCGCCAGCACTTGATGGCCTGTATCCAAAGGTTTTTAAAGAAGTGGCTGCAGAGATAGTAAATGCATTGGTCATAACATACCAAAACACACTGGATTGCGTAAGGTACCAGCGGTTTGGAAAACCGCTAATGTGACGCCCCGATTCACTAAAGGAGGGATACAGAAAGCACAAATATATCGACCAGTTAGCTTAACATGGGAAAATATTCGAGTCCATTATTAAGGAAGAAATAGCAGGTCATTTAGAAAAACATAATGCAAACACACACAGTCAAAATAGTTTTATGAAAGGCAAATCATGTTCGACTAATTTGTTAAAGTTCTTTGAGGATATAACCAGCAGAGTGGATAAAGGGGAACTGGTAGATGTTGTGCATTTGGATTTTCAGAAGGCTTTCAATAAGGTGCCGCAGAAAAGGTTATTGCTGAGGGTATTGGGGGTAATGTGTTGGCATGGATCGAGGATTGTCTAGCACATGGTCTGCAGAGAGTGAGGATGAATGTGTCTTCTTCTGGTTGGAAAGCCATAACTGGTGGGATGCCAGAAGCATCGGTCCTGGGGCTTCAACTATTTACTATCTATATTAATAACTTGGAGGAAGGGACAGAGTGTAGTGTAGCCAAATTTGCTGACGATACAAATTTAGGTGAGAAGGCATGCTGTGATGATGACAGAAATAAGCGGCAAAGGGATGTAGATATGTTAAGTGAGTGGATAAAAAACTTGGCAGATGGTGTTCATTGTGGGAAAGTGTGAGGTCATCCAATTTGGTAGGAAGTGTAAAAAGGCAGATTATTATTTAGATGGAGAAGGACTACAAAATACTGCAGTACAGAGGGATCTGGGTGTTCTTGCACATTAAACACAATACAGTTATCATGCAGGTCATCAGCGTGTAATTAGGAAGGTAAGTGGAATTTTGGCCTTTATTGCTAGGGGGTCAGAGTTTAAAAGTATGGAAGTCTTGTTACAACTGTACAGGATGTTGGTAAGGACACACCTGGAGTACTGCATACAGTGTTGGTCCTCATATTGAAGGAATGATATGCCAGCATTAGAGGCAGTTCATAAAATAATTACTAGGCTGTTTCCTGTGATGAAGCCTTGTCTTTATCAAGAACAGCTAAACAGATTAGCCCTTTTTTCATTGGAATTAGAAGAATTCTTCACCTCCAGTGTTCTGTTCATTTGCCTTCCAATTGATTCAAGGCCACTTTATAAATGAGTTTTTATGATAAAGGAGGAACAGTTTGGATCTTGTTGCGCTGAACCAACTTGCCAAAACGGCACATTTCAATCGTCATTGGCAACTCTGTCTTCAGTCAGCCATACACATCAAAATATTATACAGAAGCGCCAATTATCAGCAATTCATTTCTTTAGCTTAGCATCACCTGTGGCAGAAGGTTCCTCAGGAACATTTCGTGAACAATCCATTCGCTGTCATTTCGCACGTAGGCCTAGCTTTGCTTGTGTATCACACAGCACAGAAGGCAGTGCATTGTGATCAATGGGTCTTTT
The DNA here is from genome assembly GCF_036365525.1 of Heterodontus francisci. Lineage (NCBI taxonomy): Eukaryota > Metazoa > Chordata > Chondrichthyes > Heterodontiformes > Heterodontidae > Heterodontus > Heterodontus francisci. The sequence goes on from NW_027141562.1 coordinate 276,084, forward strand.
TCAGATTGGAAAGCCGTAACTAATCGGGTGCCACAAGGATCGGTCCTAGGACATCAACTATTTATTATCTATATCAATGACTAGGAGGAAGGGACAGAGTGTTGTGTATCTAAATTTGCTGATGATTCAAAAATAGGTGGGAAGGCATGTTGTGATGAGGACACAGAATCTGCAAAGGGATAAAGATAGGTCAAGTGAGTGGGGGGAGAAAAGAAAACTTGGCAGATGGAGTTCAATGTGGGAACGTGTGAGGTCATCCACTTTGGTGGGATGAAAATAAGACAGATTATTATTTAGATGGTGAAGGCTACAAAATACTGCAGTACAGAGGGATCTGGGTGCTCTTGTACATTAAACACAAAATGTTTGCATGCAGCTGCAGCAAGTAATTCGAAAGGCAAATGGAATGTTGGCCTTTATTGCCAGGGGCTTAGAGTTTAAAATAGGGAAGTCTTGTTCCAGGGTATTGGTGTGGCCACATCTGGAGTACTGTGTATTATTTTGGTCCCCATATTTAATGAAGGATATACTAGCATTGGAGACTGTTCAGAAAAGGTTCACCAGGCTCATTCCTGGGATGAAGTGATTGTCTTATCATGAAGGGCTAAACAGGTTCGGGCTTCATTTATTGGAGTTTAGAAGAATAAGAGGTGACCTTTTTGAAACATATAAGATTTTGAGGGGGCTTTACAGGATAGATGTTCAGACTATATCTCCACTTGTGGGGGAATCTCGAACTCGGGGTCATAATTACAGAATAAGGGGGCACAAATTAAAAACTGAGATGCAAAGGAATTTCTTCTCTTAGAGGGTTGTGATTTTCTGGGATTCTGCACCTCAGAGAGTTGTGGAGGCTAGGCCACTAAATATATTTAAGGAGGACGTAGATAGATTTTTGAAATCTCGTGGAGTGGAGGGGTATGCGGAGCTGACTGAAAAGAAGAGTTGGGACCTGGGGAAGCTCATCCATGATCTTATTGAATGGCGGGCAGGCTTGAGGTGATGAATGGCCTGATACTGCTCCTATTTCTTATGTTCTTATGTAAACCGTCTGGCAGATCTAAATTTCTCAACTGAAATCACAGCAAAAATGTGTATTGGTGTGAATGGGAGGTATGCTCCATCACCCCCCCCCCCCGGAACAGCGGGCAAGCAGAGTAAATTTAATGGAGTATGTGTTGCAAATGAATATTATATAAGGCAATGTTGCAGGCAAGAAATGGAATGAGGAAAGCAAAAGGTGAACATTGATTGTGGAAGGAAGAGCAAAACCGACATACCACGAAACACAATACGCCTACCAATAGCAGCAAGAACGAGAACACGTAATATCCGATTAGCAATATCGTCCTGCGCACATTTCCATGCTCCACCAGATATAAAGCTATTTCCTCTTTCTGGACGAGTCATTTCTCCTGACGACGGGCAGTGTCCGCTGCCTGAAACGTTAAGGCTACCCATTCTTCTCAGAAGTTCTCTCTTTTAAAGTCACACATGTTCCTTTCCGAATCCAAAATGCGCATTGAGGAGCTACATGGGGAAACAATTTTTATCAGCGTGTTGTTGTGGGTTGATGGCACCAGATAAAGGCTGTTAATTTCAGATTGAATATTAACATTCAAAAGAGAATTGCATAAATACCGTAAGGGAAATAAAATTCAGGGTAACAGTAAAGAACGGAGCATGGATATTAATTGAGTTCATTTTCCAAAGAGTCGGAACAGGATCCAAGTATTCAATACGTATTGTGCTCAATACTTCTTTGAGTCCCTCCCATCGTTTTTGACTAGTTCATGCATAGCTAATTTTTCTCACTGCTTGGTGGCGGAGTAGTGATGGCACTGAGCTAGTAATCCAGATTTCCAGGATAATACCTTGGGGACACAAGTTCAAAATCCATCACGACAGCTGGTGAATTTACATTCAATTAATCAATACAAAAATCCAAACTAAAAGTAAAATCTGGAATTGAAAGCTGGTGTCAGTAATGGTGCCATGAAACTATCATTAACTGTAGTAATAACCCATCTAATGTCCTTTAGGGAAGGAAATCTGCCGTCCTTACAAGGGTCTGGCATGCATGTCACTCCAGACCCACAGAAACGTGGTTGACTCTTATCTTCCCTGTGGAACGGCCTAGTAAACCCTTGGTTGTTAAGGGAAATTATGCTTGGGCAACAAATGCTGGCCCTGCCAGTGATGCCCAAATCCCATGAAAGAATAATCTCGGCTTTAAATACCCAACTTTAAACTCATTCAAACATGCCCACCTCAATTAAGTATGTAATTAAATTGTTAGATGAGGTAAAAGGGAATGTTGATGATGAGAATGCAATGGAGGTTGCTGCTGTGGATTTCAAGAAAGTGTTTAGCAAAGACTTAGGCAGTCTCTCGGGAAAGAGTATAACTTTCTTCCACTCCAGCTGGGACAGGTTGTGTTTGGTGAGGTGAGTGAATGAGATGCTCGAATTTCCAAATGTTCCTTCCGCTGTTTGCACCTGGTCACTGTCTGAGTATGTCAACGTTTTTCGAACTGGCTGGCACCTTCACGGATGCTTCCTCTCCATTTTGGGCAGGCTGGGGCAAGATATTTCCACGTAACAGTGCAGAGTTAATATTTTGTCACGGAGGCTTTAAAGTCATTGTTGCATTTCCTCTGCTCTCCTGATAGCCTCTTGCTGTGCCAAAGCGCAGAGTAGAAAGCTTGTTTTGGGAGTCCTGTGTCAGGCCTGTTATATTTGTGGCCCGCCCAACATAACTGAGTGACTATGAACAGTGTCTGGACACTGGGGACGTTGGCCTGAGAGAGGGCACTGATATTCGAGCGGCTGTCCTGCCACTGAATTTGCAGGAGCTTGTGCCAGCACACTGGTGATATCTCTCCCAAGCTGACTCCTGACAACGCAGGAATCTGCAAAGGTCATCACATGCTCCAAGCTGCGCAAATGCACAACAAACGTCTTGCAAGGGCCAGGACCAAGTGGTGCAAATGATGTCATTTCGGATCCACTGATGAAGGGTCACTTACCTGAGACGTTAACTGTGCTGCTTGCTCCAGAGATACTGCCAGACCGACTGAGCACTTCCAGAATTTATTGGTTTATATCATATTTCAAGTATCTGCAGTATTTTTCTATTATTTAATTTATTATCATCAGATATCGGCACCTGGGCTATTCGCGCATGCGTAGTAACGTGTCATTGGTTCTCCAGTCCCCCAATTCGGCTGGAGGGAGCGGCTGAATTGGAGACTTTGAGGCTGGACTTCGATCTTCGTCACTCGTTCCATCCCCACTAGCCGCTCTCCTCCCTCCCTGGCAAGTCCCTTCTGGCCTCAACACTTCCTCCTCTCGGCCGTTCGCTCCTAATTCGCCCCATATCACTTCACGGCCTGCTTTTCTTCTTCGGGCGGCGTGTGGTGAACCAGCAAACCTGAGGCCTAGTGGCCGAGAAGAAAGAAGCTGTGTGGCCTACAGCTAGTGGCAGTAACGGGGTTCATGGGAAGCGGGGTGGCGAGAAGCGAGGAGCAATCGGGCAGGGGAGTGAAGGGGAGCAGCAAGGTCAGGAGCGAACGGTTGGGGGCGTGGGGGATGGAAGAGGCTTGTATGCAGGAGGGGAGAAAGCGAGTTGCAGAGGAGGAGAGCGGCTAACTATTCGCTGCAATTGGGTGAAATCAAATCCTGGTCAGTCATAAAATCGAATCACAATAACGAATTGGCAGCAGAGTTTATACTCTGTCCGATTTTCTTCTCCATCGATCGGGGTGCCAATTCACTATCTCCCAAAAGTATCAGAACATGTAAATTCAATCATGATTTTTTTTGCTTAATAGGGTTACTGGAATATTATATGTATCTGAGGTTTATACTTAGTATCCTATAACTACATAGTAACATATTACTGGGCTTCCATCCAACTTAATGTAAGGTTAGTTTGTTAGAACTATCTAGCTATAAGCATTTTCTGTGATAAATTGAGCAGCACCATCTTTAATCCGGGAAACTGCCTGAACGTCTCAGATGCAGACGTTCCAGCTGAAGAGACTGAATTTGCCCATGTGCAAGTACTGCGCCACCTAATCTTTACGTTTTCAGCAAATGCAGCCGACCTCTCCAGGGTTTTGAGATTTCTGCTGCACACCATGGATCCGAGGGAATCCGTGTCACAGCAGCCCTCGTTTAACAGGGTGTCCACGGCTGTTTGAGGGTAAACCAACATCTGACATGTGGGAGTCTTTCAAATGTCAGTTGATTAGAATTCAGGACCAGCATGTTCCAGTGAGGAAGAAGGATAAGTTTGGCAAGTTTCGGGAACCTTGGATAACGCGGGATATTGTGAGCCTGGTCAAAAAGAAAAAGGAAGCATTCATAAGGGCTGGAAGGCTAGAAACAGAAGAATCCCTTGAGGAATATAAAGACAGTAGGAAGGAGCTTAAGCAAAGAGTGAGATGGGCTAATAGGGGTCATGAAAATTCATTGGCAAACAGGATTAAGGAAAATCCCAAGGATTTTTATTCGTATATAAAGAGCAAGAGGGTAACTAGGAAAAGGGTTGGCACACTCAAGGACAGAGAATGGAATCTAAGTGAGGAGCCAGAGGTAATGGGTGAAGTACTAAATGAGTACTTTGCATCAGTATTCACCAAAGAGAAGGACTTGGTGGATGATGAGCGTGGGGAGGGGAGTGTAGATAGTCTCAGTCATCTCATTATCGAAAAGGAGGAGGTGTTGGGTGTATTGAAAAGCATTAAGGTTGATAACTCCCCAGAGCCTGATGGGATTTACCCCAGAATACTGAGGGAGGCAAGGGAAGAAATTGCTAGGGCCTTGACAGAAATCTTTGCATCCTCATTGGCCACAGGTGAGGTCCCAGAGGACTGGAGAATAGCCAATGTTATTCCTTTGTTTAAGAAGGGTAGCAAGGATAATCCAGGAAATTATAGGCCGGTGACCCTTACGTCAGTGGTCGGGAAATTATTAGAGAGGTTTCTTCGGGACAGGATTTACTCCCATTTGGAAACAAACGAACTTATTAGCGAGAGACAGCATGGTTTTGTGAAGGGGAGGTCGTATCTCACGAATTTGATTGAGTTTTATGAGGAAGTGACGAAGATGGTTGATGAAGAAAGGGCAGTAGATGTTACCTATATGGACTTCAGTAAAGCCTTTGACAAGGTCCCTCGTGGCAGACTGATACAAAACGTGAAGTCACACGGGATCAGAGGTGAGCTGGCAAGATGGATACAGAACTGGCTCGGTCATAGAAGACAGAGGGTCGCAGTGGAAGGGTGCTTTTCTGAATGGAGGGATGTGACTAGTGGGGTCAGGAATCCGTGCTGGGACCTTTGCTCTTTGTAGTATGTAGAAATGATTTGGAGGAAAATGTAGCTGGTCTGATTAGTAAGATTGCGGACGCCACAAAGGTTGGTGGAGTTGTAGACGGTGATGAGGATTCTCAGAGGATACAGCAGGATATAGATCGGTTGGAGACTTGGGCGGAGCATTGGCAGATGAAGCATAATCCGGACAAATGTGAGGTAATGCATTTTGGACGGTCTAATTCAGGTGGGAAGTATACAGTAAATGGCAGTATCCTTAGGAGTATTGACAAGCAGAGAGATCTGGGCGTACAGGTCCACAGGTGTGGCAACGCAGGTGGATAAGGTAGTCAAGAAGGCACATGGCATGCTTGCCTTCATCGGTCGGGGCATGGAGTATAAAAATTGGCAAGTCATGCTGCAGCTGTACATAACTTTTTTTAGGCTACACTTAGAATATTGCGTGCAATTCTGGTCGCCACACTACCAGAAGGACGTGGAGGCTTTGCAGAGGGTACAAAAGAGGTTTACCAGGATGTAGCCTGGTCTGGAGGGCATTAGCTATGAGCAGAGGTTGGATAAACTCGGATTGTTTTCAGTGGAACGACGGGGGTGGAGGGGCGACATGATAGAGGTTTACAAAGTTATGAGCGGCATGGACAGAGTGGATAGTCAGAAGCTTTTTCCCAGGGTGGAAGAGTCAGTTATTAGGGGACATAGGCTTAACGTGAGAGGGGCAAAGTTTAGAGGGGATGTGCGAGGCAAGTTCTTTACACAGAGGGTGGTGAGTGCCTGGAACTTGCTGCCAGGGGAGGTGGTGGAGGCAGCTACGATAGCGACGTTTAAGAGGCATCTTGACAAATACATGAATAGGATGGGAATCGAGAGATATGGTCCCCGGAAGTTCAGAAAGTTTTAGTTTAGGCAAACATCAATATCGGCGCAGGCTTGGGAGTCCGAATGGCCTGTTGCTGTGCTGTATTATTCATTGTTCTTTGTTGTTCTCTGAAAAGGCTGGTTGACAACGTTGAGATTCACATTATCGGAGGATCAGTATCCAATTGTATTAGTCGGGTTAGAGGAGGTCGTGCGCGTTTTGAAATGCATTGTAAAGAAAAATAAACTCGAGGCTTCGGGGTCCTCCATCAAATGTAGATCAGTAAAGAGAGCAATGATTGGTGAGGCAACCTGTTGGCTGGGCTGGGAAATTGGCTTGGAGCAAGGCAACAGATTAGTGTCAAAGGCTATGTGCTGAAATTGTCAGGATATTATTATTGTTGTCTCCCAGTGATCTGAAACTTAGTATGGCATAGGAAAAAGGCAACAATGTTTTGGATCAATAAGTGAAAGGGAGGTGGAGCATGGGAGGTCAGTCTGGTGTCCATTCGCACAGTCGAGTCTGAATGTGACAAAGACATAGACGAGTGTTTCAATATCTGTTGGGCTGAGACAAAAGTGGAGCCGCAGGTGCTGCTGAGTTGGAAGGAAGTGATCTCTTTAACGGAGGGACACATGTGTATGGAGCATAATTTGGGGACAATTCGTGCACTGAGTGGAACTCGGAGCCAGAAGCCATCATGTATATTGAAATTTGTGACTGGGATGGACAGTTTGTGACTGGGATGAAAGGTGATGGATTTAGTCCTGTCGATGTTTGATAGAAGAAAATTGTGATCATCCAAAACAGTATGTTGCATAAATAGTCTGATAACACAGAGACAGTAGGGGCAGCTTTGAGCGAGAGAGATGGATGTCATCAGTGCAGAAGTAATATCATGGCCCACACCTGCCGGTGAATGCTCACTGGAAATTTATCATTGAGGATGAATTGAAACATCAAAGGTAATGCTGATGTGGGATGAGGGGAGGTTCCATGACTGGAGATTTTGTATCTGATCAGATAGATAACTGTGAAAATAAGGAAAGAAGTCCCACAGAGAGGCGAGTTTCAGAGGAATGAGGAGGTGGCAGATTGTCCGAGAGGAGGTAGAGTTGACCAATATATGTTTTATCAGTGGCTGATGGGCTCAGACAGGGCTCGAGACCGTCATTTTAGGGAGGCAGATGTAGGCATCCTTTATTTTTGAAGAGATCTGAGATCGGAAGCTCAGATCGGAAGGACGAATAGGGTAAATGTTACAAAACATCATTTGCTGCCTGATACAACAACTACGAAGAGGATGAGGTCGGTGGAGTTTGTGGGAGGGCAAAAGATGATTGATTTGGTGTTATGTACGTTGGGCGGTGCAGTGGCGCAGTGGTTAGCACCGCAGCCTCAGAACTCCAGCGACCCGGGTTCAATTCCGGATAATGCCTGTGTGGAGTTTGCAAGTTCTCCCTGTGTCTGCGTGGGTTTCCTCCGGGTGCTTCGGTTTCGTCCCACATGCCATAGACTTGCAGGTAAATTGGCCATTAGAAAATGCCCCTAGTATAGGTAGGTGGTAGGGGAATATAGGGACAGGTAGGGATGTGGTAGGAATATGGAATTAGTGTAGGATTAGTCTTAATGGGTGGTTGATGGTCAGCACAGACTCGGTGGGCTGAAGGGCCTGTTTCAGTTCTGTATCTGTAAACTAAACTAAACTAAACTGGAGAAAATTGCAGCTCACACAAAACTGACAGTTGTTGTCTGATCACACAAAGGGAGTGGAGGGTCGAGAATGATGGTGGAGAGCTGGAGCTGTGTGTTGTCAGCACACATGCAAAAGATGACCCCATGTCTGTCGTTGTTTTTGCCGTCCCCATGTCTGTCGTTGTTGTTGCCGTTGGAAAGAGTGCAGAAGTGGAAGAGGAGGATGCAAAAACCGTAAGTTCAGGGGCTGGTGATTGAACAGTTTTGGTAGTGGGAGGAATAGCCATTGCTGGAGATTCTCTGGCTAAGATCAGATCAGTGAGTTAAGAACCAAGCAAGGGCAGTCCTTCCATAAGCGGCCAACGTCGGAGGTATGGAGCGATCACGGGTGAGTTTTGATGCAGTTTTACAGGAGTAGAGATGATGATGGCTTAGGTCATGACGGGATCTTAATTGGGAATAATAATTTCAAATGTAAGTTGTTGGGCGGATTGAGATCTAATCAGGGTCAGTGAATGCGACAGTGTTGGGCGAGCTGGACTTGTTGAGGGATGGAGTTGTACAGCACAGTGTTGGAAGGAAGGAAGTTTTAGATCCTGTTGCCAGTCAGGAGTGAACCAGAGGGATATTGTCCGGCAGTGGCACAGTTCTATTTTTACAGAAGCCACAGTAGAACAAACCGCTAAATATGTGCAATACAAATAACAGAGAGAGGAGTATCATTCTCCCAATGACACCTGCACTAAGTTATCAGCTGCAATCTCACACATGGATTAAACTGTTTTCTTGTAAAGTTTCTCATTTTAAATGCTTATGTCCTTGGATTCAGTGTGTACTGAGGAGAAATCGGTGACATTTATAAATGAATCGTTACGAATGAATATTATCATTGCAATTATTGTAAACCAGTAAACTCTGCTGTGCATTATTGTGGAATCAATCTTGTATGATTACCGTTTTCAGTCTTATCCCCGGAAGACGTCTGATGAAGATAATGTGCTGGATTTTGAGATGTTTGTTTGTATGCACCATTTTATTTACAATGCTGTCAAGTGTGCTGATGCAATATGTTTGTTCAATTGACTGCCACTAATAGCAATGATCAGGGGTATAGCCCATGTCATTGGAGACTTATCCCCTGTATAAATCACTGTCTGTTCGAAAGGACCAGTTCATAGTGACTGCCAGAGCTCTGATTCTCAGACCAACACAGGTCAATGCTTCGCAAATAAACTAAATATCCAGTAATGCATAAGATAAGACATATTTACTATCCCATTCTTTCAGCCTTTGGAGTTTCCGGTAAGCCACTTTTTCTCCAGTTGTTAATGGCGTAAATTAGCATTATTTGATTGCTGTATCTGAAAGTGCTTTACTCGCTGTATGTTTGACACAGCCGTCTTTTCACTTTGATCATTTGAATGACGGATTGTCATAATTCTCTGTTCATTTGGTCCTGTAGCAGCTGCATAATAACTTTGATCACTGTTAGTCAATTCCTTGCATTATTACTGGTTTATTCTCTTTACTGGATGTGTTGTTGGATGATGGAATATCCTCAGATTTTAGATGTTCGGGCTTGTATGAGTTTCTTTATGTCTGTCATGATTTTGTTAATCAAACCCGAGAGTTTTATTTGGTTAATGTCAAAACTAATTGTACTGGAATCAGATGCAAGGATTATGTATGCAAGAATATAAGCAATAGGAGAAGGCGTAGGCCATTCGGCCCCTCGAGTTTCTTCGCCTTTCTATAGGATCATTCCTGATCTGATCTTGGCCTCAAATTCTCTTTCCTGTTTCTTCGTCATCACCACAGAATCCACGAGAGTTCAAATTCTCTCCATCATAGCCTGAAGGGAATCAATGGCTCAGCCTCCACCGCTCTCTGGGCTCGAGAATTCCAACGATTCATCACCCTTTTAGAAAACAAATTCCTCCTCATCTCCTTCTGAAATGCTCGACTTATTTCGCCTAGTTCTGGATTCCCCCTCGAGGGAAATGTTCCTCTTACCATCCCCCAGTCAAGTTCCCTCACACTTTAGCATGTTTCAATACTTCTCTCATACTTCTAAACTCAAAAGAGCATCGGCCTAACCTGTTCAACCTTTCCCAACAAGAGAGCCCCTTAACCCCAGGAGTCGAATCGTGATCCTTCTCTGAACTGCCCTCAATGCATGCGGACTCTCCTTAAGGAGACCAAAACTAGACACAGTAATATAGATGTAGTCCAAACAATGTTTAAGAACAATTACCAGACTATCAGGAGTTGTTAAAAGTTTCACTTTGTGGAACAAACCTGTCTTGGAATATTACTTCATAAACATAATTTTGGTGATTTATAATAAGACAGTTCGCAGTCTCAGTGTTACAAGGAGGCAGTAGTTTCTGCCTTCCCCAACATCATGTCTCACTTGGATTTCAGTATTTCTATTGGTCATCACTGTTGTTGTATTATTTCTTTGTGTGAACCGAATGCTGCTGCAAAGTTCTGGCAGGTGAACAGAGTTTGCTGCTGACACTTTATCATCTCCTTCTCTGATTCACTGCGGATGAATTTATGTACTTCACCTGACTTCAATTTAATAGTAAAAATGTTCATTTTCTGTTGTGCATTGTATTTGTTGGGATCCAGAGCCCCTCTCGTTATTTGCAGATTATGAAACGCAGCGTTGTTGCGTTTCTTTGTTGACCCAGCCCACAGACTAACTCTGAACTTCAAAGTTACAACAGAAAGCATTTCAATTACTATGAAATAAAAACAGAAGTGCTGGGAAATACTCAACAGGTCAGGCAGCATCTGCAGACAGAGAAGCAGAATTAACGTTTCAGGTCTGTGACCCTTCATGAGAACTGGCAAGCCTTGGAAAGGAATTAGGTTTTATAGCAAGAGAAGGAGCAGGGGTGGCTTGGTGCAGAAGCGATAAAAAGGGAATGTGTGTGATACGGCAGAGGTCAGGAGAGATAAAATAAGAAGTCGTCCTGAGGCAACAGTGAAGAGGGTGTTAATTCTTCCATTGAAAGACAAAGCATTCGTCCAGAGACAGTGTTGATAGCAAAGTTATGAGCAACTCTGTCCGCACGACGAACAGGCACATGGTTAAAAAATACAATACAATAAAAAAATATTTAAAAAATATAAAGGCAACAAAGGCCAGACATGCTCTAAAATTATTTAACTCAGTGTTCAGCCCGCAAAGCTGTAGAGTGCCTAACTAAAAGATCAGTTGCTGCTCCTCGAGCTTGCATTGATGTTAACTGGAACACTGCAGCAGGCCAAGGACCTAAATGTGGGTATGAGAGCCGGTGTGGGGTGCTGAAATGGCAAGCATCATGTTTTTGGAATGAGCGGAAGTGCTCCATAAAGCAATCAACCAATCGGTCACCCAATATAGAGACAGCACCACAGCGTAGGGCAGGCGATGGTAGAGTGCTATTGTCGATAAACTAGTAACCCACGCACCCAGGAGCTGCTGCTTTGGGGACGTAGGTTCAAATCTCCCCTCAGGAGGAAGTGGAATTTGATTTCACAGAGTAAATTTGGAATGGAAAGCTGATTTAATAATGGCCATGAAACCATCATCGATTGCTATAAATGCCCATTTGGTTCATTTGTTGCCTTCAGGGATTGAAATCTGCTGACATGTGACTCCAGACCCACGGCAGTATAGTTGACTCTGAAATAGCCTGGCAAGTCACTAAGTAGTATAAAACCGCTAAGAAGTTAACAAGAATAATACTGGATGGAGGCAATGACCATCTCCAACAAGAGAGAATCTAGCAATCTACGCTTGACGTTCAATGGCATTACCAGTGCTGAATCCCCCATGATCAACATCCTGGTGGTTACCATTGACCAGGAACTGAACTGGAGTAGTCATAATGTGATATGTTTCAATACATCTTACCTTTAAAGTATCCTAGCTCAACCAGTCCATACAAAGCTGCCCCTTTACCCTGGAAATCTGCCCAATAAACCTTCTCCTAACTGCCTTCAATGCGTGTATATTGCTCCTGAAGTAAGAGGACTACAATTGGAAACAGTACTCAAGGTGTCTCGCCACCAACGTTCCAAGAACATTTTCACCCTGTGGAACTAGCCTGTTCGGTAGTCGTACTTTATAAATCTAATTTTAGTGACTCAGAATGACACAGCTCACAGTCTGGCAGGCACGGATGATGGGGAAGGAGGGTGGGTAATGAATGTAGGAAGGCGGGCTTTTCGAAGGGGTGGGCTGTTCTCTGATGGGGCACTTTGTGTGCCACAGATTGCCCACGGAGGAAGACAGCCGCGCCTATAGGGAGGACACTCATTTTACTGATCTTAATTCCACCAGCGGCAGGAATAGGCCCTTGAGCAGGTAATAATAGGCCTCTTAGGGCCCTCAATCGGCCTCTGGCCGTGGAAGCATTTTTCCACTCCCAATTTGTAGCAGTGCAATTGAAAGATGACGGTCCCTTCCTCCCCTTCCAGACATCGCACATCTATGGGACACACACTTCCTATTCTATCTCTAAGAGTGGGATGGCATTACATCCAGGCCTAGTAGTCATCACACTTCCGCATTGGGAAAAGGAATGCCTTACTGCAGTAAGGGCTTCGTTGAAACGGTTAGAAAATACAATACGATCTTGATACTGTGAACATTTTTTTTTACAAGTAAATTATTGTGTACTGCAGAGGTGACATGCAATCATAAAACACATACTATATTTTACTAATACTATATACTATTTAGCTGACAGCAGCTGCTCGCCTCATCAAAGTTCAACTGCACTCTGGTGGGGGCTTCAAATTTGGCCTAGATGGAAAACTCTTTCGCCTCAGTCACCTCTGTGCCAAACTTAAACTTAGACATACATGGTCTACAGTTTGTGGATGACTGCAGTGTCATTGCCCATACTGCTCCAGATTTCAAAGTCACTCTCGATCTCTTCAATTCTACACGGAAGGGACTTGAATGTCCTGTAATGTTGCCAAAAAAACTGTTATATCAATCTATTTGTGGTTATCCAAATATTCCATATCCGATATATGTTGAAAGAGAGACCCTGGAATGCGTTGAAAACTTCCCATAGCTTGGCAGACACCTCTCTCAAAAGGCAGCCATTGATGGGGAGATCCAACACTAGATCAGCTATGCCAGCTCAGCCATCTGCAAACTACAGCAGAGAGTGTTTGCCGGTAGAGACTTCTGCAGGTTAGAAAAAGTGCTATTGTACAAACAGTTGTCATCACCGTACTCCTGTTCTGCAGTGAGACCTGAACTGTGTATCAGCGACACAGAAAAGCGCCCGAGAAATTTCATCAGCTATGACTCTTTTCTGCATCCTCCAGATTAACGGGAAGAACCATCGAAAACACGCTAGTTTCATTTTTTAAACCAGCTCCACAAGCATTCACGCAAATTTCCTTGAGAAAAACAAGATACTCCATTTGGATGCTCGAAAATCGTATCCCCCGCCAGGTCCTGTTTTCCCAATTCTCAAATGTCCTCCAGGGAGGACAAAGGAAATGCTTCAAAGAAACTCAGAAGCTCTCTCTGAAGCGTGGCAGCTTTGATATTGATGACTGGGAGGAATTTGCTACCAACCGTTCAAAATGGTGACAACTTGTCAATCATGCTTTGAATCCAATCGCCTTAATGATGAGGCAGAGTGGCGACAGAGCAGGAAAGAAAAGGAATCAAATCCCACACTCGGGATCCCACTACCTCGTGTGAAGTCCTGTCCCACGTGCCCAAAAATCTGTGGGTCGAGAATTGGTCTATTCAGTCACATGATGACCCATGGCAGCCAATTGTGAACCTGTGTAGACGTCGTCCTCGAATCAAGGGACAGCCGACAATTTTACTAAATTTACCAATAACAAATGTAAGATTAATAGAATTCAGACAAGTCAAAATTCTCACAATTCAGACCTTTCCTTCAGACTTGCCTCTCTTCGAACTCTGGTCAGAGCATTAGCAATGACATTGCTTTTCTCTGCAAGATGTACAATTTCATGTGCAACTGCCTGTAACAAAATTCTTCTTGAAACAACCTGGCTTTCTCTGTTCTGCTTTTTCTGCAGAGAAGCGAGTGGTTTGTGATCGGTGTAAAGCAATATTTACCAGTGACTAGTGGTCATATCTGCATTAAGAGTGTTGTAAAGCCCGTACAAGATGACAACACTGGTTCAAATCTCAAAACCGGAGCTGGTGCAAATTTATTTCAATTCAATTAATTAATAAAATTACTAAACTAATAAAAGACAATTTGTAATTGAAGGCTATTTTCAGTAATGGTGCCATGAAAACTGACATAGGGTGTCGCAAACACCCGCCTAGTTGACCTTCAGGGAAGGAAATATGCATGTCTGCTTTACATGTGACTCCAGACCCACATCCATATTGTTAACTCGTAACTGGCTTCTGAAATGGCCCAGCAAGCCATTCAGCTGTCAAGGGCAATTAGGGATGGGCAGTAAATGTTGGTTGTGCCAGGGTCACCCACTTCCCATTACGGCAACATCAGTTATTATGCATTGGGAAAAGTCTACTTTGTTATAGTCACGTCAGTGATAATCTGAAGGAGATGAATACACTTCCAAAGATTTTCCTTTAAAAAGGGTCTCCAGGAGCTTGTCTAAGATGATTTCGGCCACTCCATATTGTGGCAATAGCTCAAATTGCACAATGTAAACTTCTACTCCCTCTTCACTAATTTTACATTTTCAGGTTCGCCATACTTCGCCAAGTCAGAGCTACGAGGAATTTCCCCTTGGTCAATCTCATCTTTCATCTCCAAATCACGTCCTCCAGCGTGGAGTCTTCTATTCTCAATTCAAGATTTAATGCAAATTAAACATGAACAACAATTAAATCACATTCTATGTTTGTATATCTAAAAGATTACAGGTCAATTAGTTTATATTATAATAATATCCCGTACTAATCCTCTGAAGAGGATTATCAACACGATGGTGCCAAACAGTTCCACAGTGTAAGAAAATCACGAATTTTCTCCAATAGTTTTCCACGTCCTCACCTCCAAGATGCAGATATGGAAGCAGTGATTGAGTGTTTCAGTGCCAGATGGACTAAGACAGTGCGAATGGCTAGCGATGTTAGGGAGGTGCAAATGGGTATAGTTTATGATCGAAGGCTTATGAGATCTGAGGTTCAGATCAGGGACCAACAGAATAAACGTTAAAAAACATCGTACTGAGCCTGGCACAATAGCTAGGATGGGGAATGGTGTCAGTGAAATGAGTATGGACTCTGTGGTAGAGAGAAATATGATTGCTCTGGTATTTCATATATTTATTTGGAGAAAACTGAAGCTCCAGCTAAACAGACATTTGTAGTATGGTCACACAGAGGCAGTGGAAGGTCGAGAGAGTTGGCGGAGAGCTGGACCATGGTGTTTCCCGCACACATATGGAAGCTGACCTCATGTCTGTCGGTGCTGTTGGCATTGGATAACATGTCGATGTGGAGAAGGAGGAGGCAAAATAGGAAGGTCAGGCACAGGCTGGTGGGTGGAGGGAATTCATTGCGGGGGAAGTTGTGGCTTTTATTGTATCGGTAAGACATGAACCAAGAAATGGCAGTCCCACCAAAATTGCCCAATGTAAGAGATATGGAGAGATCACGGGCGAGGTCTGATGCCGGTTTGGAAGAGAGGGTGGAGATAGTGAATTTCGAGACCGCGACCAGGTTTTAAGGTGAGGACCAGAATTTTAAATGTAAGCTGTTGAGCAATTTGAGATGTAATGTAGGTCAGTGAAAATCATTGCGTTGTGTGAGCTGCTGGACCTTTTGGGGGATGGAGATGTATGGTAGAGTTTTGGATAGAAGGAAGGTGGATGTTGGGGCCCCAGTGAGGAGTGAACTGGAGGAATAGTCTCAGGAGATGGCCCACTTCTAATTTTACTCGTCTTTAGCTACTGTTTTATTTACAATTATTTTATTTGCATAAAATAGCAGCGAGAGGGTTGTCAATGGAGCACACTCAGAGTCTGCCCCTACTATCACCCATAGTAAGTTCTCAGCTGCAACCCTGAGCATGTATCTAACTGCCGTCGTGTCAAAGTTCACATTGAACTGCTTGTGTCCCTGGATTCAGTATATACTCTGGAAAACTCTGTAGCATTTATTCATGAATCATTAGGAGTGAACATTGTCATTACAATTGCATGAAGCCTGCATGTGAAGCCGCTCATTATTGTGGGATCTGTCTTGTATGCTTACATGTATCGGCCTTATCCCCAAGAGAGGTCTGATTAAGATATTTTGCTGGACTTTAAGATATTCATGTTCTATGTACCATTTTATTAACATCGCAGACAAAGCTGCCGATGTAATGTGTTTGTTCCAGTGTCTGTCACTAATAGCAATGATCAGGGGAATAACCATGTCAGTCGAGACTTATCCCCTATATAAAACAGGGACTGTGAATATGTATCAGCTCAGAATGACGACCAGAGCTCCGTATTTCAGAACAACATCAGTTGGTGCTTCTCGCAGAAATGGGATATCCAGTAATATACCAGATTGTAGATATTTACTATCCAGTTCTTGCAACCATTGGAGTTCTCGGTAAGCTGCTATCTCCAGCTGTTATTGTAGCAAATCAATGTTAAATCGACTGTTGTATTTGATAATGTCTTACTTGCTGAATGTTTTACGCAATTGTCTGCTCTGTTGAATGATGGGCTGTCCGATGGCTCTGAACATTTGGTGTTGTAGCAGAAGCATATTGACTTTGATGATCTATGTTCAACAAATCCTTGCATTAGTATTGGACTATTCACTGTGATAAATGTTTTGCCCGTTGATAGAATTCCTCATATTCTAAATGCTCGGGCTTGTATGACATCCTTTAAGTGTAATGATTTATGTTGTTCCATCCCTGAGAATGGGCTCAGATTAATATCTCAAATTAATGTATTGGAATCAGGTGCCCGGGATAAGTGTGTAAGAATATAAGCATTAGGAACCAGCGTAGGCCATTTGGCCCCTCGATCCTGCTCCACAATACATTAAGATCATTTGTCATTTGATCTCTGCCTGAGAACTATTTTCTCCCTTATTCTCCACAATTCTTGAATAGCCTGTAGTTCAAAAATCTCTCGACCTTCTCCTTGAATATAATCAATGACTCAGCCTCTGCAGCTCTCTGGGGTCCAGAATTCCAAAGATTCATGACTCTCACAGAAAATGAATTCCTCCTCAGCTCCACCTGAAATGTGCACCTTTTGCGCCCACCCCACCTCCCAAGTTCTTGATTACCCCTCAAGGGGCAACATCGTCTCACCATTCTTCCTCAGAATTTCGTATTTCAATATGTCTCCCATACTTCTAAACTCTGAAGTATATAGGCTGAAACGCTTCAACCTTTCCTCGCAAGACAGCCCCTTTTAACACACATCAGAGTCATCGGAGTGAGGCTGCTCTGAACTTCCTTCAATTTATGTGTATTCGTCCTTAAATAAGGGGAACAAAACTGTACACAGTAGTCTAGGTGTGTTCCCATCAAGGTTGTACGAGCAGTTATCAGACCATCAGGAGTTGTGGAACTAACCTGGCCTGAGATATTATTTCACGATTCTAATTTCGGTAATTTACAATGAGGCGGCTTCGTGTCCTCTTTCCCCAACATCGACGGCTGGATTGTAAAGGTTCACCAACGCTGGTACCGGTGGCGGGGGTGGAGGGAGGGGAGGGGAGGGGGGATGGGGACATGAAAGACACAGCGGGGTTAGGCCCGTAACCGACCCAGCTGCTGGTCCCGTCCTGAACTCAGCGGCGGATGAGACCTCGTGGCAGCCTCCCCGCTGCTTGGCGACAGGAACTGCATTGGAATATGCAAATGGATACTTCCCTTTTATTAATATGCAGGCCACAGTGATTCTGCCAGCAGGTTTGGATTTTCATCCCGCGGCGGGAATGCCGTACCTTCGAATCAGGAGGCGCCACAGCTGTGGGGAGGGGTGGAGGTGATTTTCCTAGTGTGGGAAGGGGAAGCGGGATTTCAATGCTACGGATTTGTCGAAGGGGTAATGGGAAGGGGGAAAGGACAAAGATGCCGAAATGTAAGGGGGTGGGGGCGGTGGGAAGTTAGCAAATTAACGGTAGGTATTCCGGGGGCGGGTTGGGGGTGGGGCGGGGGCGGGTTGTAAAGGGCAGGAATAATGTGTAATGCCATTGGGGGTGGTGGGAGAGGGCATTTATTTTTTTTAACTAAATTTTATAAACGTTGAAATAAGTGTGTCTCTAAAAATTTGAACAATCATTTAGGGCTATAATCCCATTAAAAAAGACGTCGGCAACTGAGCATTGGTGCTGAAAGCCCTTGCCAGGGACGGAGGGATGGCTCGCCTCTCCCTCCACGTTATCATTAGTTCGGGAACAGCCGCCTGGGCCATGTTAATAAGCCACGAATTTAGAATCACAGGTGCTCTGCGACTTAGTGACGTGTGTGAGGGTCACAACATTTTCCACTCGTCACCTATTTTGGCCCCATGAGTGGGATTCACTGGAATTTCAATATTTTATTGGTTATCACTTTGATAAAGTATTTCCTTATGGGGATCTGACGCTGCTTCAGAGGTCTCGCAACTGAACTGAATTTGCTGATCACCCTTCAACATCCCCTTCTCCGATTCACTGCAGTTCAATTTATTTACTATCAGAGGGATTCGTTGTAAATGTATTGATGTTATGTTGTATCAGTTTGGACTGGATTTCTTGGAATCACAAGCCATTCTAGTTAATTGCAGATTATAAATCGCAGTGTTGATGGTGTAGTTTTGTTGATTGAGCAAATCCACAATCTAACTCTGGACTTTAAAATTACAAGAGATGAAATTTCAAATAGCGTGGGTTCTGGTCTGGAAGAGGTACTCAATTTTATGTGTTCTATGTATTGCAGATAGATTGAACAATGCCAGCTGTGGGAATGAGTGTCCACCCTACCTGTGTATATGAATGTCCTGGGTTATTTGTGGGATGTGCTCACGATGAGATCAAACAAGTTACGGAACCTGTACATACAGTTCTATATTCACAACACTTAAACCAATAATACCTTCGATCTCTACATTATGTGCATACTACAACTAAACAATAATACATGGAAGAAACAGATACTGGAATCTTTTTATGTGATGTGCAGTTAAGGACCGAATTCTCTACCGTTACATGAGCTTCTTGTGTACTTTGGTGTTTAAAGTAAATATTTGAATTGAAGTACGAAAGCAATCCAATACAGGATGTGATTATTAGTGCCTCCCAGTGATCTGGACTGAGGGCACAGCTTTTCACTGTATTTCCACATAATTTGAATTAAGGAGCCGAGGTCCATCCATCTAGGTTTGCTGACGACTGTCAGTTAAGTGACTCAGTAAATAGTGTAGATGGAAAGAAAATTGTACAAATGAGTTGTCGATAGCTTAACTGATTTGATAAACTGTGGGATATGGAGTTCAATGTGGGGAGGTTTGAGGTCATTCACTGTGCACCAAAGAATGATAAATCAGAATAGTGTTACGATCTGGTGAGAAAGGGGTCTAACTTTCCATCTCAGCCTTCACCTGATCTTAACGGAACAGGGTTTAATTATAAACACACCCTGTTTAAAGCTCCCCCCCTTGTGAATCCTTGTTCACTGCTTTCCAATTATAAGGCAAGGAAACCATCCCAAAACATGTTATCTTAGGTTTAAAGAAGAAACGTTGAAATTCTAGTAAACTTAACGCATAGGGATACAAGATGCACCCACGCTAGCGTGCATACGCAAGACACACATGCAGGAGAGGCAGAAAAGAGCAGAAACAATGAAGTGGAAAAGTTTGAGGCAGTATCTGAACACGAGTTTTTGTTATGGTTCTTCGAGCTCGCTGCAGAGTCCCTGATTGTAGTTAGACCTTGCTTTTCCTTGTGGCCCAGTATTATTCTGAAACATTACGCTGTGCAGGAGACCTTTCTCTCTTGGGGTTCATGTGTCTTCAGTGGAGTTGGAGTTCCATGAGAAAGGGAGGGAGAGCAGGCCAGAAGAGGTATTTTCAGTCCAGGGCCATTCAATCTCTGCTGACTTCAAACCTTTTGCACAATTCAGAAAACCCAGGTCGCCAAGCAGGTTAGTCATGAGACTAGTTAGTTTGGCCATGTCTGTTTGTGTATTCGGCCATCTTAGAATTCAACCTGGAATGCCTTTTCCACACCATACCTTGGTGCTCAAAGTCCATTTTCGGATAAATGGAGAAGGGAAGCAACCCTTTTGTCCCTCCAAGCACTATCTGTCAGTCTGAAAATGATTCTAAAGGCAAGCGTCTGTTTATTTACTTTAACAAGTCCTTTTTTCTTTCCAGTAACAGTTTAAAATGACAAATTTAATATGCCTCATTCTGGGCAGGTGGGGGTCTGCATGACAATTGCTTCTTAATCGTGAGAATCTCTGAGCTGGGGACAAGCTGAGACGTTTGCAGGTCAAATACATATATCATTAGGGGACCAATAAACATTAGAGAACTGAGGTTGATAGACTTTTTGAGGTAATCATATTAAGAATTAAGGATACAACGCAATGGAATAAATTAATAGGGATAAATGGATTCTGTGTTGCTTTGAAATGCAAGGAAGGAAAAAATAAACTGGAGACGTTGGGATTCTCCATGCAATGCAAGTCAGAAAATAGAGCAATGTTTCTTGAGAGGAACCGGGCATGGGATAGGATAAAGGCAGCAGATTGCTAGATCCATAAGTGAATGGATAGTGGTGCGGGGGGTGGGGGGCCGGGTGGGGTGGCTGTGTGCCACGTGACAATTGGTGCATTCCAGTCTGGATGAGACAAAGGCATGGAAGTACGTTTCAATATCTGATGAACTAAGGCAAGAGTGGAACCAAGAGTAGTGATGCTGTGATGTGGAAGCAGGAGATAACTGTTTCGGCATGACACATGGTGCTATGAACGTGACACAGTTTTGTTAAAAAACATATATTTAAAATATATATATATAGTTAAGCTAAACAATGTGTCAGATTTTTTTAATCAGGAGGACTTAGGGAGCCGGATTAGCAACAGTGTTGCTGTTTGTTACATGGCTTGGGTTAAAGACAAGCTGAAGCTCTGACAATAGGGGCCGAAAAGTGACAAGCACTCCTTTGAATGGACAAGCCCAGTGGGAACAGAGAAAATCTGGGAGGGCAGAAAACTGTTAAAAGTTTTGGTTGTGAGTCACTGTGTTTGTGTGTTTGTGATACCTTCTGGAAGGAGCCGAAAGTCATGTTTGCTGCAGCAGAAGGAACGTATTCCATGCACGAACAGAAGGCCACTACCCAGCTCTTTTTCTCACAATTCCCAAAACGACTCTGTGAAGTTTAATAAGCCAATTCCTCTTGTTTCCTGTCTTTCAAGAAGGCCTGTTAAATTCCTTTTCAACGGCGCCTGAAGGCAGCAAATTCTAGAATATTCTAAAGACCTTGCTTGTGTGAGCTCGAGGTTTGGACTTTGTGGCCGTTCGTCGGGGCGTGTCTCATCTGCTATTTACTTTTTTCAGGGGTGGGCAAGTACATATGTAAGTGTGTGCATGTGTGTGTTTCTGGGTGTGCGTATGTGTGTCTATGTGCACATGCGTGAAGCGGTAAGGTACCAAAGGGGACTTAAAAAAATAATGTTCGATTTTTAATAATTTGACCGATCTGATATTATTTTAATTTATTACTAATTATGAATTGTTCTGTAATAAACAGTTAATTTTGCTGTTCAGCAAAGAAACATGGTTAGTACATTTTATTCTGAGGAAGATAATTGACTGGATCCGTAACTGAGAAAATGTTAAGAATATGTTGTGACCTGTGGAAAGGTGGGAGTGAATGAACAGTGCACACCTCCAGCCTCGATAGTAACAATACGTATGAAGCATAACCTGGGGTCATATAGTGTTCTGACGGTCATTCAAAGACAGCAGCCATCAGGCGGAGCAGCAGGAGAAGGTAGCGACTCTTCGGTGGGTGAGTGAAGGCATCAGGAGCTGTGTTTTAAAAGTAAGTATTTACTGTTTTACTTACTGTTTTCCTTGTCTTTGAGTTTCTTTTGGCGCCGGAGGAACCGGAAGCTGGTCGGCAGCGAGGACTCCTGGGTAGGTATTTTCCTTAAAGGTGCGGAGCTCCGTGGACTCGGCCTCATTTCCCGGCGGAGCAGCAGGAGAAGGTAGCGACTCTTCGGTGGGTGAGTGAAGGCATCAGGAGCTGTGTTTTAAAAGTAAGTACTTACTGTTTTACTTACTGTTTTCCTTGTCTTTGAGTTTCTTTTGGCGCCGGAGGAACCGGAAGCTGGTCGGCAGCGAGGACTCCTGGGTAGGTATTTTCCTTAAAGGTGCGGAGCTCCGTGGACTCGGCCTCATTTCCCGGCGGAGCAGCAGGAGAAGGTAGCGACTCTTCGGTGGGTGAGTGAAGGCATCAGGAGCTGTGTTTTAAAAGTAAGTACTTACTGTTTTACTTACTGTTTTCCTTGTCTTTGAGTTTCTTTTGGCGCCGGAGGAACCGGAAGCTGGTCGGCAGCGAGGACTCCTGGGTAGGTATTTTCCTTAAAGGTGCGGAGCTCCGTGGACTCGGCCTCATTTCCCGGCGGAGCAGCAGGAGAAGGTAGCGACTCTTCGGTGGGTGAGTGAAGGCATCAGGAGCTGTGTTTTAAAAGTAAGTACTTACTGTTTTACTTACTGTTTTCCTTGTCTTTGAGTTTCTTTTGGCGCCGGAGGAACCGGAAGCTGGTCGGCAGCGAGGACTCCTGGGTAGGTATTTTCCTTAATGGTGCGGAGCTGAGTAAACCCGAGCCACTACACATGTAGTGTCTCCCACCCATCCTCCTCCTCTAACCTAATAATAAGACCCTTTTTACCCTCCTCCTCTAACCAAAAAGGACTGAGCAGGTAAGCTATTTACTGTTTTTGTTAATATCTATAGTTGTACTTAACTAAGGGGTAATTGAATAAAAGAAATGGCAGCCAGTGTAGTGTATTGCTCCTCCTGCAGAATGTTCGAGGTGAGGGAAACCTCCGGGGACCCTGCCGACTTCACCTGCTGGAAGTGCATCCGTCTCCAGCTCCTATCAGACCGTGTTAGGGAATTGGAGCTGGAGCTGGATGAACTGAGGATCATTCGGGAAGCTGAGGGGTTGATAGATAGAAGCTACACGGAGGTCGTTACTCCACAAATCAAAGGCAGCTGGGTAACAGTTAGAGGTGGGAAGAGGTCAGTGCAGGGATCTCCTGTGGTCGTTCCCCTCAACAACAAGTATACAGTTTTAGATACTGTTGAGGGGGACGGCCTATCGGGGGCAGGCTGCAGTGACCGGGCCTCTGGCACGGGGTCCTGCACTGTGGCTCAGAAGGGAAGGAGGGAGAATGGGAGAGCACTAGTCATCGGGGACTCGATGGTGAGGAGTACGGACAGGCGGTTCTGTGGGCGCAGGCGAGACGCACGGATGGTTTGTTGCCTCCCTGGTGCCAGGGTCCGTGATGTTTGTGATCGCGTCTTCAGGATCCTTAAAGGGGAGGGGGAGCAGCCAGAGGTCGTGGTGCACATTGGCACCAACGACGTAGGAAGGAAGGGTGGCACAGATGTTAGAAGTGAGTTTAGGGAGTTAGGCTGGAAGCTGAAAGCTCGGACGGACAGAGTTGTTATCTCTGGGTTGTTGCCGGCGCCACGTGATAGTGAGGCTAGGAATAGGGAGAGAGCACAGCTGAACACGTGGCTGCAGGAATGGTGTAGGAGGGAGGGCTTCCAGTTCTTGGATAATTGGACTGCATTCTGGGGAAGATGGGACCTGTTCAAACAGGACGGGCTGCATCTGAACCAGAGGGGCACCAATATCCTGGGAGGGAGGTTTGCTAGTACTGTTCGGGAGGGTTTAAACTAGTTTGGGAGGGGGATGGGAACCGGACTTGTAATCCAGGGACCAGTGGGTCCACTCAGAAAGACAAAGAGTGTAGTGAGGTATTGGGGAAGGTAGCACTGTCACAGAGGACAGATGGGCACGGAGAAGGGTTAAAGTGCGTATACTTCAACGCAAGAAGCATCAGGAATAAGGTGAGTGAATTGAAGGCGTGGATGGGCACTTGGGACTACGATGTTGTGGCCATCACTGAAACGTGGATAGGTGAGGGGGAGGAATGGTTTTTGGAGGTACCTGGTTATAGATGTTTTCATAAGATTAGGAATGGTGGTAAAAGAGGTGGGGGGTGGCATTGTTAGTTAGAAATAGTGTAACAACTGCTGAAAGAATTTTCGAGGAGGATCTGCCGACTGAGGCACTGTGGGTTGAGGTCAGGAACAGGAAAGGAGCAGTCACCTTGATGGGAGTTTTCTATAGGCCCCCCAATAGCAGCAGGGAGGTGGAAGAGCAGATTGGGAAACAGATTTTGGAAAGGAGCAGAAGTCACAGGGTAGTAATTATGGGGGATTTCAACTTCCCAAATATTGATTGGCAACTCTTTAGATCGAATAGTTTGGATGGGATAGTGTTTGTGCAGTATGTCCAGGAAGCTTTTCTGACTCAGTATGTAGACTGCCCGACCAGAGGGGAGGCAATATTGGATTTGGTACTAGGTAATGAACCAGGGCAAGTGATAGAGCTGTTGGTGGGCGAGCACTTTGGAGATAGTGATCACAATTCTGTAGCATTCACTGTGGTAATGGAGAGGGATAGGTATGTGCAACAGGGCAAGGTTTACAATTGGGGGAAGGGTAGATATGATGCTGTCAGGCAGGAACTGAGGAGCATAAGTTGGGAGCATATGCTGGCAGGGAAGGGCACGGTCGAAATGTGGAACTTTTTCAAGGAGCAGATAGTAGGGGCCATTGATAAGCATGTCCCTGTCAGACAGGGAAGGGATGGTCATGTGAGGGAACCGTGGTTGACAAGAGAGGTTGAGAGTCTTGTTAGGAAGAAGAAGGATGCGTATATAAAGTTGAGGAAAAAGGGCACAGGCATAGCTCTGGAGGGATACAAGATGGCCAGGAAGGATCTGAAGAAAGGGATTAGGAGAGCTAAGAGAGGGCATGAAAAATGCTTGGCGGGTAGGATAAAAGAAAACCCCAAGGCCTTTTACGCGTATGTCAGAAATATGAGGATGACTAGGGGGACCGTAGGTCCGGTCAAGGACAATAGCGGGAGACTGTGTGTTGAGCCGGAAGAGATAAGTGAGGTTTTGAATGAGTACTTCTCTTCGGTATTTACGAATGAGAAGGGGTGTATTACTGAAGAGGACGGTGGGAAGCAGACTGGTAAGCTCGAGGAAGTGCTCGTTAGGAGGGAAGATGTGTTGGGGTTTTTGAATAACTTGAAGATAGACAAGTCTCCCGGGCCTGACGGGGTATATCCAAGGATGTTATGGGAAGCAAGGGATGAAATTGCAGAGCCGCTGGCAATGATCTTTTCATCTTCTCTGCTGACGGGGGTGGTACCAGGTGATTGGAGGGTGGCAAATGTTGTGCCCCTGTTCAAGAAAGGGAATAGGAACAACCCTGGGAATTACAGGCCAGTTAGTCTTACTTCGGTGGTAGGCAAGTTGATGGAAAAGGTGCTGAGGGATAGGATTTCTGAGCATCTGGAAAGACACTGCTTGATTCGGGACAGTCAGCACGGTTTTGTGAGGGGTAGGTCTTGCCTCACAAGCCTGATTGAATTCTTTGAGCAGGTGACCAAGCAAGTGGATGAGGGTAAACCAGTGGATGTGGTGTACATGGATTTTAGTAAGGCATTTGATAAGGTCCCCCATGGTAGACTTATGGAGAAAGTCAGGAGGCATGGGATAGTGGGGAATGTGGCCAGTTGGATTAAGAATTGGCTAACTGATAGAAGGCAGAGAGTGGTCTTAGATGGTAAATACTCAGCCTGGAGCCCAGTTACCAGTGGCGTGCCGCAGGGATCAGTTCTGGGTCCTCTCCTGTTTGTGATTTTTATTAACGACTTGGATGAGGAAGTCGAAGGGTGGGTCAGTAAATTTGCAGATGATACAAAGATTGGTGGAGTTGTGGATACCGAGGAGGGCTATTGTCGTCTGCAAAGGGACTTGGATAGGTTGCAGTGCTGGGCTGAAAAGTGGCAGATGGAGTTTAACCCTGAAAAGTGTGAGGTCGTCCATTTTGGAAGGACAAACATGAATGCAAAATACTGGGTTAACGGTAGGGTTCTTGGGCATGTGGAGGAGCAGAGAGACCTTGGGGTCTATGTGCATAGATCATTGAAAGTTGCAACTCAAGTGGATAGGGCTGTGAAGAAGGCATATGGGGTGTTAGCGTTCATTAGCAGAGGGATTGAATTTAAGAGCCGTGAGGTGATGATGCAGCTGTACAGGACCTTGGTAAGGCCTCATTTGGAGTACTGTGTGCAGTTCTGGTCGCCTCATTTTAGGAAGGATGTGGAAGCCTTGGAGAGGGTGCAGAGGAGATTTACCAGGATGTTGCCTGGAATGGAGAATAAGTCTTACGAGGAAAGGCTGAACATTCTAGGCCTCTTCTCATTAGAAAGGAGAAGGATGAGGGGTGACATGATAGAGGTTTATAAGATGATCAGGGGAATAGATAGGGTAGACAGTCAGAAACTTTTTCCCCGGGTGGAGCAAAGCGTTACAAGGGGTCATAAATTTAAGGTGAAGGGTGGGAGATATAAGGGGGATGTCAGGGGAAGGTTCTTTACCCAGAGAGTGGTCGAGGCATGGAATGCCTTGCCCGGGGAAGTTGTTGAGTCAGAAACTTTAGGGACTTTCAAAAGGCTTTTGGATAGGTATATGGATAAAGGAGAATGATGGGGTATAGATTAAATTGTCCTTGACAGAGGACAAAGGATCGGCACAACATTGTGGGCCGAAGGGCCTGTTCTGTGCTGTATGTTCTATGTTCTATGTTCTATGAATACCTGGGATACAGTTGCTGGATTGGAATAAAGGTGATGGATTCAGTCCTGCCAATGTTAGAGAAACGACAATTATGGCCGATCCATAGAAATTATGTTGGATAAGTAAATAAAAGCAAAATATTGCAGATGCTGGCAATCTGAGATAAAAGCAATAAGTGTTTCAAATACACAGTTGATCAGTCAACATCTGAGGAGTGAGAAAGAAGGTTAAAATTTCAGGTCCGTGACCTTTGATCAGAACATTCTGAGTTGTGCACATGCTGGATTGTGGAGGGTGATTTACCTGAGTTATCATGTTGAGTGAGCATGTGGACGCTTGAATAATCTGGAGAAGCGATTGGACAGGGTACGAGCTGTGGATAGAGAGAGAAGTTGAGTGAGAGAGAGAGAGCAAGCGAGAATGAATAGGGAAAATGAAATAGAGGGAGAGAGAGAAAGACAGAGGGAGAATGAAGGAAGAAGGAGAAAGAGGGAGAGAGGCCACAGTATGAATAATTCACGAATATGAACTGCTAAATTTTCTGTAACTATTATAGTGAAACTGTGAGTTGAAGGTATGATTAGGATTTTGCTAGATTGGGTGAGATTTACTGCTGGACTCACTCCCTGTGTGTTACTCCGGTCATATCCTCAACCTGTTTTAGTGAATATTCCTCTTAATTATTTCTGAACTGAGTAAATAACTTAATGGAAGCAGTTATTTACCGAATGAAATGGTGCTTCACTTTGCTCGCTTTACAAACCCTTCAGGACCTGCCTCCTCCCCAGTTCCCAAATGTCATTTTCTTTGTCTACCTCCAATCCACTCTCTGGCTCAGCCTCCATCGGCCTCTTCCCGACCTAAAACTGTCTAGCACTCACCACAGCGGCACTCGACATTTTCACTTTTCGGGTCAGCCCACGTTAACTCTCTTAACCAAGAAGTAAAAAACAGCTTCCCTGCTCCTCACTTACTCGGCCATTGGTCTGGAGGCTAAACTGGATTTAAACCATTGGATTCCTTCTTTGAAAAACCCTTTGCCCTTCCACCCTGACAGCGCGCCCTCACCTAGACCTTCCACTGTATCCAATGATCATTTTATTTCAACTTTATTTTTACAAATCAATTATTGATAAATGTGTTCAAAAATATTCTGACCGAAATGCTGGATGCTGCAACAAAGCTGTCAATTTAATACTAGATCATGTCAAACTTGAGGTCTGTTTTAACTTGAGGTCTGGCCATTAATATCTCTGCATCCTTTTCTATCTCTTTCAGTTAACCTGGTGGCGATTCTGATCCTGTCCCGAGGAAAGTGCGGTCTCTCCAAATGTGTCACTCACTACCTGGTGGGAATGGCAGTGTCTGATCTGCTTGTCATTATCACAGATCCTATTTTGAGGTGGATTCCAAGTCTTTATTTCACAGATTCATTCCTGTTCATTACTCCCATCTGTAGTTCAATTTATTTCCTGATTTTTGCAACCACAATGATTTCTGTCTGGTTGACAGTCGCTTTCACATTTGATCGATTTGTAACCATTTGTTGTGAGAAGCTAAAGACGAAATATTGCACTGAGAAAACAGCAGCTGTGGTTATCGGAACAGTAAGTGTGCTGTGCGCTTTAGAAAGTCTTCCCTGGTACTTTACAATCGAACCTTTATATATAATTGATAATGTTCCCTGGTACTGTATCTCCCAGGAAATATTCAATACTTCCCCCGCATGGAGCGCGTTTGAGTTGTTTCATCGCGTTTTAACTCCTTGTGTCCCGTTCTTTCTGATTTTGCTGCTCAATGCTCTGATTGTGAGACGTATTTTAGTGGCCAGTAGAGGCCGCAGGCAACTCCGGGGCCTCAGCAGTGGACAGAATCACAATGACTCAGAGATGGAGAATCGAAAGAAATCTATTATTTTACTGTTTAGTATATCTGGCAGTTTTATACTGTTGTGGGTGACGCAGGTCGTATTTTACATCTATCAGCGAATTACAAAACAATATCCTTCCTCCACCAATGACCCTCTTTATATCACAGAATACACAGCAGGAATGCTGCAGCTTCTCAGTTCCTGCACCAACACGTGTATTTACGCAGTGAGCCAGACTAAATTCCGAGAAGAGCTGAAAAAGATCCTGAAATACCCACTTAATCTAATTGTTAAGTTAGTTAAATCATAGAAAAAGTGAATATTTCGTGTTTTAGCACTAAGATCCGCTCCAGACTCCACAATCTAAGCTCAATACAGGGTTATAAATTTTCTATTCACAGTCCAGAGCCCGAATATGATTGTACACTTGATTTTGTAATACTTTATGAAAAATTGGACCTACTGAGAGCGGTTATCTTTTCAGAAGGCACAAGAATGGTTTCTCAAAAATGACGGTGCTGAAGAGCACAGCTGACCATTAATTGAAGCAGCTCTCAATCAAAGGGGCTTCCGTTGGATTGATGACAGAGAGAGAAGGTAGTGTACTGATAATATTACTGAGCTACTAATCCAGAGGCCCATGTTAATTATTTGGGAATACAGGCATACCTCACTGCATTGCTGCTGGAGGAATTCAGATTCAATTAATTAATAAATGCTGGAATTGAAAGGTGGTCTGAGTAATAGTGCCATGAAATAAAAAGCTTAATTGTCGAACAATATTCTTATGGAGGATGCGCCGGCATTGGTTAGCACCGCAGCCTCACAGCTCTAGCGGCCCGGGTTCAATTCTGGGTACTATCTGTGTGGAGTTTTCAAGTTCGCCCAGTGTCTGCGTGGGTTTTCTCCGGGTGCTCCGGTTTCCTCCCACAAGCCAAAAGACTTGCAGGTTGGGACGTAAATTGGCCATTACGAATTGCCCCTAGTATAGGTAGGTGGTAGGGAAATATAGGTACAGGTGGGGATGTGGTAGGAATCTGGGATTAGTGTAGGATTAATATAAATGGTCTGCACAGACTCGGTGGGCCGAAGGGCCTGTTTCAGTGTTGTATCTCTAAACTAAATGCCTGGGTTACATGTAATTCAACTCACCCATGTTAACAGAGAGAGACAGAGGGAGTGATGGTGTGAGGGAGAGAGAGATGGAGAGAGAGACAAAAGGAGGGACAGAGTGAGATGTAGATACTGAAACGTGGAGAGCAAAAGAGAGATTGAAAGATATAGAGAGAGACAGAGGGAGCTGGATATGTACATACATGACAAAGGGAGAGACAGAGGGAGGATGACACAAGTTGCAACGATCAGTAACAATCCCCATTCTCTGCCCAGTCATGTGTTCAGGTTTAGTGTGTATGTTTTAGGGGCGAGTGTTGCAAATGTCTTCTGCAAATGCCTATTGTTGCTAAATCAGTTGTTCCATTTTAAATCTAAGATGGACCTTATTGAATGCATTTCGGAAATTGAAACATTCTTCAGTCACTTTCTGTCCCTTGGTGTGTGTGTGTGTGTGTATGTGTGTGTGTGTGTGTGTGTGTGTGTGTGTGTGTGTGTGTGTGTGTGTGTGTGTGTGTGTGAATGCCAGTCTCTCTCTCATCTCTCGGAACCTCAGTAAAACACCACATACTTCTGTTAGTCATTTGATGTTGGCTGCTTTTGGTGAGACCACAACTGCAGTGGGTGCCCCTCTTATGCAGGCTGGTCAGAAACCCATATCCCGCTATTTAATGGCATATTCTCTATGCTTTAAACACTTTAAATGATTAATTCATAACCAGGCTTATTACAAACACTGATCTTAGCGTCGAGAGAAGTTCGATTTTACCTCAGTGTTTTGAAAATCTCAATCCCTGATTCCACACCCAGCAAAGCATATTATATGGCGCGAGGCTGCAAATGTTGTTACACTCAGTATGCACAGTACCTTCATGTTGCAATAAGTTGTTATAATGTCTGTTCAAACAAGTGCCATCCCACACGGGCAAAATTTCACTGGGTCAACATTCTCAGCAAACACTAAAGCATTCCAGAAAGAGAGTCTCACAAATTTAACAAAAGTTTCATTTTCTGAGTCTCGCTAACCTGTTTTGATTTTCTGATGGGTGGCATTAGCTAGGTTTCGTGCTCTGACCTGACCCCACAATATCATGTGTGCGGGGCAAGATTACTGCCCACTGAGTCACAGCTGGTTCCAATGATCCCAGAAAGTTTCGTTTCTATGTGCGGCCAGATTTGTTTTTGTCCCATGCGTGGTCCCTTCAACGTTTCAAGGAATCTTTGCAGACGTGTGTATTTTTCTCACGGAGCAGGACCTGTGTGGTACCTTCCAGGCTGCCGCACACAGTTTTGTGAGAACACTGACCGACACTCTCCATCCCAATCTCTTCCTTTTTCTCCCTGCTTCTCTTAACTCATTTCAGTCCTTTCCTCTCTCTGTCATTCTCGCTCCATCTCTATCCCTGTCTTTCTCAGTTACTCTCTCCATCTGGATGGAGGAGGAGAAAGCGAGGCAGATATTGAAGATGCTTTCCTCTATATCTAACCCACACTGTACCTGCCATGGGAGTGTTTGATAGAACAGAGAAGACAGAGATTTACTCTGCAGCTAATTCTGTTCCTAAATCTCTCCATCTCACTACCTCTCTTTCCTCTTTGAAGACGCTCCCTCAATCCAACCTCTCTGTCCAGGTTTTTGGTCGTCTAGGCTAATGGTTCCTGAGGTGGGTTGGTGCCATTATTTTAGTCATTCGTGGGATGTGCGTGTCGCTGGCAATGGCAGCATTGATTGCCCATCCCTAATTTCCCTTTGAGAGGTTGGGGGTGAGCCACTTTTTTGAACAAGTGCAGTCCATGTGGGTAGGAGCACCCACTGTGCTGTTATGAAGAGATTTCCAGGACTTTGACCCAGCGACAATGAAGGGACGGAGACATAGTTCCAAGTTAGGATGGTGTGCGACTTTAGTTGCTGTCTGCAGACAATATTTTCAGTGCACAGGCTCTATAAATGTTTAATTAATATTTTTAACATGGTTAATTGTTAAGTTTCTCCTATATTCTGTCTGTCTCTCCCCGTCTCCCCTTCTTCTTTCTACCCGTCTCTTTCTCCCTCTTTCTGCCCATCTCGCCCTCGCACTCTCTCCTTGTCTCTCTGATGAAGTCCAAGATCACATATATTTTGCTAATTACTCTCTTGAAATGTCCTGCAGAGTTGAAAGAAGACTGAAGGTGAGCCTCCAGGCCCCTCTGTACGTGTGCAGTCTTGAGAAATGTGCAATAGTAGATTCAAACTAATAAGATGGTTTCACGAAAAGTAAATTGTGTATTTTGAGTATGTAACTGGGAGACCAGTTAAAGATCATCCAGTAGGTGTTTCAAACTTAGTTTTCGAAAAGGCGCCACACAAAAGATTAAAATGAAAAATAAGTACACATGGAGTTAGGGGTACTATATTAGCATGGACGAAGAACTGGTTAATGAACAGGAATCAAACAATAGGGATAAACAGAACATTTTTAATTTGGCAGACTGGGACTCCTGGAGTGCTGCTCGGGCCTCATCTATTTGTTCTGAACATATTTGTTCTGAACCCTCACTGACTCCCCCTGCCTCTCTCGGTCCCTCGGCCATTCTTTGTCACTTTATCTATCATCTTCTCTCTCTGAATGCCTGTCTAAATCCTCACTCAGAACCTCAATAACAAAACACAGTCACAACATTAGCCATTCATTCATTTAACGTTAGTTTACTAACATCCAACAGCCATTTTAGGTTTGTTCACGATGGCGCTGTTGTGTTCCCACAGGACGGGGACATTTATTTCCGAGACTGACTCCACACTAATGTATGGTTAATGCTTAAAAAAGTGATGGTCCAGACACATGGTGACGCTGGGACACACAGTAGTGGACAGGAGTGAATTATTTCTTGTACACAGCTGTACCATATGTGCACAGGAGCTGACTCTGTATTAAATTCAGTCACGGGATATGGGAATCACTGGAAAGAACGGCATTTATTGCCGAATTTCCCTTGGAAGGTGGTGATGAGCAGCTAGCCTTATCAAACCTCCTTGTTACCCCGCGAAAGAATCAATTAAGTTAGTCTGACACGATCTTCACTTAACAAATACACGCTGACTGTGCTTGTTTAATCTGCACCTTTTTAAATGACGATTCATATTGTTCACCAGAATGTTTCCCAATACTTTGCCCTCCACTGAGTTTAGGCTGGGTGGCTTGTAATTACTCAGTCTATCCCTTGCTCATTTTAAAAATCAATTTGCAGTCTTCCAGGCCTCTGGCATCATGCCCGCAAGTAGAGAGGATTGGAAAATGATGGTCAGAGCCTTCGATATTTCCTCCCTTGCACCTCTTAACAGTCTGATGCAGTTCAATTATCAGCTTTCAAATATACAAGACCGTTTAACATTTCCTCTCTCACTGTTTATCCCATCCGAAATTTCAAACATCTCCTCCTTGACTACAATATCAGCATTGCGCCCTCTTTTGTGAAGACTGATGTAAAATATTCACGAAGAACTATGCCAACATCTTGCAGCTCCTCAGGTAAATAGAATGAGGAGAGGCATTATAAACTGGAGGATACAATTATAAAGGAGGTGACGTGGCAAAGAGATCTGGGGGACACGTGCAAACATCATCGAAGGTGGCAAGGAAGGTTGGTGAAAGTGGTTCAAAAGTCATATGGATCATGGGTTTATAAATAGAGTGAGGCGTGGAGTAAAAAAGCAAGCAGATTGTGATGAACCGCTGTAAAACATTGGGTCGGCCTCAACTGGAGTTCTGTGTCCAATTCTAGGAACCACAAGTTGGGATGAATGTGAAGACTGCAGAGAGTGTGCAGAAAAGATTGACGAGAATGTTTTCATAAATCGAGGATTTCAGTTAAGTGTTTAGATAGAGATGCTGGGTTTGTTTTCCTCAGAGAAGAGGTTAAGGAGTTTTCATTGAGGAGTCATCCTTCTTAGCTGAAACGATTCCATGATATGAGAAAAAAGTTGTACATCTATTATTCCCGCCAAAGTGAACACACAGACTTTTCTCCACAGTATATTCCATCAGCAACTTTCTTGCCCACTCAGTGAAACTGCCCATATCCTATCTGTGGACTCCTCACAGCTTACTGTACCACCCGAATTTGCGTTATCAGCCAGCTGGATACATTACTCTCCATCCCTTCATCCAACAATCAATTAGCCCCACGATTGTCTTCATCTGTTTAAGATCAACAACGTTTTTCAGTTATTACTGCACGATATCCTGCCTCTGTTCTTAAACACTAGACCCTACCTCCGCTGGTACTGCACCAGACTACATCTTGGCTTGTTCCACTGCGCCAGGTATTTGCTAATGCTGCGTTTCACCCAGTCTCAGTTTACACTGCACATGACCATTTCTCTGTTTATAATACAATAGGGCCTGTCTCTACTCTATATCTAACCCCATGCTGCCTCTGCCCTGG
Source organism: Heterodontus francisci (assembly GCF_036365525.1). Classification (NCBI taxonomy): domain Eukaryota; kingdom Metazoa; phylum Chordata; class Chondrichthyes; order Heterodontiformes; family Heterodontidae; genus Heterodontus; species Heterodontus francisci. Next base: position 310,263 of record NW_027141562.1, read on the forward strand.
GAGTGTGAGATTAGACAGTGCAGCTGGGAATTTACTCTGTGGCTGACACGGCACTGTGCTTGGCTTGGGAGCGTTTAACGGGACTGTGTAGATGGAGGTTCACTGTGTATCCCTGGAATTTGGGAGGTTAAGGAGTGATTTAATCAACGTTTTCAAGTTAATAATGGAAACTGATAGGGTAAACGGAGAGAAACCATTCCCATAGAATGTGGAGTCTAGGAAATGGAGGCATCGTCTAAAAATTGAAACATACTCTAAATGCTTTTCAGGAGTGAAATGGAGAAACACTTCGACATACCAGGTGTAGTATCAGTTTGAATCTCTCTTCCACAAACGGCAATTGATGCTGTGCCACATGTTTACATTTACATTAAATCTAATGTTGTTGAAAAATATCATTAACAACTGACAAACATTAGAGGCAGAGCGAAGGGGAGACAGAGTGCGAGAGGAACTTGACAGAACCTCAGTAACAATCCCCATTGTTTGCCCAGAACTGCGTTGGGGGCTTAGTGTAAGTGTTTTTAGGGGCGAGTGTTGGATCAGTGTTTGATACTTTCAAAATGTAGTGACATTTCCAGCAAGGGCAAGAGCTAAAGGTTCAAAATTAACGAATAAATGGCTGGTATGTCCTGGGAGAGACAGAGAGGGATAGAGAGATGACAAGACTGGGAGTGGGTGAGATGGTGTGAGAGAGATACAAGCAGTCATGTAAAGAGGCAGAGACAGGGAGAGAAGAAGAGACATGGAAAGAGTGAGAGGTAGAGACAGACAGAGATAGAGACAGACAGGGAGAGGGGGAGACAATGGCAGAGGGAGAAGAAACGACAGAGAGAGAGGGAGAGTCAGAGACAGACGGAGAGAGGGAGAGATATAGACAGTGATCAGGAAAGACAGTGAGAGACACAGAGATAGTGGAGAGACAGAGACAATCGAGAGACAGAGGGACGGGTTGTGTTCAAATAAATGGAGAAGGAAATGAAGTTCTGTGTAACTCTCATTCTTTGAATATCGTCAGGGGCCCCTGGGGTTACATTACGCAATAGTGAATCTGGGCACAAATAGACACACACACACATCACATGCAAACACACACACACTTTACAAGTCACACCACCTTTCACACATGCAACTGAGAAAGCCTAACTTCACTGGTAAATGCACGTGTCTTGATTCTTACAGTTCCATGTGCCATAAGATTGACCTTATCGCCAACCTTGTAAATAAAGCCCAAGCCTTTTGCTCACCATGCAAGCTTGATGCTGAAAGAGGTTGAATCAAAGGCATCCTGCGTGACAATGGCTACCCTGATCAAATCATTTGTCGCTGTATAACGCATAAACTTAAAAACGGGCCTAAGGCCCTCATTTTCTGCCCTAAAATGTGCACAGCCTACCTCGGATTCGCCTGGAATGGTAATGTATCCCAACAATTTGAGCAAGAGGTGAAGCTAGCAGTTTCACGCTGCTACTATGCATCAGCAACTCGTGTGATATTCACAACTGACAGGATGCTGCTGTGAAGCCAAAAAAGACATTCTGCCAATCACACAATGAGTAATGTGATATATGACTTTCAATGCCAGTGTGATGCTCAATACATAGGCCATACATCCCAAGTAATGGCAGATCGTATTACACAACATGTCCCTTCTGCTATTCGCAATGGGTCAGGTACAGGACAAATCCAAACAACCCGTGCTTGCAAAACTCAAAACACGATGTCCGACTTCAGATGTGATTCCATGATTGGGTAGCACTTGTTGAATTATTCTCAGTGTGATAGGAATTATGCTGACAATTCAAGATTGTCAGTCAGGCCGCAGCGTGGCATATTTAAGCGTACTGGAAGCTGCACATAATAAATCACAGATCCTTGTGCTATTCAGACTGAAGGAACATGTGCACATATTGTGCCTGTTTCAAAATAAGTGACAGCCATTCTCTGGTTCATTCCTCAGGGCTACGCCTTGACCAATCATAGGCAAGCTGGCTGATTTAAATTTCAAAGAAAGCTTGGCAGTTGACTGCCAATCACCATAAACTTGTGCATTCTCCATGACAGCACCTCTATCAATCAGAGTCGACTAGCGAACCAATCAACAGTCTCTTCCCATACTGTATTAATTTGTTGGTTTCCCTTACAATGGTATTCTCGCGATTGGACCTGAAGAGTGCAAGAAGAAAATGGTTGACAAAATGTCTGCATTTTCAGCAATGCTCTATTTCTGTGCTACCAACCGTTTATTATTAAATGATTCACAGGTACAGATGTGATCCAGTTTGCATTGTTATTAAATGCTTCACGTTGACCAGATTAGGTCCAGTTTGCCTTATTAGCAAATCGTTCACAAATACTTGATGTGCTTCAGTGTGCATTATTATTAAATGCTTCCCATTTACTAGATGTTGTCCAATCTTTATGAAATTCTTCACTATTACTAGATGTGCTTCAGTCTGCATGATTATTAAATGGTTCACATTTACCAGATGACGTCCGGTTTGCATTATTATTAAGTGCTTCATGTTTATCTTATGAGGACAAGAGTGAATTATTATACTGACTAAGCAGGTACCAAGTATGATCCAATATGCATGATCATGAAAATCTTCACATTTGCCGTACACAGCTCTGTGTGAAATGGGAAATGTTGGCTTTGTGGTAATGTAAATTAGTTAATTATCCAGAACCCAGGCTAATACCCTGGGATCACCGAGTCAAATATCATCATAGTTGCTGGTGAAACTTAGATTCAATTAACTACCAAAAATTTGGAATTGAAAGCTCGCCTCACAATGTTGCTGTGAAACTACCCTTACTTGTTCCAGCATACATGTGAGTCCAGACCCACTGCAATGTGGTTGACTGTTAATTGTCCTCTGAAATGGCGTAGCAAGTCAGTCAGTTGTCAAGGGAAATTAGGCATAGGCGACAAATGCTGGCCTCGACAGTGATGCCCACATTCCATGAAAGAATTAAAAAAGTCTTAACAATTCACATTTCCCAGGTATGCTCCAGTTTGCATTCTTATTGAACACAATGTGCACTATTGTATAAATGCTCATATTTACCACGTATGGTCTATTGTGCTTTATTATTAAATGCTTCATATTTCCAAGATATCGTCCAGTGTGCATTATTAAACATTGGACATTTACCAGATGTCGCACAGTGTACATTATTATTAAATCATTTACTTAACCAGATTTGGTACTGTGTGCAATATTATTTAATGCTTCACATGTACCTGATGTGGTCCAGTGTGCATTGATATTAAAAGTTTCACATTTATCAGACGTAATCTAGTGACCATTACTTTTACATGCTTCAAATTTACAAGATGTGGTCCAATTTGCATTATTACTGATTGCTTCACATTCACCAGATTACGTCAAGTCTGCATTATTTAATGCCTCACACTTACCAGATGTGGTCCACTGTGCATTAATATTAAATGATTCACATTTACCCGATGTGGTCAATCTGCATTATGATTAAATGCTTCACATTTACCGGATGTTGTAAAATGTGCATTATTATTCAATTATATAATGTGTTACGTTTACCAGATGTGATGCAATGTGCATTATTTTTAAATGCTTCACACTTACCAGATTTGGCAACGTGCAGATTATCATTACATGCTTCCATTTTTACCAGATGTGGCCAGTGCGTATTCTAATTAAATAAATCATATTTCCCAGATGTGTCCAGTGTACATTATCATTAAATGCTTCACATTTACCAAATGTAGTCACGTTTGCTTTGGCATTAAATGCCTCACACTTACTAGATGTGGAACAGTGAGCAATATTTTTTATTGACTCGCATTTACCAGATGTGGTCAGTGTACACCATTATTAAATGCTTCATTTTTAGCAGATGCGATCGAGTGATGAATATTATTAAATGATTCACGTTTACGAGATGTGGTCCAGTGCAAAGTATTATAAATTATGTACTTCACCAGAATTGGTTCAGTGTGCAATAAAATCAAATGCTTCACATTCACCTGATTTGGTACACTGTGCAATATTATCAAATGCTTCACATTCACCTGATGTGGTCCAGTGTGCATTATTATTCCATGCTTCACATTTACAAAATGCGGTCCAGTTTGCAGTTTTATTGAGGATTAAACACTTACCACACATGACGCAAGATGCATTATCATTAAACTTTTCGCATCTTCCACAGTTAGGTCTGTGTGCAATGCAAGGTGGTGGTGTAGTGCTGATGTGACTAAGTTATTTATCTCGAGACGCAGTTGGATTCTCTGCGGCTATGGTTTCAAATGCCACCAGAGCAGTTGGTGGATTTTTAGTTTCAGTTAATTCATAAGAATCCAGAATTGAAAGCGAGCTTCAATGCTGCAGCCATGAAACTTTATTTGATGATGTAATCACCCATCTTGTGCACTAATGTCCTTTTGGGAAGAAATTCTGCAGTCCTTAACTGGTCTGTCCGACTGTGAGTCCGGAGCCACAGCAATGTGTTTGGCTCTTAACTACCCTCTGAAGAGGCCCATCCAGCCACCCAGTTGTCAAGAGCTATTAAGGATGGGCAGAAAATGCTGTCCTTTCCAGCGATGCCCACACCCCATGAAATACTTAAAATTACTGAACAATTCAGATTTTCCACGTGTGTTCCAATTTCCATTATTTTTGAACAGTTGATATTTAAAACGTATGGATTATTTACCAGTGTGCATTATTTACAATTATCAAATTTTGATCCATTTGAATTATTATTAAATGATTCACATATACCAGATATGGCACAGAGTGTATGTATTATAATATTTTTTCATAATAACTAAATGTGGTCCAGTGTGCAATATTATTAAATGGTTCACATTTATTAGAAGTGATGCAGTGTGCATATCACTAAAGTTATCAGATTTACGAGAGGTAGTCCAGTCTGCATTACGAATATATTCATCATATTAATCACATGTGGTCCCGTGTGCAGATTATTCAATGTTTCACATTTACCAGGTATGTCCCAGACTGTATTATTATTAAATGTTTTGTAACAATTAGCTGAGGTCCAGTGTGCAATATTATTAAATGTTTCACATTTACCAGATGTCGGGCTGTCTGTATGCTAATTTATTCAACACATTTACCATGTATGGTCCAATGTGCATTGTTATTAAATGGTTCACATTTACCACTTGTGGTGCTGTGTGCATTATTATTAAATGGTTCACATTTGCCAGGTAAGTCCCAGAGTGTATTATTATTAAATGTTTTGTAACAATTAGCTGTGATCCTGTGTGCAATATTATTAAATGTTTCACATTTACTCGATGTCGTGCTGTCTATATTACTAATATATTCATCACATTTACCACTCGTGGTTCTGTGTGCATTATTATTAAATGCAGACAGAAATGAAAATTGAAGACAGAAAATTCAGAAATGAAAATGGAAGGCAGCAAATTACTGGATGAGTCTGGAAGACAGAGCAAACGACAGTTAGACAATAATAAAAGAGTTTGGCAGTGCTCAAGTGTATCTATTTCAATACAGGTAGTATCGAAAATAAAGCAGATGAGCTGAGGGCACAGATAGACACGTGGCAGTATGATATCATAGGTATTATAGAAGCATGGCTTAAGGAGGGACAGGAATGGCAGCTCAACGTTCCTGGTTGCAGGGATTTCAGATGCACAGGGAGGAGGATAGGCAAGGAGGGAGAGTGGCAATTTTGGTCATGAAAACTATTGAGCTGCGAAGAGGGATAATATTTTGGAAAGTTCATCAAATCACGCCATATGGATTTAGCTAAGGAACAAAAAAGGTGCAATCCCACTGCTGGGAGTGTACTATAGTCATCCCAAACAGTCAGCTGGAGATAGAAGAGCAGCTTTGTCGGAAATCTCTGAGAAGTGCAAGAGCAATAGGGCATTAATAGTAGGGGACAATAACTGCACCAATATTAACTGGGATAGTTTTAGTGTGAAAGGAATTGAGCGAGCAGAATTATTGAGGTGCATTCAGAAGAAACTTTTTGCGCAATTTGCAGCAAGTCCAGAAAGAGAGAGAGCAGTTTTAGACTTAGTTTTCGGAAATGAAGATGGGCAGGTGGAAAGCGTGGCAGTGGGAGAGCATTTTGGTGGTAATGATCACAATTCAGTCACTTTTAACCGAACTGTGGAAAAGGACAGCGACAGAACAGGAGTTAGAGTTCTCAGTTGGGGCAAGGCCAATTTTACTAAACTGAGAAGTGATTTAGCGAAAGTGGTTTGGAAACAGCTACGTGAAGGTAAATCAGTGTCAGAACAGTGGGAGGCATTCAAAGGGGAGATTCAAGGGGTTCAGCGTAAACCTGTCCCCACAAATAAAAAGGGTGAGACGGCCAAACCTTCCCGCCCACCGCCCCCCCCCCCCCCACACACCCCATGGATGTCAAGGAGCCCAGAGCTAAGGTGGAAAAGAAAAGCTTATGTCCGACGCCGAGAACTCAAAACTACAGAAAGGCGAGGGGAGTATAGAAAGTGTAGAGATTAAATCAAAATGGAAATAAGGAAAGCAAAGAATGTGCATGAAAGAATATTGGCAAGCAGATTAAGATCAACCCAAATATGTTTTATCGATACATGAAGAGGAAGAAGATAATGAAGGAGGGAATAGGGCCCACAAAAGACCAAAAAGATAACCTAAGTGCAGGAGCAGAAGATAGTGGTATGGTTATTAATATATACGTTGCGTCTCTCTTCACAAAAGAGGGGGACGATGCAGGTATTGTAGTTAAGGAGGAGTAGTGTGAATTATTGGATGTGATAAACATAGGGAGAGAGGAAGTATTAATGGGATTAGTATCCTTGAAAGTTGATGAATCATCAGGGCCGGATGAAATGTAGCCCAGGCTGTTAAAAGAAGCAAGATAGGAAATAGTGATGGTCTGACTATCATTCCTCAGTCCTCACTGGATACAGTTGTGGTGCCGGAGGATTGGAGGATTGCTAATGTTGTACCTCTGTTTAAAAATGGAGCGAATAATTACAGGCCAGTAATTCTAATCTCAATAGTGGTCAAATTACTGGCATCTATTGTGAGAAACAGGATCAACTTTCATTAGAAAGGCATAGGATAATCAAGGATAGTCAGCATGGATTTGTTAAGGGAAGATCTTGTTTCAACAAATTGATCGAAATTTTTGAAGATGTCACAAGAAAAGTAGATGAGGTTAGTGCAGTTCATGTGGTCTACACGGATTTTCGGCAAGGCTTTAGACAAGGTCCCACATGGCAGACTGGTTAAAAAAGTAAAATCCCATGGAATGCAGGGAAATGCAGCAATGTGGATACAAATTTGGCTCAGTGGCAGGAAACAAATGTTAATTGTTGACGGCTGTTTTAACGACTGGAGGGCTGTTTCCAGTTCCAGCGCCGTTCTGCAGGACTCTGTTCAGGGTCCCATGCTTTTGTGGTGTATATAAACGATTTGGACGTACATGTAGGGGGCATGATCAAAACGTTTGCGGACGACACAATGGTTGGGAGATATCGAGAAGAACATCTGTAGGCTGCAGGAAGATATTGATGGTCTGGTCAGATGGGTTAGAAAAAATTCAACTTGGAGAAGTGTGAGGTGATGCATTTGGGGAGGTCAAACAAGGCAAAGGAATACACAATGAATGAGAAAATACTGACAGGTGTAGAGGAAGTCAATGTCCACAGACCTTTGAAGGTCGCTGAACAGGTCGATAAGCTGGTTACGAAGGCATATGGAATCCTTTCCTTTGTTAGACGAGGTATAGAATACAAGAGCAGCAAGGTTTTTCTGGAACTGTCTGACTCATTGGTTAGGCCACGCCTTTAGTATTGTGTGCAATTCTGGTCTCCTCATTACAGGAAGGTTGTAATTGCACTGGAGAGGGTACAGAGGAGGTTTTCGAGGATGTTGCCAGGACTTGAAAAATGCAACTATGTGGAAAGATTGGATGGGCTGGGGTTGTTCTCCTTGAAGCAGAGCAGTCTGAGGGGAGATCTGATGAAATTTAGATCTGATGAAATTTGCAAAATTGTGTGGGCCTGGATAGATTGGAGGAGAAGGATTTATTCACCTGAGCAGAAAGGCCAGTGACGAGCAGGCATCGATTTAACGTGATTGGTACACAAATTAGTGGGGAGATGAGGGAAACCCTTTTTCACCCAGAGGGTGGTGTTTGTCTGGATCTCATTGCCTGAAAGGATAGTTGAGGCAGATCCACTCAACATATTCAAAAGGAGTCCGGATATTCATCTCAAGTGCCATAATCTGCAGGGCTACGGACCGCGTACTGGAAGGTGGGATTAGAATAGGTGGATCTTTTTCCCTAACACAGACATGATGTACCAAGTTGCCTCTTTCTGTCCTTGAACTTTACATGATTCTATGATTCACATATAACAGATATGGTCCAGTATGCATTATTGCTCATGGTTTCATATTTAACCGATGTGGTCCAGTGTACATTACATTTGTACACTTGACATTTACAAGATCTGGTTGAATCCAGATTATTATTACCTGCTCTAAAGTGACCAGATGAATTTCCATTCTTTTTATTCCTTTTTTTCTGAATTAGACATTTTTGTTGTATTTGCCTTACCTGTCTTCTTTCTTTCTATTTTATATCAAGTGTGGGGGCAGACCCAATGCAGCTGCACTCTGCTTCTGAGCTGGTTCATTGGCCAGCTCTCACTCTCAAGAGAGTCAGCCTGTTTCCTCCCATCACCTGCTATCGTGGTGTTACGGAATATATATGAAAATGAGGTGTTATAGTCTGGATTGCAATTCACACAGCTTGGTGCAGCATTCTGATCAATTGTTTGCTTTGTTCCCAATCTCCGATTCAGTGTAAACAGATGTTTCATCCCATTCTTCAACTCTTCCGTGAACGTTCCCGGTGTCAGTCCACAGATACATGTGTTGTTACAACAGCTGACAAGCTGCAGCAGGCATCCCGTTTGCTTGGTGATGTATGTTGGGTTACTGTCGTATTGTTTGTATAATTGTGGTCCCCCACACCCACCACCTCAGGCAATGCGCAACAGATGCCACCCAGTGAATAGCGGAATTACCAGACATAGTAAAGAGCAAGATCATTGATCTCTTCCAGTTCTTGCTGTCTGGATCATTTTAGTCATCCATGCAGCGTAGCAGTGCCCTGCCGGAATATATTGGACGTAGGAATATGTTGGACAGTGAGCGCATTGAACAACAGGATGAAAAGGTTCGGCTGTAAATGCGTTAAAATTCTGTCAAACCACCCATCCGCCACGGATAAATATGCCTCTGATCTCTCGCTCTCTGACGCCGAAGGTTCTGTACTCAGCAAAGTACTCCGTTTTATCCCCTTACGCCCCACCTCAATGAATCTCGCACTCGACATAACGTTGAGCTGATCTTCCATCGCCTGCGCCTCGGAGCTCACTTCTTTGACCAGGAGAACCCCCAGCCCGCCCCCAACCGATCAGCAGACCCATTCACCCACCTCCAGCATTCTCCCTCTACTTGGACCCCTCCCCCAACCTCTTACCCGCTCTTGATCTTTTCATTGAAATCTGTTGGCGAGGCATTGGTCATCTCAATTTCTCTGCCCCCCTGACTCACTCTAACCTGTCCTCCTCTGAACTTGAGACATTCCGTTCTCTCAGGTCTAACCTCGACATTTTCATCAAACCTGCAAGCAAGGGTGGTGCTGTTATTGTATGACATACCGACATCTGCCTTGTAGAGGCTCAGCGCCAACTTGCAGATGCTTCTACCTACCTCCACTGAACCATGACCCCATCACCGAACATCAAGCGACTGTCCACAAGACAATCACTGACATCTTCCAACCTCATCATCCCGAAATCCTGGACAGCCCACTTCTACCTCCTTCCCAAAATCCACAAGCAGGACATCCCTAGCAGAACCATTGTGTCAGGTTGCTCCTGCCCCAATGAACTGATTTCTTCCTATCTTACCTCTATCCATTCTCCACTGGTCCCGACTCTTCTGACCTACATCTGAGACTCTTCTGAGGCCATATGTCATTTTTACAATTTCCAGTATCCTGGCCCCAACCGCCCCCTTTTCACTATGGACGTTCAATCTCTCTACACCTCCACCCCCACCAGGGCGATTTGAGGACTCTCCGTTTCTTCCTTGAATAGAGGCCCAACCAATCCCTATCCACCACCACCCTCCTCTGCCTGACTGAATTAGCTTTCACATCGAACAACTTCTCCTTCAACTCCACTCACTTCTTTCAAGTAAAAGGTGTTGCTGTGGGGAACCGCATGGATCCTAGTTATGCCTGCCTTTTAGTGGGATATGTCGAACATATGTTGTTCCAGTCCAACTCAGGCTCCCTCTCTCAAGTATTTTTCCGGTACTTTGATGACTGTATCGGTGCCGTTTCCTGCTCCCTCCCCGAACTGGATAACTTTATCAACCTTGCTTCTCTCAGGTTTACATGGTCCATCTCTGACACTTCCCTTCCTCGACTTCTCTATCTCTATCTCTGGAGATAGGCTGTCTACTAGTGTACGTTAGAAGCCCACCGACACCCACAGCTACTTCGACTACACTTCTTCACACCCTGCCTCCTGTAAGGATTCTATTTCATTTTCCCAGTTTTTCCATCTCCGACGCATCTGCTCTGATGATGCTACCTTCCATATCAGCGCTTCTGATATGTCTTCCTTTTTCCTCAACCGAGGATTACCTCCCCACAACTGTGTTTGACAGGGTCCTCGACAGTGTCTGGTCCATTTCCCGTACCCTACCCTCGCCCCTTCCCCATCCTTCCAGAACTGCGACAGTGTTCCCCTTGTCCTCAGTTTCCACCCATCAGCCACCATATCCAAAGGATCATCCTCCGCCATTTCTGCCACCTCCGATGTGATGCCACTGCCAAACGCATCTTCCCCTCCCTTCACCTTTCAGCATTCTGAAGTGATCGCTCTTTCTCTCTGCGATAGCCTGGTCCACTCCTCCATTACCCCCATCACCTCGTCCCATTCTCATGGCACTTTCCTGTGCAATCGCAGGAGGTGTAATACCTGCCCATTTTCCTACTCTCTCCTCACTATCCCAGGCCGCAAATACTCCTTTCAGCTGAAGCAGCGATTTATTTGTACTTCTGTCTACGTAGTATACTGTTTTCGCTGCTCACAATGTGGTCTCCTCTACATTAAGGAAGCCAAACGCAGACTGGATGAACGCTTTGTGGAACACCTCCACTCAGTCCGAAAGCATGACCCCGGGTGTCCAGTTGCTTGTCATTGCAACACACACCACTGCTCTCATGCTCACATCTCTGTCTTGGGATTGCTGCAGTGTTCCAGTGAGCATCAACGCAAGCTCGAGGAACAGCATCTCATTTACCGATTAGGCACACGACAGCCTGTTGGACTGAACATTGAGTTAAATAATTTCAGAGCATGACGGGCCCCCATTTTACTTTTTATTTAGTTTTTTTTTCTTCTCTCTTTTAAAAATCTTTTTTGTGTTTATATTATTTTATTTGATCTTAGTTTGTTCAGTTTGCCTACCTACTGTTTTTTTAATATTTGTGCTTGTGGCTGTTTAGTTTTCAGTCCATGAACACCCTACCTTTTAACACACCATTAACATATTTTTTGCCTTTGCTCCGTGACCTCTGGTCAGTTATTCTCTGTGACCTCGTCCTATCTACACCTTCTCTTTTGTTACCTTTTGCCCCACCCCCCCTTGACATGCTTAAAACCTTTCACATTTCTAATATCTGCTAATTCTGAAGAAGGGTCACTGACTTGAACGGTTAACTCTGCTTCTCTTTCCGCAGATGCTGTCAAACCTGTTGAGTATTTCCATCATTTCTTGTTTTTATTGCTGCAATTTTTTGACAAGTTTCATGGCGCCTATGGAACTGATGAAAAAGACATTTATCAGCAAGTAAGTACTGTTAATTCACTTCAGTTTGATTTCAATGAATGCCACCATTAGGTGCACCATGTCGTGGCCACCAAATAATGAGTGCCATATTTGGTGAGACGGCACTTCCCTCTGGACAGGATCACAATCGTCAGCAAGTTCACTCTAAGAGAGAGAAAGAGCAAATTAACAATAAACCAAACCAGGAAACAGCCGTAGTCCCTGCTGCTTGGCACGAATTCCAGGCTTGATGTTGTCTTTGCTAATTGTATCTAGTTCCGTACACAAAACTCATCTGATGTTGCAATGAGGGCCGTTCAAATGTACAAATCACCGTTAATGAATTGCATTTTACAGAAATTGAGTTAAGGAAAAAAAGGAATTGAGGAAAAAAACGAAGAATGTGGAAAATTCTGATAGAACAACGTTAAAGGGAGCTACACCAGTGAAATATTACATTAAGAGAACAACGCAAGAGTAATGTGAAAATCCAGATGGCTGCGACTGTTCTCAACCCGTTCCATTCTTACCGATCTAATCACAGCCTGAGAATTGCCTGCAGTGGTTTCTCTTCCTGCTCCAACACTTTTACCTCTGGTGTCCCCCATGGATCTATATTTTACCCACTTATATTTCTCATTTGCATGCTGCGCCTCAAAGACATCATCCAAAGTACAACATCAACTTCCACATTTCTGTCGACTACACCCGGCTCTACATTACCAAATTCATCTCTCTCAACTCCTCGACAGCCTCTAATTTCTCAGACTGCTTGTCTGAGCATCCATGATGAAGAGACATTTCCTCCAGTCACAGATTGGGAAGAGTGACCGTTGTGTTTTTCCCTTGGCACAAATATCGTCCCCTGGCTATCAAATCCAACCCCCTCCCTGGCAACTGTCTGAGTTGAACAACACTGTGCGCAGCATCAATGTCATATTTGACCTTGAGATGAGGATCAGAGCACAGAACCGCACCATCATTAAGACCACCGATTTCAACTTCTGTCCGTTACTCAACTCGGCCCCTTGATCAACTCATCTGCTGCTGCAATCTTCATCCATGCCATTGTTACCTGCAGACTTGAATATTCCAATGCACACCTGAATGGCTTCCCACATTCTTCCTTCCATAAACTTGAATCATCCAAATCTCTGCGGCCTTTGTCTTAACTGATACCAAGTCCCGTTCTCCGATCACCGTGGTGATCGCTGGCCTACATTGGCTCCCTGACCAGCAACGCCTCGATGATAAAAATGCCATCCTTGTTTTACATTCCTTCGATTTTCTCGCCGCCTCTCTAACTCGGTAACCTCCTGCAGCTCTAACATCTTCCAAGATATACTAACTTGATTGAGTTTTTTGAGGAAGTGACGAAGATGATTGAAGAAGGAAGGGGAGTGGATGTTGTCCATATGGACTTCAGTAAAGCTTTTCACAAGGTCCCGCATGGCAGACTGGTGCAAAATATGAAGTCACACGGGATCAGAGGTGAGCTGGCAAGTTGGATACAGAACTGGCTCGGTCATAGAAGACAGAGGGTAGCAATGGAATGGTACTTTTCTGAATGAAGTGCAGTGACTAGTGGTGTTCCACAGGGATCAGTGCTGCGACCTTTGCTGTTTGTAGTATATATAAATGATTTGGAGGAAAATGTAGCTGGTCTGATTGGTCAGTTTGCGGACGACACAAATGTTGGTGGAGTTGCGGATAGTGATGAGGATTGTCAGACGATACAGCAGGATATAGATCGGTTGGAAACTTGGACAGAGAAATGGCAGATGGAGTTTAATCCGGACAAATGCGAGGTAATGCATTTTGGAAGATCAAATACAGGTGGGAAATATACAGTAAATGGCAGAACCCTTCGGAGTATTGACAGGCAGAGGGACCTGGGTGGATCGCCTGTGCTGGCAACATTCAAGGAATCCTGGCCTTGAAGGGTAAGAAACTTCCATATTGTCTTCAGTGTTTTTTTGTTATGTATTTATAACATGTTGCTTAATAAATTATACTGGATTCATAAGTAGCCCATTGTAATAAGTTGAAAATTCAGAACTGAGACTTTTTAAATAAATGTGTTTTACGCCTCAAAACCCCAAAACATACAAGGGTGCAACTTGGGGCCAGACGTTGATAAAAGCTAATACGAAATGACTGATCGTGAATTTGATTGGAATCTTGCTCTGATTAGTCTGACCAACTTTTTACATTCAGGGAAGGGAAATGCTAACGGAAACAACCAGACCGAGATCCGCAAGACCTGTGAACCAGATGTCATTTGAATTACGAGGAAAATGATTGGTAAAAAGCATAGAACAAATATCAGCGGAAAAGAGGAATAATTTATTATTTTAAGCTTCCAGGAACCATAGAATCAAAGGAACATAAAATGTTTAAGGCACAAAAAGAGGCCACTTTGAACCATCGTGTCTGTGCCAGCTGGAAAAGGATCCACCAATTCCAATCCCACCTTCCAACATTTAGTTCTTAGCCCTGCAGATAATGGTAGCTGAGGTTCATATCCAGACTCATTTTCAATAAGTCGAGAGTCTCTGCCTCAACCACCCTTTCAGGCAGTGAGGTCCAGATCCCTACCACCCTCTGGGTGAAAAGATTGTTTCCTTAATCTCCCCTCTATTTTTCTAGCAATCAGTTTAAAGGTATGCCCCCTCGTCACTGACCTCTCAGCTAAGGTGAATAAATCCTTCACCTCCACTCTATCCAGGCTCCTCAAGATTTTGTACATTTCAATCAGATCTCCTCACAGCCTTCTCTGTTCCAAGGAGAATAACCACAGCCTATCCAATCTTTCCTCCGACCTGCATTTTTCCAGTCCTGGCAAGATCCTCATAAATCTCCTCTGTACCCTGTCTCGTGCAATTACATCCTTTCTGTAATGAGGTGACTGGAGCTGCACAAAGTTCTCAAGTTGCGGCATAACCAATGAGTTACACAGTTCCAGGATAATCTCCCTGCTCTTATATTCTAAACCACTACTAATAAAGGAAGGATTTCCATATGCCTTCTGAACCACCTTATCGATCCTGTCCTGCTACCTTCAGTGTCCTATGGACATTGACTCCAAGGTCCCTCACTTCCGCTACACTTCTCAGTATTTTCTCTTTAATCATGTATTCCTTTGCCGTGTTTGACCTCACTAAATACACCACCTCACACTTCTTCAAGTCGAATTCCGTTTACCACTTCTTCTGCCCATCTGAGCAGACCATCAATATCTTCCTGCCGCCTGAAGTTACTCTCCTCGATATCTACCACAGGGCCAATCTTCTTGTCGTACGCAAACTTATTGATCATGATCCGTACATTAACGTCCAATCATTAATATACACCAGAAAAAGCAGGGGACCCAGTACTGAGCTCTGCGGGACGCCACTGGAAAGAGCCTTCCTGTCGCTAAAACATCCGTCAACAATTACAATTTGATTCCTGCCACTGAGCCAATTTTGCAGCCACCTTGCTGCATTTCCCTGAATCTCATGGGGATATTATTCCTTTAACCAGTGTGTCATGTGGGACCTTGTCAAAAGCCTTGCTAAATTCTATGTTGACCACATCAGCTGCCCACCCTCATCTATCTTCCTTTCTACTACTTCAAAAAATGTGATCAAGTTGGTCCAACAAGATCTTCCCTTAACAATTCCATACTGACTATCCTAAATTAACCTGTGCCTATCTAAGTGACAGTTTATCCTGTCTCTCAGAATAGATTCCAATAATTTGCCCACGACTGAGCTTAAGCTAACTGGCCTGTGAATATTAGGTCTATTCTTCACTCCGATTTTCATCAGAGGTACAATTTAGCAATTCTCCAATCCTTAAGCACCGCACCCCTGCATCCAGTGAGGACCATAGTGCTGAGGACGCAGTGGATAGCATGTTCAGCGAGGTGGTCACACCGCAGGTAATGGCTGCACAGGCAGAAGAGGGATGGCTGTCAACCAGGAGGAGTAGTAGACGCAGGCAGGTTGTGCAGGAGTCCCCTGTGGCCATCCCCTGTCAAATTGATATTCAGTTTTGGATACTGTCGGTGGGATGGTCTCTCAGGGATAGCAGCAGCAGCCAATTTCGTGGCATCACGGATGGCGCTGCTGTACAGCAGGGCAGGAAAAAGAATGGGAGATCCATAGTGATAGGAGATTCAATTGTAAGGCGAACAGACAGGCGTTTCTGTGGCCGCAAACGAGGCTCCAGGATTGTGTGTTGCCTCCGTGGTGCTAGGGTCAAGGATGTCTCAGAGCGGCTTTTTCAAGGAAAAAGCATGTTGTCTCTTCAGGATTCTCCCTCGTTAAAAAGTGGTTAGAATTGGTTTGAACATGTGTTTCTTTGTCCTTTGCTTTTAGAAAGAGAGGTGGGATGTCATTACATCCAGAGAACTTTTGCTTCACCTCTTTAAAACTAGTAGGGTTAAACCTTTCCGCTCGCAACTGAACAATTTGCTGAATGGCATTTTTTGTGAGATATAAATGGGATTTTGTGATAATTGCTGTTTCTAAATTGCCACAGATATCTGGATTGAATTAACTCATCTGGCTCCAAGCCGAATGGACCTTGAGTTCTTCGTTTCTCTAAATAAGTGGAACATATGTTCACAGAGATTAATCGACTTCAGCACTTTAAGACTTTTGCAACATTTATGACAGCACGGTGATATCTTGATCTGAAGGCTTGGCCTTCTTTTTTTTTTAAAAGGCAGGAATTGTCATTAATTCATTCATCCATATGTTTCTATTTATTATTTTTCCAGAGAAAGTCTTTGCAATTATTTGCAGACAGCTTCCATAACAACTGTAGACATTATTGTCTCTGATGAATTCATCTGAAGCCACTAAACATGGAAATTATTGTTTATGACATTTAAATCAATAATAAAGAAATTATTATGAGTTGCTATTCCAAGTACTCAAAAGGAAATCTATCTGAGTTTAAATGGGTATAAACATACATAATTTTCAAAATCGTTGATGGAAATACCGTCCAGGTGGTCGCTCAGTATTGAAGGAAAACTTTTTTTTAAGATAAATGAATGAAAGATATTGTCAACTAGCGACACCATTATTTGAATTTGAGAAACTTAGATTTTTTAAAAATCAGTATAATTTGGTGCATTTCCTATCAACCGTAAAGGGGTATCTGAGGTAAATAATAAGCCAGCGTGCAGTTTAGGAATTAACAGCATTCCTGTGAAAGGATAATGACTGTCATCGAGTGAGGTGATGTGCAGGTGGGGTGACTGTCTTCAATCTGAGGAGTGTCAATGAAGTTTCAGCAGATAATAGCATTCTTCAACATCAGTAGTCATTTGGAGTTATGATATTTTAGAAGGTAAGAAAATGTAAAATGTGTGCAGATCGCACCATTCATGAGATAGAGAATGGAAAGAGCGCTCAACAACAAAAATGAGATGAAGGAAGTTGATTTTGTCCTTTGGGGAATTGTAGGTTCTTGGAATGGTGTCTTAAATTGACTAACTTTACTTAATCCTCAGAATAATTCATGAGTGGACTCATCATCGCGTGACGTATGCAACTTCAGGCAACCCGCCTGGTCGCACACTGCGCATGCACTTTACGTGTACAGCAATGCAACGCCAACGGATATTCACCCATGCCTCAAGCTCCACGCTCCCCCTCGCTGCACTCTCTGACTGCTCCGATGTTTCCATCGCTGCTCTGTCCCGCTGCTCCGCTCTTTCGGCTGCTCTTCTCCTCCCGCTTGCTGCACTCTCCGGCCGCTCTACTGCCCCCTGGCTGCTCTCTCTGGCCGATCAGCTCTTTCTGGCTGCTCCGCTGGCTCGC
Organism: Heterodontus francisci; assembly: GCF_036365525.1. Taxonomy (NCBI): domain Eukaryota; kingdom Metazoa; phylum Chordata; class Chondrichthyes; order Heterodontiformes; family Heterodontidae; genus Heterodontus; species Heterodontus francisci. The sequence continues at coordinate 327,979 of NW_027141562.1, forward strand.
ACCCTTCTCGGCCCGATTCGCTCCCACCCACCCCCGTCCCGCTCGGCTCCCGTCGAACCCCCGTCCCCGGTTTTTCTTGGAGTTATTTGCATCCTTGCCTCCAAACGTCTTTTTTCAAGAAAACCACGTTTGATAGTCGGCCCACTACCCGCGGCATTGGGATCATTCATGGGAAGATAGACAATGGTTTTAAGACAGACACACGACCCTCCAACTTTTAGATCTCTTGATAATATCACGTGAGAGTCGAGAATCATCGAATCAAAGGGGGTTTAAGGCACAGAAAGAGGCCACTTGGCCCTTCGTGTCAGTGCCAGCTGCAGAACAATCCACTCATTCAAATCCCACCTTCCAGTATTGGGTCCGTAGCCCTGCAGATTACAACACTCGAGGTGCATATGCAGACTAATTTTGAATGCGTTGAGGGTTCCTGCCTCAACTACACTTTCAGACAGTGCATTCCAGAGCCCCACCACCCACTGAGTGAAAAGTAGTTTCCTCATCCACCCTCTAATTATTCTAACAATCACTTTAAATCTATGCCCCCTCGTCACTGACCTCTCTGCAAGGCCGAACACCTCCACTTTATCCAGGCCACTCACAACTTTATGCATTTTATCCAGATCATCCCTCAGTCTTCTCTGCTCCAAGAAGAACCAGCCCTGTCTATCCAACCATTCCTCGGAGCTACATCTTTTCCAGTACGCAACGTCCTGATGAATCTGCTCCGTATCATTTCGAGTGCAAGTGCATCCTAACTGCAACGAGGTGACCGGAAATGCACACAATATACAGGTTGTGGCCAAAGCAATGAGTTATATAACTCCAGCATAAGCTCCCTGCACTTTTATGCTGAATAGAAAATAGAACATAGAACATAGAACATAGAACAGTGCAGGACAGTACAGCCCTTTCGGCCCACGATGTTGTGCCGAACCTTTAATCTTCTCTAAGATCAAACTAGCTACCTACCCTTCATTCTACGATCATCCATGTACGTATACAAGAGTCGCTAAAATGTTCCCAATGTATCTGCTTCTACTAGAACCACTGGCAGCGCATTCCACGCACCCACCACTCTCTGTGCAAAGAACCGACCTGTGACATCTCCCCAAAACCTTCCTCCAATCACCTTAAAATTATTTCCCCTGGTGATAGCCCTTCCCGCCCTGGGGAAAAGTCTCTGGCTAAGCCTCTCATCATCTTGTACACCTCTATCAAGTCCCCTTCATCCTTCTTCGCTCCAATGAGAAAAGCACTAGCTCCCTCAATCTTTCTTCGTAAGACATGCTCTCCAGTCCAGGCAGCATCCTGGTAAATCTCTTGTGCACCCTCTCTAAAGCTTCCACATCCTTCCTATAATGAGACGACCAGAACTGAACACAATGTTCCAAGTGTGGTCGAACCAGGGCCTTATAGAGCTGCAGCATAACCTCGTGGTTCTTAAACTCAATCCCCCTGTTAATGAAAGTCAACAAACCATACGCCTTCTTAACAACCCTATCAAATTGGGTGGCAACTTTGAGCGATCTATGGACATGGATACCCCGACCCCTCTGTTCCTCCACGCTACCAAGAATCCTGTCTTTTAGCTTGTATTCTGCATTCAAATTCGACCTTCCAAAATGAATCACTACACACTTTTCCATGTTGAACTCCATCTGCCACTTCTCAGCCCAGCTCTGCATCCTGCCAATGTCCCGTTGCAACCTACAACAGCCTTCCACACTATCCACAACTCAAGAAATCTTCGTGTCATCGGCAAATTTGCTAACCCAGCCTTCCACTTCCTCATCCAAGTCATTTATAAAGATCACAAAGGGTAGAGGTGGAAGAACAGATCCCTGCGGAACACCACTGATCACCGAGCTCCATGGTGAATACTTTCCATCGACTACCAGCCTCTGACTTCTATGGACCAGCCAATGCTGTATCCAGACAGTCAACTTTCCCTGTATCCCATGCCTCCTCACTTTCTGAATGAGTCTACCATGGAGAACCTTATCAAACGCCTTGCTAAATTCCATATACACCACATCCACTGCTCTTCCTTCATCAATGTGTTTTGTCACATCTTCAAAGAATTCAATAAGGCTTGTGAGGCGTGACCTGCCCTTCACAAAGCCATGCTGACTGTCTGTAATCAAACCATGCTTTTCCAAATAATCATAAATCCTGTCTCTCAGAATCCTCTCCATTAATTTGCCCACTACCGACATAAGACTGACTGGTCTATAATTACCAGGGTTATCCCTATTCCCTTTCTGGAACAAGAGAACAACATTTGCCACCCTCCAATCATTCGGTACTACTCCAGTGGACAGTGAGGTGGCAAAGCTCGTTGCCAAAGGCGCAGTAATCTCTTCCCTCGCTTCCCGTAATATCCTTGGTTATATCCCGTCTGGCCCCGGGGACTTATCTGTCCTCATATCATCCAAACTTTCCAGCACATCCTCCCTCTTAACCTCAACCTGTTCGAGCATATCAGCCTGTTTCACGCTGTCCTCACAAACGACCTGGTCCCTCTCACTGGTGAATACTGAAGCAAAGTATTCATGGAGGATCTCCCATACCTCCTCCGACTCCAGGCACAGGTTCCCTCCACTATCCCTGATCGGCCCTACCCTCACTCTGGCCATCCTCTTGTTCCTCACATAAGTGTAGAACGCCTTGGGATTTTCCTTAATCTTACCCGTCAAGACTTTTTCATTTCCCCTTCTAGCTCTCCTAAGTCCATTCTTCAGTTCCTTCCTGGCTACCTTGTAACCCATTAGAGCCCTGTCTTATCCTTGCTTCCTCAACCTTAAGTAAGCTTCCCTCTTCCTCTTGACTAGCTGTTCCACATCTCTTGTCATCCAAGTTTCCTTCAGCCTACCATCCCTTCCTTGCCTCATCGGGACAAACCTCTCCAACAGTCGCAGCAAGTGCGTCCTAAACAACCTCCACATTTCTGTGGTGCATTTCGCTGAGAACATCTGTTCCCAGTTTATGCTCCCCAGTTCCTGCATAATAGCATTGTAATTCACCCTCCCCCAATTAAATTTTTTCCCATTCCGTCTGCTCCTGTCCCTCTCCATGACTATAGTAAAGGTCAGGGAGTTGTGATCACTATCACCGAAATGCTCTCCCACCGAGATATCTGCCACCTGGTCTGGTTTGTTGCCAAGCACCAAGTCCAACATAGCCTCCCCCTCGTCGGCCGATCGCCATATTGAGTCAGGAAACCTTCTGGACACACCTGACAAAAACTGCTCCATCCAAACTATTTGCACTAAGGAGTTCCAATTAATATTAGGGAAGTTGAAGTCACCCATGACAACAACCCTGTTACTTCTGCACATTTCCATATCTTGGCATATAAAGGAAATGATTCCACCTGCCTCATTAACCAGGTAATCCACCTGTCCTGCTACCTTCAGGCATCGGTGGACATTCACCCCATGGTCCCTCCCGTCCTGTACTCTTTTCAGTATTTTCCCTTTAATCCTGTAGTCCTTTGCCTTCTTAGTACTCCTCAAATGCATCACCTCGCAATTCACCAGGTTGAGTTCCATTTCCCAATTTCAACTCATCTGAACTATCCATCAATATCTTCTTGCATCCTATAGCTATCCTGTTCGCTCTCTGCCTCCCGGCCAATCTTGGTGTCATCTGCGAACTTTTCATCATGCACCCTACATTTACATAGAACATTACAGCGCTTTACAAGCCCTTCGGCCCTCGATGTTGCGCCGACCTGTGAAACCATCTGACCTACACTATTCCATTTTCATCCATATGTCTATCCAATGACCACTTAAATGCCCTTAAAGTTGGCGAGTCTACTCCTGTTGTGGGCAGGGCGTTCCATGCCCCTACTACTCTTTGAGTAAAGAAACTACCTCTGACATCTGTCCTATATCTATCACCCCTCAACTTAAAGCTATGTCTCCTCGTGTTTGCCATCACCATCCGAGGAAAAAGACTCTCACTATCCACCCTATCTAACCCTCTGATTTACGTCCACATCGTTAATATATACCACAAAAAGCAAGGGACCCAGTACTGAGCCCTGAGGAATGTCACATGAAACAGGCCTCCAGTCATTAAAATCAACCATAAACATTACCATTTGTTTCCTGCCACTGAGCTAATTTTGTATCAACCTTGCTTCATTTCCCTGGGTCCCATGGGAATTTATTGCTTTTAACCGATCTACCATGTGGCACCTTATGAAAAGCTTTGCGAAGTGCCTTGTAGACCATATCAACTGCATTGCCCTAATCAATCTTCCTTGCTACTTCTTCAAAAAATTCGATCGAGTTGGTCAAACAAGATATTCCCATATCAAATCCATGCTGCCTATCCTTGCGGAACCTGTGCCTTTTCAAATGACAGTTTATCCTGTCTCTCAGAATATATTCCAATAATTTGTCCACTACTGAGCGTAGATTGACTGGCCTGTAATTATTCGGTCAATCCCTCGCTTCCTTTTTAGATAGAGGTACAACATTAGTAGTTCTCCAATCCTCTGACACCACAACCGTATCCAGGGACGACTGGAAATGATTCTCAGACCTTCCACTATTTTCCCTCTTGATTCTGTTAACAGCCTAAGGTACATTTCATCCAGCTCTGGTGATTTATCAACTTTCAAGGATGCTAAACTTATCAATACCTCCTCTCTCCCTATGTTTATCACAGTCAATACTTCATTCTCCTACTCCTTAACTACAATATCTGCATCGTCCCCCTCTTTTGTGAAGACTGACGCAAAGTATTCAATCCAAATCATACTAACATCTTTTGCCTCTTCACATCGGTTACCTTTTTGGTAATGTATTGGCCCCTACTCTCTCCTTCGTTATCCTCTTACTCTTAATATATTGATAATACATCTTTGGGTTCACCTTGATTTTGCTTGCCAATATTTTTTCATGCCCTCTCTTTGCTTTCCTAATTTCCTTTTTGATTTCACCCCTCCATTTCGTATATTCCTCATGGCTTTCTGTAATATTAAGTTGTCGGTGCCAGACATAAGCTTTTCTTTTTGCCCGTATCTTCCCCAGTAAGCTCCTTGACATCGATAGGGCTCTAGATTTCGCCATCTCATCCTTTATTCTTTGTGGGAACATGATTACTCTGAACCCCTTAAATCTCCCCTTTGAATGCCTCCCACTGCTCAAACACTGAACGACCTTCAAGTACTTATTTCCAGTCTACATTCACGAAATCAATCCTCAGTTTAGTAAAATTGACCTTGCCGCAATTGAGAAATCTAACCCCTGTTCTATATCTGTCCTTTTCGATAATTATGTTAAAACTGACCGACTTTTGATCACTACCAACAATCATCCCCACTGCCACTCCTTCCACCTGTCCATCTTTATTTACTAAAACTTAGTCTACAACTGTACTCTTTCTTACTGGTCTTGTTTCATACTGGCCAGAAACGTTCTCCTGAATGCACTGAAAGAATTATCTTCCTTCAACCCCTTTCACACGTAAACTATCTCAGTTATTTGCGGGTAGTTAAAATCCCCTACACTTTACTGCCCTTCTGTTCTTACACTTCTCAGAGAGTTGCCTCCAAATCTGCTCTTCTATCTCCCTCTGACTGTTTGGGGGTCTGTTGTACATTCCCAGCACTGTGATTGCCCCTTTTTGTTTTGTCCTTAGCTCAATCCATAAGCCCTCATTTCATGAACCTTCCAACATATCACCACCCCCACCCCCCCACACCCACAGCTGTAATAGCTTTCTTGTCCAAAATTGCCACTCCCTCTACTTTTTTATCCCTTCAGGTCCCCATCCCCCGCCAAACTGTTTTAAAGCCTTCCCAACAGCACTAGCAAAACGTGCCGCAAGGAACTCAGTCCCAGCTCTGTTCAGTTGCAACTCGTCCAGCCTTCACGGGTCCCATCTCCCGCAGAGACGGTCTCAATGTTCCAGTCACCAAGGCTGCCGAAGCGAAACAGAGCAGTGCAGACCGACCCGACCCAAGCCCGAATGCTGGACACAGAATGTAGACCCGTCCCGAACCAAACCAAACGCGACACATGTAGTCGGGTTTGATTGGGTTCTCGTCGGGTAGCTAAGCTTTACTTTGAGTCATATTTGATATAGATTGTTCAGAAGCGAGTGAACGAGGTGCGGTGAGTGGAGTAGTGCATGAGGCTGGTTGTGTAGTTGCTAGGTAGTGACATATGTCAATGCATTCTGTGAGCTTGACCACTTGTGCAAGTCTTCAAACTTCTTGTTGCACTGCATCTCGATCCTCGGTGCCACACAGGTGCATTAACTTCCATGGCCCCATGCGCCTCCAGTCCACCTCCAACACCAGCAACTCCAGTGCAACATTCTAAAACCTGGGAGTATGCCGTCCTGTCCATTGCACCATGCCAGTTCTTTCCTGCAGTCTTCAAAATGTTATCCAAAATGTTCCAGCCCCTGCTGCCGCTCGAATATATATCACCTTTAAAAAGTAAAGTTTGGCTCTAAGTAGTGCAGGTTAGCTTTACATACTGCTGGTCTGGTCCGAACTTGTTGAGGTTTGCAGTCACGAAGCAGCAAGCTCAGCCCTGGCTGCACAGCTCAATCATGCAAATGATCAAGCAGCACCAATTTTGTGCACTGCTTGCAGGGACAGGCTCATCGTTTCTCATAATCTCTGTACCGTATTTCAAGGACCATCCACTCTAGCCCTCTGATATTCCTTCTGTGACTGTATTGTGAAAGCTCCTTGCCCATAAGGACTGCAGCGGTTCCAGATTAAGGACCACCATTTACTCACGGTAACGAGGGATGTGCAAAGGTTGCAGATCCTGCCAATGTCACCCATATGTCGAGAACCAATGAACAAAAAATTAAATAGGAATAAAATCAATGATTTTGTAAATTGTTAATTAAAATGTAAGGGGCATGATTAGTAAGTTTGCAGATGACACCAAAATTGGTGGTATGATGGACAGTGAATAAGGTTGTCTAAGATTACAACAGGAGAGAGATCAACTGGGAAAGTGGGCAAGGGATCGGCAAATTGAATTTAATGCAGGCAAGTGTGAAGTGATGCATTTTGGGAAGTAAACCAGGGCAGGACATAGACAGTGAATGGCAGGACCCTGGGAAGTGTTCTTGAGCAGTGAGACCTTAGGGTGCAAGTACATAGTTCCCTGAAAGTGACAACACAGGTAGACGGGGTGGTGAAGAAGGTGGATGGCATGCTTGCCTTCAACGGCCAAGGCATTGAGTACAAGAGTTGGGACGTCATGTTACAGTTGTACAACACATTGGTTAGGCCGCATTTGGAGTATTATGTGCAGTTCTAGTCGCCGCACTCCAGGGAATATGTGATTAAGCTAGAGAGGATGCAGACTAGATTCACAAGGATGTTGCCTGGTTTGGAGAGCTTGAGTTAGAAAGAGAGATTGGATAGGCTGGGTCTGTTTTCCTTGAAGAGAAGGAGGCTGAGAGGGGATATGATAAAGATATATAAAATTATGAGAGGCATAGATAGGGTAGATAGCCAGAGTCTGTTTCCCGTGGTAGGGGTGACTAGAACTAGAGGGCATAGATTTAAGGAGAGAGGAAGGAGGTTTAAAGGTGATCAAAGGGGTAAATCTTACACCCAAAGTGTTGTGGGTATCTGGAATGATGTCCGTGAGGATGTGGTGGAGGCAGGAACAGTAGCGACATTTAAGAGGCATCTGGACAGGTACTTCAATGAGCAAGGCATAGAGGGATATGGAATTAATGTAGGCAGGTGGGATTAGTATAGATAGGCATTATGGTCGGCATGGAAGCGGTGTGCCGAAGGGCCTGTTTCTATGCTGCACGACTCTATGACTCTATAAATCAGTTGAGGCCTATGATCATAGCGGAGCATTACTCTCTGCTAAAGAAATTGTTAACAAAACGTTTCTCAAATACCCTTTATGTTTTATTTCCTGCTGTCGCATGTATCCGAGTAAAGATTAACATTTGGATCAAAAACGGCAGAATGTCAACTGTCCACATGAAATAAGGTCTCAAGGGCTGCTGTTGCAATAAAATAATAGAATCATTCGGCCCATCGTATCTGTTCTGGTTATTTGAAAGAACGTTCCAATTAGATGTATTTGCCTGTTATTTTCCATCACCCGGTAAATCAATTTCCTCCCCCGCCCACACACACACGAACATACGCAAGCACGCACACACAAACACACACACACACACACACACACACATACACACAATCACCACCGTCCCCACTGCTGTGTCAGCAATTATCCAGGCCGATTTTAAAAATTGTTATTGAATCTGCTTCTACCACCCTTTCAGCTGGTGGATTCCAGATCAGAACAACTCACTGAATAAAATAAAACTGCCTCATATCCTCTAAGGCTGTGTGTCAATCACCTTAATATCGTGTCCTGATACCATACTCGGACCCTCTGCACCCTCTTGACCTCTTTCCTGCAGTGTGGTTCCGGGAATTTGATGCAATAATTCAGCCAGGGCCTAACTGGTGATTTATTAACTTTTAGCATAAGTTTCTTGCTGTGGTACTCCATGAGTCTATTCACAAGGATAAAGATTGAGTGTGCCTTTGCAACTTCTCTTAACATTAAAAGATGTGCTTACATGCATACTCAAGTCTATAATTTGTTTTACTGTACCATCTTTAAAATTGTGCAGTTCACTTTATATTGACTTCCCTCATTATACCTGACAAAATGATTCATTCCAATATTTTATGTATTGCATTACATCTGCCATTTGCCAGGTCATTTCACCAGTTTGTCTATGTCCTACTAAAGGCTGATCCTACCCGAACATTGTTTCCGACATTTTCGACCTCCTGCCATCTCAACTACTGAAATTGTGCCCTGATACATAAGTCCATTTCATTAATATATGTATATAGCAGAACAGTGGTTCATTCCCTGGGAACATTACAGTATCGTCCCTTCCAGTTTTTAGAACTGTTCACCACTCCTCTTCTTTAGCTTTGTTCCTTGGCCAGTGTCATAGCCACAGTCACGGTTTTCATAGAAGGTCATTGAATGGACTTTTGTCACATGACTATTGTCAGCCATATAGATAACCTAACACTCATTGCTCTTAACAGCCCTGTCGGTTACTTCATCAGATAATTCGATTACATCTGTGCTGTCTTACATGTCGTAGTGATGTTTTACCAAGCCAGAAATATTTTGTGCTGGCCTATGACCTCCAGAAATTTCCGTGCCTGCGATGTTAGGCTACCTACCTGTAATTACAGTGTTTATTCATCTCTTCTTTTATTAAACAGTGTGCACCAGTTGCAACCCTCAAGTTCTCCGGGACCATTCCCATATCCATGGAGAATTGGAGCGATTGTGCTTACACTGTTTCCAACACTCCTTCCATCGGTAATTCACATATATTCCATCCAAAGTCTCTAAGTATTTTACTTTATTGTGCATAGTGCTGGATTGAAGAGGGTTAATCGATCCTGTTTGTTCAGTGTCTGTAATTAATGTTAATCTCCATGGGACCCAGTTGTATCACTGCAAGGTTTCCCTCTTCTATTAATAAGGGACAGCTTTCAATGTGTTCGGCAGCATCACCTCTGCTTCTTCAATGAAAGGGAGAAAATAGAATTGAGTGTGGAATATTGGAACAATTGTCTGGAATCTGAGAATAGTATTTGGTAGAATTACAACAATGGATCAGAATCTAAGAACAGTTGATTGGAACGTTGCAACAATGAGGAGGAGTTTCTCCTCTGAGTTTGTCTATCTTTCGGCATATTATGCGTGGATGAAATTAGATCATCGATTCTATTATGGCCTTCTGATTATTCAAAAGATTTATTATCCCATCATCGCTGGTGTTGGTGTCAATGTATCTATGTCCAACTTTTAGTTCTAAAATCATGCTGAGCTGTTCTTGTTATTTTCTCTAACCTCCTTGCTGTTTGTGATGTCTCTGGTATGTCCCTTTATTCTGCTATTCGATCTGTATATCAAGGTTCACTGTGTTACTGATCTTTCCATTTAAAACTTGGGCAGCCCAAAGCTATCACTTTGTTTATTTATTTTACTTTTATTTAGAGATACAGCACTGAAAGAGGCCCTTTGGTCCACCGTGCCTGTGCTGACCAACAAACACCCATTTATCCGAACCCTACAGTAATCCCATATTCCCAACCACCTCCGTACACTCGGGGCAATTTACAATGACCAATTTACCTATCACCTGCAAGTCTTTTGGCTGTGGGAAGAAACCGGAGCACCCAGCAAAAACCCACGTGGTCATAGGGAGAACTTTCAATCTCCAAACAGGCAGTACCAAGAAGCGAACATCTGGAGCTGTGAGGCTGCGATGCTAACCACTGCCTCACTGTACCGCCCCTAAAAGATCACCCTTTCCGTCCTAAATCATAAATTCTGTTCACTATTCATTTACTCCATTGCAGGCACTGCCCACTGCCGGAGATTCAACCAGACTGTTGTTAAGTTCAGCATTCCATTTGGCCTTAAGATGAGTTCTGAATTGGAATAGTTCCAGAACATGAATCGTGCCTACTACCCCCTCCAGAATATTGCCCTTTCCTCCCATCAGCCTGTCTGCTTCTGAAAGGCTTATCCATGCCTTTTCTACGTCCAGAATTGTCTAAGCTAATACTATCCTGCACGGCCTACATGCAGCAGACCTCATCAAAAACTCTGCATCGATATGCCACCTTAAACCACGTCCCATTCATCCCTTACCTATGTGCTCACTGAGATACACTACTCCAGATCCACCAGAGTCTTGAGTTTAAGAGTATCATATATTTATCTCATTCCCAAATGGCCGACGCCTTATCCTGAAATTGTGACTCCCTAGATCTGGACTCTCTATCCCAGGGGAAAGGTACTCTTAGCATCTACCACACCCTAACAATTGTCTTTGTTTCAATGAGAAATCCTCTCATTGTTTTAAACCATGGGGAACATAAACCTAGACCTCTCAACTTCTGCTCATAAGATAATCCCGAAATCCCAGGAATCACTCAAATGCATACATAGCATTCCTTAAATAAGGAGACCAAAACGGTACACAGTACTCCTGGACCCTGTACAACTGCAATGTGGGAAGAATGATGCTCTGATTGTGAAGCTCTCCCCCAACACTGCTTCCCGAGAGTACATCACCCTCTCCTTACTGCACCTCCGATGGTGCTGTAATCTCCCAGTAGGGCCCAGCTCCAGTTTAATATAGCGCCCCTTTTTTCTTCTTTAGCTGAGGTTCGTTGCTGCAACCAGCAGTCAGCACATTCAATCAAGCAACAGCCAACCCCGCTTTCTCTTTCTTTTTTATGGGAACAGCGGAGAGGGAGCTTTATTCTGTAACTAACCCCGTTTGTTTTTAAAGGAAGCCTTTAACCCCAGGCCCCTTTTATATATTATTTGTCGAGGGAGCCTTTATTCCCCAGGCCCCCTTACAGCGCCCCTCACAACACTGTGTTCATTCATTATTTCTCTCCGAGAGTGATGTGTCTCTAAATACGGCCCCTGAACAGTTAACAAGGCCTGAGTTAATTGGTGACAGCAAACAAGAAGGGGTAAAAGGGCCAATTGTGTTTTGCTGATATACCTGAGGTTTTATTTACCTGGTGACTGATTGCTTCAATGAGAGGCGTTTACATGTGGTGCAAATAAACTATGGATAGTTGTTGGAAAAGTGCCAACATATTAAAGTGCAGCGCTCCCTCAGTACAGTTACACAAGAACAGACACAAACATGCATATGTACACACACACACAGACAGACACACCAACAAACATGCAGACACTATCTCGGAGGGGTGTTTGGTTGGAGGTGGTTCAGAGGTAGTGAAGGCCGAAGTCAATGAGGGATTTGAGTCTGAGGATGAGAAATCTACGCACGAGCCATCAGTGGACTGGGAGCTGCAGGGCGACCGTTTTTGTGACAATAAGAGACGGTTAGAATAAAACTCAGAAACTAAATGTTGAGACACTGGCGAAGATGCAAGGAATGCCGTCCTTCTGCATTGCAAAGCTTTCTATCTTTATATTAATGATTAACAAGGATGATAGTGGAACTGAAAGGTTGTAACTATCAGGAGAGAATATCAGCAAAAAGATTTGGATTTTATCCACTGGAACAGTGTCTTCTTTCCCTGGGATGAGGAAAGATGCAACCGTCTGGTACAGTGTTTATCAAGAACACAATAAACAGGAGGAGGCCATTCAGCCCCTCTGGACCTGGCACACCCACACATTTCTCCTATCCTCCATGCAAATGTTTCCTGCACACTCCCATAGAGTTAGGGATGAACCGAGCTGTCCGTTTTCTAATGGCAGGGACTAGTTTTTACATTTAGTGAGGGGGAAGGGTTGCAGGAGGTAACTGCAGGACGTCATGCCTAAGAACAGACAGTTAGAGTGGCAGTGAGAGATTAGAGATGCAGGCAGTGGAGAAAGGGGAAAAGAACGATTCATAATGATGCCACCAGAACTGAGATTGTAACTATCACGAATCAATGACAATAAGATGGGTTTTTATGCACTGACCCTGTGTTTTCCTTTTCCACAGGGACCGCTATAGGACCAGAGAATGAAGAGTGGCTTCGGGAAGGATTTAGTGTGAAACCTGAAAGAGCAGGAGATCATGCAGACCTCCAGCTTGATACACATCAACAGTACAAGGACACCCACTTCGTCAGAGAGAGAAAGAGATTGTGTGTGTGTGTGTGAGAGAGAGAGATCTAGAGAGGGAGAGGACAGTGAGAGGAAAAATGACAGACAGAGTTAAAGAGACTGAGACAGAGAGAGAGACAGAGATACAGTCAAAGAAAACGAGACAGGAAGAGACACGTAATGAGAGAGAGAGAGAGAGAGAGAGGGACACTGAGAGAGAGAAGGAGAGAAAGAGAGACTGAGATGAAGAGCCTGAGACAGATAGGGAGACAGAGCTAGAGAGAGACAGGGACAGAGAAAGAACTGAAGAGATAGCAAGAGTAAGAGAGAGGGAGAGTCAGAGAGAAGGAGAGAGTGGGAGATATAACCCTAAATACACGAGAAAGGGAGAGTCAGAGAGAGAAAGAGAGCGAAGATAGACTGAGATAGATAGAGAGAGAGAGAGAGTCAGAGAGAGGGGGAGAGTGGGAGACATAACCCTAGATACATGAGGAGAGCGACAGAGACAGAGAGAGAGCAAGAGAGTGGAAGGTAAACTGAGAGAGAGAGAGAGAGAGAGAGAGAGAGAGAGAGAGAGAGAGAGAGAGAGAGAGAGAGAGAGAGAGAGAGAGAAGGAGATTGGCAACCAATTCAATTCTGATTTGTTGACCGGAGGAATGAGCGTCTCCAATATTGTACCACTTCCTAATGCTCTTCATGTTCCTCCCAATGATTTGTAGAGAGTGACGTTGGACCCTCACAAGACTCTAAGCTCCTGCTCTCACTCCGATGTCTATTAAGAGAACAATTTGAAGTGAACGATGTATCTGCTACTTGGTCTGATAATCCTGTTTCATTGTAAGTGAGTGTGACGTACAAAAATATTGCTAATAACTTTCCTTTCCTCTCCCAATCTTCCTTTCACTCCCACAAGTTCCCTGTCAGAAACAACGAGAAAGAAAGAGAGAAAGAGAGGCATTGACAATCTTCTGCATTCTGATTTGTTGACGTGGAAAATGAACGTCACCATCTCTGCCTCACTTCCTAATGTTCTTCCTGTTCATCCCAATTACTTGTAAGGAGTGGGTTGGTTATTGACAACACTCATCATTCCTGCTCTCTCCCCTTTGCTGATTCAGAGGGCAACTGAAAGTAAAAGATGTATCTGTTACTGACTCTGATCACCCAGGTTCATCATAAGGGGTTTGTTTCAACAATAGCTCCACTTAATTCTTCACTTGTTCCCTCTTTCTCTCATTCTTTCTTTAACTCTCTCCACTGGACTGAATGTCCCTGTTTACCAATCTCCTCCTCTCACTGTCTCTTTCCCAGATGTGAACTCACAGACGATCCACCAGACTACCACCGCTGTCTCCAAATTTCCTGCGGAGCAGGTGAAGCGGAAATGCACCGTGGATGGCACCAGTATCCCTCAGATGTACTGGTACAGACAATACCCGGGGATAGATAGATAGATGGATGGATGGAGAGTAGTTGCGGTGTGGTTTTATGTCACTGTGCAGTGAGACAGGGGCACTAGCAGGTTGAGATAGTGAGAGG